>NC_137820.1:39012889-39347889 GCF_963921795.1 Nannobrachium achirus
CACACACACACACACACACACACACACACACACACACACACACACACACACACACCGTATAACCCAAGGTGTTTACTTTTGCACATACTGCAAGTAATCACTGCCATATGGCCGTGGCTGCTGTTTGCAACTCTTTCTATATGAGCCAAATAGAGCAATTAGTTTACCATCATGAAATGTCAGCCACTTCAAAGGGCAACAAGGAGGACAGGCAAAGATACCATAGGCCTCTCAAACTGACAGCAACTGGCTGCGGTCAGCAGTGTTGGCATTACACAGTGGATGAATAAAAGAAACATGTATGAAATATCATTCACGGTTGCATTGTTTTTCTCCACCGGGAGACGATACAAATGTCAACACTCAACACACAGAGGACGGGTTACGTGTCGCATTCCTTTGTTTGTACCCCACAACAGTTATGAACATGCTCACCATCTCAAACACCAGAAAACACTCTCTCGAAAGCAAAATAAAATCTCACAACTGTGTGATTTGTGAGACAAAGTGGGAAAGAAGCCCCCCAAACTAACGCTGTGTTTCCTAAACAATTAAAACTATAGTGTATGTAAAATGATGATGTTTTGGTAATATTGTTCTACATACAGCCAACCTGGTGAAGAAACCACAGATTGGGGTTTTAACTGTTGCTTTTATGAAATATCCGATACCGTTAGGGTTTTATGGAAGATGCATCTGAACATCATTTTTAGTAATATTGTTCCTGCTGTCCCTACTGTACATACGGCCAACCCATTGAAGAAACCACAGATTGGGGTTTTATCCTCTGCTTTTATGGAATATCCGATACCGTTAGGGTTTTATGGAAGATGCTTCTGAAGATAATTGCAAGTTTGACCACTTCAAATGCTTTAATCTTAAAATAATAACCGAGCTTGTAGATGGGCTATTTTCGCTGCGCAACATGCTCTCATAGAAGACATGCTTGGCTTCTATGGAATCCAAATAACAGAAATCGGTCTTGGTAACTGACAACTTTAATCCATGCAAATGACAATGTGTGCATGTGCATGTTGAGTGTGCGGCTGTGCGCGCATCATGGATGGCCACGGTACCATTGCGTTTATTAAGACACAAATGGTCAAAAAGAGTGCTTTACAATTAGCCAATTATTTATTTTAAGGAACCTAAATATACATAGGATATAGGAAAATCTAAATGTATTCAGAATAAAAGCAAGTGGCACCGATATTACAGAGCTCTCTCAAAATTCCTCAAATGAGGCTTTCTGGGGTAGAGAGATTCCTTTCAAAGAGCCGTTCAAAAGACTTGCTCATTTTAGTTACTGGTTACTTTGTAGATTTTGAATATGATTGCAAATCACTTCAACCCTAAAGGCCAAACAGAAATGTAATTGTCAATGACAAAAACACAATTAAATAGTTAATCGCAAATATTTGAGTGACAATTAATCGTCATGTAAAATGTCATAATCGTGACAGCCTTAAAGAGCCGTTCAAAAGACTCAATTCGTTCGCAAACGTCCCACCTCTATTCTGGGGAGCTTCCCCCCACTGTATTTCAAACCCTGGTGGTCAGTGTGAAGTCCAACATCAAAGTGAACAATAGGATTACTGATGATAGCCTGGGGCTACCGGGCCTGAAAGGCCCCATTCAGACATCCTCGGCACTAGTGCCAACTCATCTTAAACATCTTAATTCAGGGAATGTACATGGCAGAGAGACAGAGGGACGTTGGGGATGAGCTGACAGGTAGGTGGCTTCTGTCAGTGTGTCAGATCTCTGGCCCTCGGGCCGGGGTGGCTTTCGCTTCTGCCCATACAGTAGGTTGCATAATCTGTTGTTGCACAAACTCTATTTTCCACTCCAGCTTCCTCGTGTCTTGACAGCTGCACCCATGACTAACACAAGCCTGGGTGGGCAAGCCTCAGTGAGGAGTGCACATTTCTACTCCTCTGTGTGGACAGCCCTTAACACTGGTGGTGCTGTGTTGTGCAGCTGTATAGCATTCTGAAGTAGCTCTGGTCCAGAGTGTCAGCTGCACTGACACTCTGACAGGCGGCTAGCTAAAGGATTTCTCTACCCTTACGAGGGCTCACCTTCAGTCAAAATAAACAAAACTACTTCACTACTCACCTAACCAAAGGTAGTTTTGCGTTGTTGAACGTCTATTCTCCGCGGTGGGAAACCTCTCAGCACACCACCCACTCTATAAAAGACATTATTTTTGTCATGAAATAAAACGCGTCCAACTCGCCCGCCGCTTATTTCCGGGTTGTGTCTGTGGTGGCTCGCTCCCGGCTCGAGGTGGGTGCGTTTTATTTCATGACAAAAAAAAGTATTTTACAGAGTGGGTGGGGTGCTGAGACGTTTCCCACCACGGAGAATAGACTTTCAACAACGCAAAACTACCTTTGGTTAGGTGAGTAGCGAAGTAGTTTTGTTTATTTTGACTGAAGTTTAGCCCTCGAATGGGTACAAAAATCCTGGTATAGTCTTTTAGCCAGCCGCCTGTCCAGAGCTAGGCAGGACTCAGTGAAGAGCGCACGTTTCTACTTCTCGGTGTGGAAAGCCCTTAACACTGGTGGTGCTGTGTTGTGCTGCCTTAATGCACGTTCTGAAGTAAGGCAAAGAACATCTTAACTCGACTGGGTGAAAGAAGCAGCAGGCCGCCAAACCGTACCGCCACTCAACCAGGGGGAAACCCTATCAGTAAACAAGCTTAAAAATGAATAAATAAAAACTCCCTGCGAATGGCTGTTCAATTAGCGCAGCTTTAGCAATGAGACAGTGATGAAGTTGCGGGTGATCATCTTAACCGTGTAAAGAGTGCGGCGGCACAATGTATGATTAAAAGGGAGGACATTATCTGGGAAGAGTGATCACAAGTGTAATCAATCTACTTCAAAGGCTCCCTGCCTTGTTATTCACAGCGCTGTGTGGAAATGCCACGGAGAGGTGAGCGAAGCCACCGTCTGTCTCCTTTCTCTCGGCTCACACGCACCTTGTCAGGTCCCTCAGTCAATAAACAAAGGGAAGTGAGAGGGAAACTGGCTGTAATTCACTGCGCGCCACTGTGAACTGATTATCCACTTGAGACAACGGAGAGTGCGCCCGCTCAGGAGATACCGTGCGTTAAGACATGATTTACTGTACCTGTGTGAGCGGAAAGCAGAATGGAGAGGAGCAAAAAGTGGTTGAATGAAGCTAGACTCGCAAAGATAAGAAAGCCATAATAAGGTGTTAGACTTCACGTCAGGCACGTGCACACATAGACATCAAAGGGGGCTTGGGCCCCTGCCCTTTTATCCGTCTGTAAAAAGTGCACTCTCCAGACCATGAATGCAGTTTTTACTATGGTGAAAGAAATGCAAATGCCCCTCTTTCCATGCCATACCTGAAGGCAGCAAGAGAGAAAATAGCCTTGTCCAAAGTCTCCTGAACTTGAATACAGCATCTTATGTTGAAAGAATTGCCCTCTCTGTGTAGAGATTCATGCCACACCACATTTCCAGTATTGACTTAATTATGCTTAGTTCAGTTTGGTATCACGCACCGAAAATAGCCGACCTCCAAGCTCACAACGCGTCTCGCAATGTTTTCACCAAAGGGCCCTTTTAGAAATTTCAGCCCATGCCTTTCTAACATTCTCTGCACGTCCCTGCTTCACGTTCACGCTTGGAAAACTGGGAAGAACACTAAATCACACACTGAGTGAAAATGTTGCACGGAAAAATAAAGAGAATTAACAATTAACCACTTTAACCACACTTCACACAGTACTTAATCGTACGACGAATCGCCAAAACTTTGTCTGCCTTTATTCATGGTTTGTAGTAGAGATGAAACAGGGATAGAGACAGGGGGAGAGACATGCAGCAAAGACCATAGAGAACGGGACTCGAACCAGCGGTGCGCCCACTGCCTGGACCCAAGCCAGCGGTCTGGGCTGCGAAAACAGTCTTCTACTCCACAGAGCATCCCGACAATCCCTGTCACTGTATGGCATGGAAATATAGCTACTCCAGGGATCTGCCAGGTCTGGGGAAAGGTGGTGTGGTCTGCTGAGCACACCCTCCCGTTCCGTAGGACACATACAACAGTGGGTGCTTGGGGAGGGCTAAGAGGATTAGGAAGGATAAACAGCACCCCAGTAACGGGACTGTGCATGATGATGCGGATTTGGGAAGTGCTTGAGATGTCTCATAGCCTGGGGCTCAAGGCTTATTGGAAGTGCCTTTTTTGCCAGTGCCTGTCAAGAGCCCCTGGACACAGACATGGGGAAAATACAAATAAATATCGAAATAAGAATAAAGCAGAAGCTGCATTCATCTGTAAGTAACTGTGCTCATCTTAGATCACTTGGTTACTTGCACAGGGAGTGTCGATATTTCGACATAACATTTGGTATACGTTCCAGTATTTTGACGCGGATGAATGTTAACCTGGTAAAAAATGTATGAGTGACAAACAAATACTTGATTCTTTAAATAGCCAAGCCACCAGGTCACAACATGCTGCAAATGTGAGCTTGTAGAGCTGCTATTTTCATGATTGATCTATTTTCTCATATTAATATGGCCAAACATAGGGACACCAGAATTAATGTTGTTAAAACATAACATTATTAGAGCCTGTAGGTACTGAATTCCACCTAACTACATACTCCCCTATTTGCTCATTCCTCCAGCATAATCATAACGATACCAAGGCACTTCAGAAAGAGGCCAGAAGCCACCAGTGGATCCTTTTCACAGCTGCCATTTTGAGAGGTAAACACAGCTTACGGTAATAATGTTAATTGTGGGGGTGTTTCATTTAGTTGTTATTGCGCATGCCAGCATGAAGTGAACCGCACAGGAGGAGCCATCCATGCTGTGCACATAGTAACACCTAACGTGTAACAAACCACCAATTAATGTCACTACCTTCTGTTTGGTTCACCCATCAAAATGTCTGCAAAGGGAAGGGTCTGTTAGCTTTCCTAATTCCTCCAATTGTCGTAAAAAAATCAAATTTAAATAAAGCGTCACAGGGTCCACCACAACGTTAATGGAAATTGAAACAGCTGCCAGACATGTTTATATGGTAAATGAGCTGTTACATTACCATACTCCTAGACGGAGAGAGCATACATTAATGAAAAATCACACCTTGTTGTGAACTGAGTGGTGGTCAAATAAAAATAGTCAAATAAAAAGAGTCAAATACATGGATTGCAATCCGCGACGCGTTGTGAGCTTGTAGATCAGACACATTTTGTCACGGAACACGCCGTGATGAAGAAGTATAAGCCAGGATTTACTTGGGTGATGTGATGTGTGTTGAACGGACGGACGGACGGACGGACGGACGGACGAGGCTGCAGTGCAGACTGCACACAACAGCGCCGAAAAAGGTAAAGTAGTGGGAACACAAGCAGGAAGCTCCATTCAGCGGCAGCCACTTCCAATCAAACCACAACATTGCGTATACCTCAGCGTCGGACTTTTCTCCGTGCTCAGAGTTATGTCACCCAGTCGCGGACGCGCGTGTGTGTGTGTGTGTGTGTGTGTGTGTGTGTGTGTGTGTGTGTGTGTGTGTGTGTGTGTGTGTGTGTGTGTGCGTGCGTGCCCTCCTTGCAACGTGTGTGAGAGAGAGTGTTGAGTGAGTCTGCCTGCTCAATAGCGCCCCTCCTTCAACGTGTGTGTGTGTGTTTGTGGTCTGTGTGTGTGGTCAAGAGAGGTATGACAGGCGACAGACATACAGACAGACAGACACGACATCGTGAAACCCAATTACAGGAGTGGCGGTGAGACCACCACTCAAAAACAGTACACCTGCTAATTTTAATAGATTATGCATAAACAAGTAAACAAGCCCATCTTGATTAAAAAACACCTGGTGCCGGTATTTGAGCAGTGCAGCCACCATGATTTACACGAGGGACAGCAGGGCTGGCGCTGATGGATGATTCTCCAAAGTTGTTTCAGCAGACAAAAACACAGACGAACTTTGACAACATCCCAAGGACGACACAATCAAGTGGATCCTAAACGCCTGATTTATACAAACCGGTATCGCATGCCGCGCGGAAGCTTTAGGAATTATTTTCGCACGCAATTTCATTAAGTATAAGTTAAATGGTAAAATGGTAAATGGTGCATTCATATAGCGCCTTTATCCAAGGCGCTTTACAATGATCGTGCATTACACACATTCATACCACCGATGGCGGAGGAAACCATCCAAGGCACCAACCTGCTCATCGGGAGCAACTAGGGCTTCAGCGTCTTGTTCAACGACACTTCAACACTAACTCTGGGGGAGTATAACTTACCATACTACTACTCTCTGCTTGCATTTGCAACTTGTCCCTCTCTCAACACTCTTTCTCAGTGTCACTTTTCTAGTCACCAGCTATTTCTCCCACTCTCTTACTCTGCTTGCTTTTCCACCCCCCTCTCTCTATACTACCGGTAAGTTATAGGCTACATGCAACTAACTCAGGCTTAACACATTCTGCAGCCACCCCAGAAATGGCTGTGTGCTTATATTGCTAATTTCTATTAATTTCAGGAGATGTTTTAGAATATGTTACTGCACCGATTGTATTACACCACCAGAGAGCGCCAGCTACATGTGTATCGTTACACTGTAGTTACCTCAAGCTTTCCATATGAGAACGTAACGTCTCCATTCACTTTGGCTAACGAAAATCCACAAAAACATTGGCGCCGCGTGGCGCTCCACGTGCGCAATCAGTGCACACCCATATAAGCATTCGCATGGTCTCTATGCACACTCCTTATCAACGTTTTGCTGAATGAAAATACGACCTACAGAAGCGTAGAAGTCGATATCAAGTTTGTGTGTGTTGCTATAGCTAAACTAGCTATGCCGACCTGGAAGCGATCGTGCATTTCCGGTTTTGGTTCAACTGGTTCGGCCTGGGAGACCGTTTGCCACGCACACACACACACACACACACACACACACACACACACACACACACACACACACACACACACACACACACACACACACACACACACACACACACACACACACACACACACACACACACACACACACACACACACACACACACACACACACACACACACACACGTATTTTCCACAAAAAAAAAAGGCGATCGGCACAAGCTCCATAGTTAAAAAGCCGATAAGACGACGGGGGGCAGGGAGTGAGTTAATGGATGCAGTGGGTGAATGTGTTGGCATGGATGGAGGTGAAGGATTGGGGACAGAATGGTCTCTGTCTACACTGATGATGTACTGTACCTACAGTATGTGCATGGCTTATTTTGTTTTTTGGGGGGTGGGGTCTGAAATAGGGGGTTCTGTGGTGGCCAAAAGTGGGCCATCTGTGTGCCCACTGGGCTGAGTATGGCATGGCTCAGGCTTCACTGGGCCGTGTATGGCACGTGCATCGCTCAGAGACATCTCACGAGAGCCTCGGTTCCTCTGGTTAATGGGCGTAATGAAGGATTGTTCACGGCGAGTCCTGCCCATCTATTCTCATTCCTGAGAGCGCGAGTAGAACCGCCGCTGCAATCACCCTCCGCTCACTGGATAATTCCCAGACTGATTTATAGTCGGGACTGTGTAATGGATGCTTCCTGTGTGTGTGTGTGTGTGTGTGTGTGTGTGTGTGTGTGTGTGTGTGTGTGTGTGTGTGTGTGCGTGTGTGTGTGCGTGTGTGTGTATGCGTTAGGGATGGGACGATATGAACATTTCATATCACGATGATTGTGACAAAAAAAATCGCGATTTACGATATTAGAGCGATAATCAAAATCCATTATCCTGGAACATTTGCCAAAAAATAGCAGATCGGCAATTTTTTGGCAAAGACGTTTGATACTGAGTGAAAAAAGACTGTATCAAGTATGTATATTATAAGTACCTTTTACCAATTATAGAGTGTTTAAATGGTACCGGATATGCAGCTCAGCTAATAAAAGGTGAATTGATCCCAGTGCATGACGGAGGACGATAAGCCCATGAATTAAATTACGATAAACGTATCACTTATCATCCCATCCCTAGAGTGTGTGTGTGTGTGTGTGTGTGTGCGCGTGCGTGCGTGCGTGCGTGCGCTCAAATGCCAACCACTGTGCAAAAGCCACTAAATCTATTGTCTTGGATCGGTAGGCCAGTGACATACATTTTTAATCCGCTGTATAAACCAAAAGCGCAGGTGTGCTCTGCATCTCCAGAGCTCCACACACCTGGACCCATCCATACACACCTGTCACCCCGGCCTGGCCCGGGGGACACAGACAGGACAGGACAGGAGGAGAACGCTGCGAGCCAGAGGAGGAATGACAGCTGCTCGGTCTCGCTCCGGCCCAGAGTGCACGGCAGAGTGCACGGCATGGAGGTAATGAAGGCAGGAGGACAGTCTGGACACGGGAGGTGATGGTGGTGTCGAAGTGTGAAGTGGAAAATACACAACAGCGTACGTGAGCGTGTGTGTGTGTGTGTGTGTGTGTGTGTGTGTGCGCGCGTGCGTGCGTGCGTGCGTGCGTGCGTGCGTGCGTGCGTGCGTGTGGGTGTGTGTGTGTGTGTGTGTGTGTGTGTGTGTGTGTGTGTGAACCTCTCTCCGATTGCATCTCCATCTTTTTCCTCTCTTCTACCTCGCTTTCTCTCACTCTTTTCTTATCACCATCTCTCTCTCTCTCTCTCTCTCTCTCTCTCTCTCTCTCTCTCTCTCACCCCTTCCCTAGCTCTTTCTGGGGCGGCCATAGCTGAATGGGTAGAGAGCAGGGACATGCAGAGAATGTTAAAGAGGCAGAGGCTGAAATGTCTAAAAGGGCTTTTTGGAGAAAATATTGAAAATAGCAGACTTGGAGGTCGGCTATTTTCACTAGGCCTACTTGATACACACTAAACTACGCTTAAAAAAGGCAATACTGGAGATGTGGCGTAATGGCATGGATTTCTACACAGAGAGGGCAATTCTTTCAACATAAGATGCTGCATTCAAGTTCAGGAGAGATTGGACAAGGCAATTCTCTTGAATGCTGCATGCCTTCAGGTATGGCATGGAAAGAGGGGCATTTGCGTTTCTTTCACCATAGTAAAAACTGCTTTCATGGTCTGGAGAGGGCACTTTTTACAGAGGGGTAAAAGGGCAGGGGCTCAAGCCCCCTTTCATGTCTATGTGTGCACGTGCCTGGTAGAGAGGCCGTCTGCATGGGAAACAGAAGCCAGATTCAACATCGAGGTTCTCCATGAGCAAGACACTTACACTACTCTGCTTGCATTTGCAACTTTTTCCTCTCCCTCTTTCTCAGTGACACTCTTTTCCAGTCGCCACCTCTCTCTCCCTCTTCATCTGAGTGCTTTTCCACCCACAACCCTCTCTCCATCTTTCTCGCCTTGCATTTCCATTAGCTTTTCCTGCCTTTTGTTTGTCTTTCAACCTCGTCTCCACCTCTCACTCTCTCTTTCTCTGCTTGCATCTCCATCTAATTCCACTCTCTCTCTCTCTCACTCCCCCCCCCCTCTCTCTCTCTACCTTCTCTGTCATATCCCTCCTCTACCAACAGATGCTTAATTGTGTGCCAGCCCTGTCAAGTGGCAGTGCAGATGAACTCTGCAGTCGTTAATAGGCAGTCCGGGGTTCCTCTGACGCTTTCATACCTACAGTGCCATCCCTCGCTCCAGGGTTCAGACTCCTACACACACACACACACACACACACACACACACACACACACACACACACACACACACACACACACACACACACACACACACACACACACACACACACACACACACACAGGGCTCCGAAGTCATACACCAGCGATTCCCGCAACTGTGGGGCCCATGGTGGGCTATGAGGATATTGCGAGTGGACCTGAAAATAATTGGCAAAACTAAAAAGACTTTAATGATAATATAACATTAACTTATTCACTGCCAGATCATGTACATAATAAATAATCCAGCCGCTGCCAGGGAAATCAGCGTTTTTCCTCACCTTTCAACTAGTCACAGAATATTTAGCTTCAGTCTGATGAAGCCCCTGGCCATTGGAAAACACAGGTGTCTCTGTGGTTAAAAAAAGAAAAAAAAGAAAAAAGTACCCACCTTTCTCTAATAATACAGTAACATTTTCCAAATCTATTAACCTGGAAGTCTTTTTTGTGCGATCATATAAAATATACTATGTTAGTTCAATTAATCCAAGCCAAACAAACACAATCGATCGATCGATCAAAAGATGAACTGGTAAATGGACAGCATTTATATTGCGCTTTTTCGCCAAAACGCTTTACATTACGATGTGCGGTGGAGACCTATCCACCGCAAATTTCAAGTCAGAAAATAAGTGCAGGACATCATAGTCACGGCCCACAGTGAAGTCCTTCACCCTGTCTAGACCGGTTCAGGTCGACCAATCAGTGAACGGGGTGTAGAGCCTGTCTGTCTGATAGTAAAATCAAACCCAAGTTTGAAGTGAGCGGTGGTGCCTGCACGTGTGTGGGGGTAGGGGTGTGTGTGCGTGCGTGCGTGCATGTGTGTGTGTGTGTGTGTGTGTGTTGCTCACAGAGGTGTGTGTGTGTGCGTGCGTGTGTGCGTTGCTCACCCAGCTGGAGTGTGTGTGTGTGTGTGTGTGGGGGGGGGGGGTGTGCGTGTGCGTGAGAGAGAGAGAGAGTGTGAGCCATACTTGCTCACTCAGGCCCCAACTGGTTGCAGTTGATGCTCAGGGTAAGCTAGACTCAACAGCACCTCTCTGGTCACCCAGAGGTACTGAGGCTACATACACCTCAGGCTACAGACAGACAGACAGACAGACACACACGGATACACACACGGCCACGCTATGGAGACGGTGTGACCACCGCTCAAAAACAGAGAGATGTGTTGGGACTCACGGTGGAAAGCTCTCCACCGTGAGGAATGATGTAACGTTGTAGTTTAATGACTAAAAAAGACTCGAAAAGACTACACCGCGGTGTAAAGCCTTCCACCGCGGACGCGACTATGATACGGGCTTAAGCCTCTATCAGAGTCCAGGGTGAAGAGCTATTCACTTCACCGCAGTGTCTTTTTCTAGCTATCACCTAAAAATACATAACAAAGCCTAGGTGATAGCTAGGAAACTACAATGCGGTGAAGTGAATAGCTCTTCACCCTGGACTATGTTAGAGCCTTTAGGGGTTCAGTGTCTTGCTCAAGGACACTCCTGACACTTGTCACAGGACATTCAACACACGCACAGGCACATTAGATATACCTGTCCTCGTATGAACAGTGAGCAATGAAAGACTGCCTTTATGCACTATGCTCCACACAAATGGGAAAAGCTTCAGGACTCACTCAAACTATCTCGATTGGTTTCACTAGAGGCATTTAAAGTGATGCTTGAGGACACTCTACATAGTGAGTGTACCTGCTTTATGTAAAAACTGTTTATGTGTATCTCTGATGTTGTATGTTGTTGTATTTTGAATCAATTGTTTGTTGTTTATTCATTGCTGGATTGTTTTTATGCTGTAATCAGGGTGTCCTTGAAAAAGAGAGCTTGCTCTCAATGGGCTCCCCTGAATAAATAAAGGAAACAAACAAACTTAGTCAGGAGGAGCCGGGAATCAAACCGGGAACCTTCGGTTTCCAAGACGATCACCTCCTGAGCCGCCCCAAAGAGGAAACCAGCTCTGAAAGCATGTGTTCTGACCCCTTAACACGACAGCCTTTTGGCTATCGTTGTTTTTTTGAGATCTTCAAGTGGGCCAAGAAAAAAAAGTAACCACCGCCATACACCATATATACACAGCTAAATCTGCAGTGTCGATTTAACCCAGAGAGTGTCCAAATGGGTCCGTTTTGCAGTCTCTCTGAGTTCAATTAAAACGGAGGATTTTTGCTGCATAGCCAGGTACAGCATGGCAGCACGAGGCTTAAGCGGAGTTCTTCTTTTGTTCCTACCAGGCGGACTGCCATGGTGTGTGTGTGTGTGTGTGTGTCTGTTTGGGGGGTGGAGGGGGGGGGGGGGGGATTTGACCAATTAGGTTCATTTCATGCCACGGCAGTAGCTTGGCAAGCAGTGCCGCTCCATGTGGAGCCAATGTAACACTAGAGTGAGACCAAATGGCTCTCGCACACAATAAAGATTTCGCTGTGCGCAATTGGATGGCAGAGGGGGGGTGGGGTGGTGGTGTGGGTGCACGAGAAGGGCATCTGCTCTACATTTACCCAGTGTTTTATAATTAGATGAGTGCGACTGCGCGGGAGCAAAGCGTCTGTTCCACTGCGATTCCTCTGCTAAACAGTTCCGTGGTTTGGAGAGAAACAGGTGGAGGAGGGGGGGGGGGGGGGCACGGGCTATCCCCCAACAATGGAGACCATTAGGCAATGGAGAGACAATTAGTGCGCCCTAATACAAAATATTAACCGTATTGCAAGTGAAAAGAAATCTGTGTTTCAAACACATCTACAGGCTGGTGGCGGCTGGAACTTAGCCATGACAAATGCTAATTGGTCCCAAACTGCAGCAGGGCAACCTGTTTAAAGTCTCTTCCTGCAGCTGGCACTCGCCCCGTCGTCTTTGCACATAACAGTACGTCAACAAAAGGAGGCGCACAATGCTGTTAACTCAGTCAATGCCAAACAAAAGCTTTAGCCAAAAAATGCTAGCAAAAAATGTGCTACAGTATAAGCTCTCATATCAGTATTTTAGAAGAATGTTGGCCAAATGTTCATGAAATTTTTTCCGCCCAATGTTCGTCCGTTCGCCTACTATGCCATGCTCAGAATAGGAATGATGCTAGGCTGTGATTAAACTCAGAATCCCTATATTTTGGACATGCCATTCATTATAGGTGAACATTCTCAAAGGTATCCTTGGCCTATACAGTATATCGTCGTTGTCGGGTGGGAACCTTGTATGTCCAAAACCGTTTGTTTTGTATTTATCATTTTAAAATAGGTTAAACTAGTGAAAACAGCCGATCTACAAGCACACAACGCTTCGCACCGCGAGGCGTTGTGTGCTTGTAGATCTGCTGTTTTCACTACTTTTGTGCGACGGCCTTGTATGATGAAGCAGGGCTTTACTTTGGGAAAAAATGTACAAATTTGAAACTTGGAGATAAGAGGTTTCTGCCCGACGACTTGTAGTAGTCTGGTGTCCAGCGGCGAAAGAAGAAATATCTACACACTTGTAGATCTGCCATTTTCATTGCATGATGGTGAATCCTATATCATTCTACTGTGAAAAAGATGTGAAAATCTGACACCATCCAGTGTGTCGCGAGTTTGCACCCGTCCCGGACCAAGGCTTCCAGTGGTGTAAAGTAACTAAGTACATTTACTCAAGTACTGTACAACTGTACAATTTTGGGGTATTTTTACTTTACTTGAGTATTTCCATTTTTCAGTATACTTTTACTTCCACTTGACTCCACTACATCTCATAGGCAAATATTGTACTTTTACTCCAATCCAATTATTTGACAACTTTAGTTACCAGTTACATTGTAGATTTAGATTATTATTACAAAACATACATTACCCACTTCAGCCCTATATACATCTCAACCATGTGAAAATAGCTAATCTACAAGCTCACAATGCACTGTGAGCTTGTCGATCTGCCATTTTCAAAAGATCTTTTATAAAATTGAATAGTGAATTGTGAAACGGGGCATTCTGCATAATGAGTACTTTCTACTTTCTACTGTCCACAAGGACACCTACTAGGACGTTCATTTAATTCCTAAATGCTCCCCTTCCAACCCTTTACAGTACTGTACCCGTACTTATGCAGACATACTGTATGTGTACGTGCCATACATTTTGCCCACTAACAGTCTAGAACACAGTAGGTGCCTATAGTGTCACAATTGAATTTAAAAGACTTATTGGTTAAAGAAAGACTTAAACACATGCTGACTGTAATTGACTTTCAAATGAACCCACCTGTTCACCCAGCAGGTCCCATTGCACTCATTAATAGATTGCACTGCTTTGGAAATCTTGCTAACAGATGCTAAACCCAGGACTTGTCGCTTTAGAGATAACGTCGGGTGTCCTGTCTCTTCCCACCCACCTTCTAAATTAGCACCTCGAGGGGTTCTTCGTGCTGGGGACGGTTCATGTGTTGCCTCGTGTAATCTCTCACAGATTGATTGGTTTTTGCTTCACCAAGAACTAGCCTAAAGCAACTTGGTGAGGTTTAAAAAAAAAAAAAAAAAAAAAAAAAAAAGAAATTGGCCGGGCTCCAGTGCAAATCATCTTGTTTGTTATCATTTTCAGAAGCAAGAGAGACCTGCGGGTTCAGGACAAAGATTTTCCTTTGACTTTATCCGACATCACACAGGAAGTATCTCGCGTATCCATGATACATTTCAGATATCATTCATTCCTGGATTTTTGCCCAAAACAAAGTAGGCCTACTGTAAACCAGAAATCATAAATGAAAAGTCGAGCAGACTTAACCACATGAACCGTAGCCTCCCTATTCTGGGCATACATAGAAGGACATTTGGCAAAAATATAGGCAAACATTCGGAAGAGTAGCAGATCTACAAGATCTTGTAGATCTGCTCATTTCGCTGAGATTTGGTGTGGCGGGGGGAAAAGGACCAGACCGAGAATACAGTACTGTAGATCGGTGGTTCTCAACCTGTGGGTCGGGACCCCCAGGGGGGGTCCCCAAATTATTTTGGGGGGTCCCAAGATGATTAACTTAATATGCAACATTGTTTTCTCACTCAACAATAAACAAACCAACATAAAGTTCAATTGTATAGAGGCTATCTGGTCAAATTGTCAAATATTAGAGGCTGAAATTGTGAAAATAGCCGATCTACATGCTCACAACGCCTCGCAACGCGAGGGGTGAGCATGTAGGAAGATATGACGTAATAACACAATAGAACTGTGTTATACACCAATAAGACTCCCTAATCGGGAGATAAGCGACCGTTGGTCGCTTATCTCCTGTCACACTGCTGACATCAGTATGACATCACACCGTACACAAATGACCCTTATATAAGACCGGCATTATCTACCGACAGATTAGTAACAAGATGTCAAAATCGTTGAAGGTTGAATCTCCAGATATGGAGATAACCAACACATCACTCCATATATGGAGATAACCGACAAATCTCACTAAGTCTGACCTCACAAGCCCCATATTTGGACACGAACAACATATAACTCCATATATAGAGACATAGCTGCTGACATCAGAATGACATCACACTGCTGACATCAGTATGACATCACACCGTACACAAATGACCCTTATATAAGACCGGCATTATCTACCGACAGATTAGATGCAAGCAGGATCTCGACTCTGACACAACTCATCGGCTCATAAGCTGGTTCTCCCTCCATATATGGAGATAACCGACGAATCTCTGACCTCACAAGCCCCATATTTGGACACGAACAACATATAACTCCATATATAGAGACATAGCTGCTGACATCAGTATGACATCACACTGCTGACATCAGTATGACATCACACCGTACACAAATGACCCTGACGGCACACACCAAGCAGTGTGATGTCATACTGATGCGGAGATATGAGCAGGGCAAAGGTGTGACGTGTGACGTGTGACCGACGGACGGACGGACGGACGGCCGGTGGAGGTTTTGATACTAAACTGCGACCTGACGGTCGCAAAAATGCAATGCCTCAACTCTTAGTGCTCGTCAGGGTGGTGGTGGGGTGGGGGGGGTCCCAGTGGGGGGGGTCCCCAGTTAAAATATGATTATTTTGGATTTACAGCAGTGGTTGGGAACCACTGCTGTAGATCTCTGGGGGAACCTGGTCAGCTCAATAGGGTTTAAGTCAGGGGTTTTCAACGTTTTTCAGGCCAAGGACTGCTTAGCTGAGAGAAAGATGAAGCAGTCAACCCCACTACATATTGTATAAAACTGTGTTGCAGGTTACACTTTTTAATGGATTTCATGAATAGTTCCATAGACTTGTTTGACAGCACTATCATCAGATTCAAGGTTGTGTATTTTCAGACATTTAACCACTTCAAAACACAATAATTAGTCAACTTGACCTTCACTCTATACCTAGTCTGCTCTTTTTCCCCCTCTACACTAAACCTCTTTGTCCGAAAATAGCCGATCTACAAGCTCACTTTTCGGCTACTGTTCCCCTCATAAGGATGCTAGGGTTCAAATGGTTAATGTTTAAAGAAGAAAAAAATGTCACACAAAGATTTGGTGCCACCCTGTAGTAACTCTCCGTTGGGGTCCTGGACCCCCTGTTGAAGACCCCTGATTTAAGTGTTTAAAATAAAACAAAAGAAAGAGGACTCCCTCTCTCTCTTCCTTTTGTAGGCTTTACGTCATATCTTCCTGCTATAGTCTGACCTATATATTTCAGTCGGAGGTGTCAGACACAAAGGGAAAATGGAATTCCTTCATTCCTGCAACCGGCAAATTCGCTCCTGAACAAAGAACAACAGCAAACGTCGATAGATTTTCCCCTAAACCAACTGGGATATTTCTAGGCACCTTGTTTCCTCAAATACAGCTCTCTCCCTGGTGTAGAAGGGGGGAAAAAAGCATGATATGATTATGAATTGCGCGCACAAACACACATTCCTGTTCTCCAGGGAGAGTTCTTTGCACTCTTGCTCCTGCACCTGTTACAGCATTCTGATGAATAGCAGTCCTCAAGTAGAGTTAGTATCCCAACGTGGTCCTACCCCCCCCCCCCCCCCCCCCCCCCCGGCTTCTAAAAGCAGTTTCCACTATTGATTCTCAAACGAAGTCTGAAACACACAGGGTCTAAAAACAAACATTCTCATATTGATTACCTTTTCCTGAGCCTCCCTCAGGTGCTGCCATTATCAAGGCAAACCTCAGAGGAAAACACACCGTTTCCAAAATCAACTCCACACTGTGGAACCACTGCAGGGAACCCGACGAGACAACGGAGATGGGCGTAATTTTACAATTATCTTCAGAGAGGGGTTGTCAGAGTTGATGGCAGGCTTAAATGCAACCACATCTGACAGTAGAACCGACTAAGACTAAATGGAAAAAAGTCAAAGCCTTGTTCTCAATACAATTTTGTTGTTGCGGGGGAAATTGGTTGCAGTTTGTTCCTGGTCTTTTAGAACCTTTCGGAATCCATCCAAGCTGGACGGGAGACTTTATTCGAGCTGACTGGTCACTGAGTGTCATTTTTTTGGGGAGCCCTCAGATAGCCTTGGTTTACGTTGGTAATCACTCCCTGTTCCACTGTGACAGGCGGCCACGGGCGACGGAGAGGAACTGACAACGACAATGACACTCGGAGTGTCGGTGACGAGCGGTGGAGACTTGCCAGTGACACTAATGGACTGCAGCTCAGCGTTCCCCTGACACCGTGCACCCTTTCCTTTACTTACACGCCGACTCGCTCCTTTGGGGCTTTCTTTCTGAGTATCACACGCACACATGCACACACGCATGCATGCACACACAGGTTTGGGAAACTTTTGGGGATATTGCTTTGATTCATTACTTAAGCCCTTTAACCTTACTCCTAAACTAAAGATGATTGATCGAATGACTAAAAATCATTGCCTATAATACATGCCCCAAAATAATAACAGCATGGTCGACTCTTTATTTATTCATAAAAAAGCTTCAGTAGCGAGAAATAGTGAAGTTGGTCTCCCTGTCTTCCATTTCTGCTGTACATTGCTGGAGGAAAACAACAGAGTCAAAGGAAAAACAGGTGGACGATCCTCTACAGACTCTCGCTAGTCTTCCAACTAGTGCTGAGGCTGTGAGAAAAGGAGGCGTCCCGACTGTGAGAGGATCTGGGGTTGTGTGGGAGGAGGTGCCGCCGCGGCACACTGCAGCAAAGTGCCGCGGGGGAGACGAGTACACGATCGCCATTACAATCCCTCAACTCCTTCCCACTTGTGAAAAGAAACCTCACATATAGCTGCTCTCTCACAGGAATGGTTTCATGTCTCTGAGGATAGAGGCTGAAAGGCTGCCGTTTTCTGTGTCAAGTCTGAGTTATACTTCGCCCTGCGACGGCGCTGCACGCCAGAAATAGACGATTTGCAAGCTCATATAGAGCCGCAACCGTAGCTCGCTGTGAGCTTGGGAATCGGCCGTTTGCGGTGCGGGACACTGCCATACGTCGCAGTGCACATTAGGCATTGCGCTTTCTGCTACATCAAACATGATGCATGATTTACATTACTGATTAACATTTAGCGTACTCTTGCGTATATATCAATTAGCCGACACAAGCCTCTCGCTTCGGGTTTGTGGCTGTAATGCTATTGGACTCTTAAATAGATTTTGCAATCCGAATAAATTACATTTACACTGAAGGTGTCGAGTGGCGCTAACCCCGCATTGATGAGGAATTGATTTTGCTTGAGGAGGGACCAGAGTTTTTAAAACACCATTGTGGTGGTCTCATTTAAAATGCAGCTCATTAAAAACAGGGTGTGCGTGGAAGTGTGTCAGTGTGTCAGTGTTATTGTCACACTGACACACTGACACACAAATAAAGCCAAGCTCCTTCCCATTGACCATGTGCACATGGTGGCCATTTTGCTCTTACATCACACCTGTTCGCTGTGTTGTATTCCCCTAGGATGGTTGGGGGAAAGGAGCGCTTGTTTTGGGGAAAATCAGCCAAAATCATATTGCTTCCTGTTCTAGTACTATGAAGAGAGCAAAATGACCGCCATGTGAATATGTTCAGTTCACGCTGATTCCCCAACATATTTTCAACCCCCCCAAAGCACAGGGAAATGCACATAATCAGTGTTTCCCAATCACAGAAACCCTCAAGCACTATTGGAATGGCATCACAGCTCACAGGCCCGAGTTCAACTAATAATAATAATAATAACAGTGTTGTCACCTCAGCTTGACAGCACCCGTTGAAGCGCTGCTCCCCTCCCGCGAGTTCCCCAGAAATCAGATTATCACTATATCTCCTGCTGAGCAGGGCTGGAATGAGGTTCTGCGAAGAACCATATCTGAGCCATAGCGTATGGAAACAAAATACAGATCCCGTGAAATTCGTCGCCAAGGCAAGGTACGGTTGTCATGTGGTCCGTGTGGTCAAGAAGGCACAATAACTGATATGAGTATATAGCCTCTCATGTCTAGACATTTTTGCTGCGACTGCTAGAATGCTAATGCCGCTGCGTGTAGTCATAGAGGGTCTTATCACCTTGCCTGGCCGCGCGAGCAGGGGAGCCGGGGTAGGTGTGAGCGTGTGTCACCCCTTCCTATCACACTGCTGTCAGGCCAGGGCTTATCACAGGAGCCACAGGGGGTCCCTGCTGACCTGTGGAGTGACACCCCGGTATGGCCTTGAGGAGGGGGGGGGGGCGAGGGGGTGATCCGCTGGCCTTCCCCGGCATCAGTAATCCATCCTCACACAATGGCTGTGCGCACTAGGCACACATTGCTTGCACGCACACGTGCTACGCGCGCAGGCACACACACACGTACACTTGCCGTGCATGCCTGTCATGCTATTATGCACAGATGTGGCTCTCGAGCAGCGAGGCGAGGACGTAAAGGACAAGAGGCGGACTGGGGGATAAGGAAGAGCTAGAGTGAAAGGGAAAGGGAGAAAACATGCAAAGAAGACAGAGAGTGAGTTAGACAGGGGAGCATATCCGCCATGAAGAACATAAGGCTTCATCACCTCCTTATCGACTGAGGATCAAACAGGCGGGCCCCAACTCTGACACCGTCCTATTCTTTTCCAAATGTCATGGTGATGCTGGGGACGATATCTAGCGGCTGGCTGCTGGGGGGACGACTGGACTCCTGGCTTATTGTACAGATAAGAGAATGATTTGTCATTGAGTATTCCGCTAGGTCCTCTTTTATTTCTCCAGAGAGGAAAAGGGGCCCCTATCTCTCTCTCTCTCTCTCTCTCTCTCTCTCTCTCTCTCTCTCTCTCTCTCTCTCTCTCTCTCTCTCTCTCACACTCTCCACACACACACACACACACACACACACACACACATACACACACACACACACACACACACACACACACACTTTGTGGGGACATTACACATAGTCTACTATATTTTGAACCCTAACCCTTAACCTAACCCCTAAACACCTTGTGGGGACCTATTAATTTGTCCCCACAAGGTTTTTTCCTCCGATTGTACTATCTTTGTGGGAACATGAGGTCCCCACAAAGTAGTAATTCCCTGTCCCCACACACACACACACACACACACACACACACACACACACACACACACACACACACACACACACACACACACACACACACACACACACACACACACACACACACACACACACACACACACACACACACACACACACACACACAAAAACACCAAAGCACCAACCAGCAGCGACATACTATTAAAAATACACCCAAACAAATGCGGACCTTTCGTTGATTCTCTTTGGAGTTGGGACCAAAAGAAGCGCTTGTCATTATCAAGCAAGATGTGCCACACTGTGTTGTATCTCTCTGAACCATATAAAAAGGTCAGATGGCTTCCCATTGCTGTTAGTTATTTATTTTTCTTCTGAGCCAGCTTAACATAAATGGTTTCCGGCACATGTAACCTTTAGGCAATGTAGCTGCAAATCCAGCGTTTAAACTCCTCAAAGTCAACTAGAGAAAATAGCAGCCAGGAGGATGAGACTAGCAGGACACACTGCCAAAGACATCAAGAGCTGCCAGACTGCAAATTGGTGCTGTGGGAACCAACACACAGGCATCGGTCATGAGGATGTCACTGGATTATTTTGTGCTTTAACTACAAAGATGTGCACTAAATATTCACATCTTTCCCCCTAAGATACAGTATGTCACGGACACAGAGTTGGGGTAGAAAATAACTCATCGAGCATGTACAGTGTAAGGTCAGTTTTTGCTAAGCGTAGAGGGTCTAAGTGGTTTAACTGAGGTGATATTGATGAATTCCAAATGCATCAATATCACAGCGCCCACTTTGAGAATCGAGTATGCACACTGGATCGTGCTCCCGGGGCCAGGGGCGTCACACCAAATTCTGGGCCCTGGGTACAAGGATTCACTGCGGGCCCCCCATGAATGTTAACTATTGAAAAATAGCAGATATACAAGCTCACAGCGCGGCACCGAGTGCCGCGCTGCGAGCTTGTAGATCTGCTATTTTTGAAAAATCGTGAAAATGTGTGCCAAGAAACCATGTCAGTGATGCTCAAACTTTTTCATGTGAAGGACCCCCCATCTCAAAATATTTAGTTCCAGGGACCCCCCAGAAGCAAAATTTGAGTTACAAATGTTCACTTAAAAAATACATGTATTCAAAGATTTGTGCACATTTTCACGACTTTTCAAAAATAGCAGATCTATAAGCTCGCAGCGCGGCACTCGGTGCCGCGCTGCGAGCTTGTATATCTGCTATTTTTCAATAGCTAAAGTTACTAGGGCCCCTCCACCTTGGGCCCAGGTAACTCAGTCCCACTTTCCTACCCCTTGTGACGCCCCTGCCCGGGGCTAATCAACCACCAACATCTAGCTCTTTCCTAAGAGTCTGAGGAAAGGGCTAGACGTTTGAAACGTCCGTCTGTTCAGTATACCACAGCACAGTCCTTAACTAAATGGATGGTGCCTCCTCGTGAATGGGAACGAATTAATGAGGCTCCTTCTGCCTGCTTAAATTCAGCTAATCAGCTGAGAGGCATTGCAACGCAGAGACCCCACATTCCCTTTGTTTTAGTTCAAGTGGATAGTCCAAGCTGTTGGGTCTGGCGTCACTCAAAACACACACGCACGCGCACACACACACGCACGCACACACACGCACCCACACACACACACACACACACACTGCACTGCACTGCACATAATTCACCATGTGCACACTCGCGCACATAAATACATAAATTAATCTGTGTAAAAGCAGAACTGCTTGCTTTTTGCATTATGTCTGCGCCGAGTGCTCCGAGTGGCGTCTATTAATCACTAGGATATCAGAGGGGGAAAATATTATGTCTCTTAAACACTATGATTTATATTGGCTGGCGGAGACAATACAAACACATGGGAGACGAGGACCAGGCAGTATATCGTCGTTGTCGGGCAGAAACCTTGTATCTCCGAGTTTCAAATTTGTAATTTTTTTTTTGCAAAGTAAAGCCCTGCTTCATCATACAAGGCCGTCGCACAAAAGTAGTGAAAACAGCAGATCTACAAGCACACAACGCCTCGCACCGCGAGGCGGCGTGTGCTTGTAGATCAGCTGTTTTCACTAGTTTAAATCATTTTAAAAACGATAAATACCAAACGAACGGTTTTGGACATACAAGGTTTCCTCCCGACAATTACGATATTATCCCTTGCCCCAGCACACACTGCCGGGCTTCTTTCTCAGCCCTCTTCCTGACATGCAATAAATGAGTCACCTTATACCAGGTATACTTCATTAAGACCGACGCTTCGGTTCACTGGCGATTGACATTGAGACACACTTTTTTTTTCGTTCTCTTGACGGCTCTCCCGGGCTGATTGGAGCTGACGGCCTTTGATCTCCGCGGGCACGTGAAGCTAAAACACGCGTTCAGACAAAGGACCCCCCCCCCCCCTCCTGTGTTACTCACACTGGTGGATGACGCCACACTCATGTCATCCTCGTCAGCCCGAGTCACCAGATTAGCCTCGGTCAGAGCAACACTGAATGACTTCATGAACAGATAGATGGGACTTTGAACTTTGAAGGCTGATAAGTCAAATGTGTGTTTTAATATCCTCTTTGTCCTACAAAGTCTTCTAGGGATGGCTAGGGATGGCTTTCCCAAGTGCACAAACTTCGTCTCATCATAAGCCAATTACCAAAGATGTCCTTGTAGCGGTTTATCAAACTCAATACTTCCATACATTTCAAGTAAGACTTACTCTCACATATACTGTGTAACTTCAGACTATACATAACCCATGTTTTAACCCTTGTATTAGGGATATTCACTTTCAAAAACACTTTGGGTCATTTTATCGTCTAATCTTGGCTGTTTCAGGACTTCTTTATATTCACATCTCGAAACAACCTTTCATGCTTTTAATTCTGCTTGTACTGATGTTGATTTGATTTGTTATGTTGACATTCTCCATGTCTTTGTTTAGAATGAGCTGAGGGTTAGGCGTGTGGGTGGGAGAGGGTGAGCAAAATAACTGTATCTGTACGAGTATTGTGTATTTGTAAAGGACCCCCTCTAAAATGAGATGCTGCATTTCAAGGGGCTATGCTCTCAATATATTCCGATCAAATCTTATAGCTGCTTAAAGATGAAGTGCCATGATTTTCCACCCTAAAACATGATTATCAGGTATTATGAATATACTAGGAGGAAGATTTTTTTCCAAAAAAGTGTACAGAAAGAGTTAAAATTAGGTTTTTATGTGGCCAAACCCACCAGTTCATTAAGTATGCTTGGTTGTCATGGTGGGTGGTAACCCAGCTGGATTTAACCACACCCACAGTGTTGGGTGAATGGTAAAAGGGGAGGGGATGATTATCCCCAGATAGAGTGATGTCACTCTATCTGTGTTTTTGGATCGGCACTTTTGACCCACAAGGTGGCAGCCTCGAGGAAAAATCCAAAATGCAAAGGGAATACATAATTAATTGCTCATAACAACCACATCAGGGGGTCTAACGAAATACTGTCAACCTCCTAGACACATGAAAACCAGAAAAAGTACAAAACTATGGCACCACCTCTTTAAAGTTAGGTTTGATGTTTACCTGGTATCCTAGGTTACTCTGTTTCTAGCACTACAGTATAGTGTTCTCTTTGCACTCTACTCTGCTTCTGTGACTATTTACCACTGTGGTTTGTTGACTACGGAGGGTTCATGCCATTTACTCTGATTTCACAAGTCCTCTCTGGATAAGAGGGTCTGCTAAAAGCCCTAAATTGCAATTGTAAAGTTGATCACACACATACAGTATACAGACTGTCCCCGGCAGTAAAAACCACCCATCAACACCTGTAACTGCCAGTAAACTAGCATCGGTAGCAGCCGGCGTCTCCCTCTCTGCATATAAACACAGAGCATTTACAAGACATCCACAGTCCACACCGACTGCCAAGCCATGCAGGGGAACCTGTTCTTTGCATAAACATATTGGGTTCCCTGAGGAAAGTAGTGGTTTCAGTGGTGGAAAAAGTACTACATTTAACTTTTTACTCGTAGCGGAGTGTTTCTACATTTCAGTATTAATACTGAAATGTAGAAACACTCCGCTACGAGTAAAAAGTATGGTAATCAAAATGTACTTGAGTACAATGTAGAAAGTACTCATTATGCAAAATGTCCCATTTCACAAATTAAAAATACATACAAATCTTTTGAAAATAGCTCATCTACAATGCATCACGATAACATGCATTGTGAGCTTGCAGATCGGCTATTTTCAAATGGCCCGAAATGCAGGCCTATATAGGGCTGAAGAGGTTAATGTGTGTTTTGTAATAATAATCAAAATCTACAAAGAGTTTGCATGAGATGCAGTGGAGCGGATGTAAAACTATTGACAATTTGAAATACTCCAGTAAAGTAAAAGAAAACACCAACAATGTGTACTCAAGTACAGTATACTTGATTGACTGAGTGCATGTACATGGTAACCTTCCACCACTGAGTGAGTGGTTTAGCATGCATCGTCCATGGAGCTCTCCTCTGCATGGTGGAGTACAGTGAGCCAGATATGAAGGGCCAGGGGCGTCACAAGGGGGGAAAAAGTGGGACTGAGTTACTAGGGCCCAAGGTGGAGGGGCCTTAATTATTTTATGCTTTAGCTATGTCGGTGCCGCGCTGTGAGCTTGTATATCTGCTATTTTTTGAAAAGCTGTGAAAATGTGTGCAAATCTTTGAATATATGTATTTTTAAGGGAACATTTGTAACTCAAATTTTGCTTCTGGGGGGTCCCTGGAACTAAATATTTGGAGATGGAGTCCGTGGCCAAATACATATCATTTTGGGGGTCCTTCCCATGAAAAGGCATGTTTTTTCAAAAATAGCAGATCTACAAGCTCGCAGCGCGGCACTCGGTGCCGCGCTGTGAGCTTGTATATCTGCTATTTTTCAATAGTTAAAGCACAAAATGTGAGTGAATCCTTGTACCCAGAGCCCAGAATTTGGTGTGACACCCCTGTGAAGGGGACAGAGAGGACAGTACAGATGAGAGGGAGGGCGATGTAAAACTCATCTTGAAGAGCCTGATGCGTCAGTGACAGGTCAGACAAGGGG
Organism: Nannobrachium achirus; assembly: GCF_963921795.1. Lineage (NCBI taxonomy): Eukaryota > Metazoa > Chordata > Actinopteri > Myctophiformes > Myctophidae > Nannobrachium > Nannobrachium achirus. Next base: position 39,038,146 of record NC_137820.1, read on the forward strand.
GGTGAGGAGGAGCCGAGGGGGGCTTGGGGTGGTGGCTGAGGGATTTGATACATGGCTCAAAAGGTCAGACAGACTCTCATTGGGATAAGAAACGGACAGAAAGGAAAAAGGTCAATTCGTCAGCTCCCTCTTAAATCCTCGCTCTGCTCCTCCACAATGAGATTTAATGGTTCCCACAGATAAAGAAATAACTGTTGATTATGTGGCAAAGGTGCCCACTGTCCCTATCGGAGTATGTTTACACGGGCACACACAGTCCCTAAACTAGAGGAACAGTTGTTGCATTCGAAAGCAAACCTGTTCATTATGTTGCTATTGCGACCATACGCACACACGCGCGCGCACACACACGCACGCACGCACGCACGCACGCACGCGCACACATGTACACATGCACACACGCATGCACAGTAGTAGTCAAGCACCAGGATATGCAATATTAGATTATCAAAACTTGGATTACTCATTCATGGGACCATTTAGTTCCGTTTGTACAATCTAAGACAGGGGTCTTCAACAGGGAGTCCGGGACCCCTAGGGGGTCCTCAGAGTTACTACTCAGAGGGCCTCCAAATCTTTGAGTGATAGAAAGTTTTTTGTCTCCTTTTTTATATTAACCACTTGAACCCTAGCATCCATGTTCTGAGAACTTTAGCCAAAAATATCAGATTTACAAACTCACAACGCCTCGCGCTGTGAGGCGTTGTGAGCTTGTAGATCGGCTAAATTCCGGCAAAGACCTTTGGTGTAGAGGGGAAAAAGAGCAGACTAAGTACAGAGTGAAAGGTAAAAGTATTGACGGTTCAAGTGGTTAAATATCTGAAAACAAAATATACAATGGGTATGAATGGTTTAATGCAGGGGTCTTCAACAGGGGGTCCGGACCACTAGGGGGTCCTCAGAGTTAATGCAGGGCTGTCCGGCAAATCTTTGTGTGATAAGAACCTTTTTTTACATTAACAACTTGAACCCTAGCATCCCTATTCTGAGGGGAACATTAGCCAATCTACAAACTCACAATGCCTCACGCTGCCAAGCTTGTAGATCAGCTGCTTTGGGCAAAGAGGTTTGGTGTAGAGGGGAAAAAAGGAGCAGTACTATTGAGGTTTACTGTCTGAAAATACATGATACATGAACCCGACACAATGCTACACATTGATAGCGCTGTGCAAACAAGTCTACAGTATGAAAGAAATCTATGAAAAGCTTTAATCTGCAACACACTTTTATACAATATGTAGGGGGGTCCATGCCTCATCTTTCTCTCAACTAAGGTGTCCTTGGCCCCGAAAACCGTTGAAGACACCTGGCCTAATGCATATCAAAATGGGTGTCCTTGAAATGAAAAAGGGTTGAGAACCCCTGCAACTCTACCCAGTGTCTTCTAATGTGAATATGTATGGGAGTGACATTCAGTGCTGAGGCTAGAAACAGAGTCTGGAAGAAAAATAATGCACCATTGTAAACAAGCTACTATTTAAGTGGAAAAGATCAACTCAGCATATTTACATCTCAATATTCCAGCCGCTGGGGGGGGAGACGGCAGACAGGCAAGCTAGACATCCATTTGTGTTGCAATCAAACGCGGCTGGATGACAGATCCAGGTTGTGATTAGAACTGCAGGATGAAGTGCAGTCGGAGCTCTGGGAAATATGGTACCGCCAGGGGAATGGTAATGACAGCGCATGTGTGTGTGTGTGTGTGTGTGTGTGTGTGTGTGTGTGTGTGTGTGTGTGTGTGTGTGTGTGTGTGTGTGTGTGTGTGTGTGTGTGTGTGTCTGTGTGTGTGTGTCTGCTTGTTTGTCTGTTTGTCCATATGTCTGTCTGCAAATGGGAACAGATTCAGATGTGCTACACACTCGTAATGACAGGGGAATGACAGACAGTGTGGGCTATGCTCATGCACGTTTGTGTACGTGTACGTGTACGTGTACGTGTGTGTGTGTGTGTGTGTGTGTGTGTGTGTGTGTGTGTGTGTGTGTGTGTGTGTGTGTGTGTGTGTGTGTGTGTGTGTGTGTGCGTGTGCGTGTGCGCGCGTGCAATGTTTGTGCAAACACACCCAAACTCACAGTCCATCTGTCCATCTCTGTGTGACAAATGAGAGTGAATTCTGAAAAAAAAAACATGAGCACTGGCAGGGGGAGTGGTTGTGATGGTTTGTTATGTATGTTGTGTTTGTGTGCGCGTGTCTGTGTGAGTGAGTGAGTGAGTGAGTGAGCGAGCGAGCGAGGTGAGCGAGTGAGTGAGTGAGTGAGTGAGTGAGTGAGTGAGTGAGCGAGCAAGCGAGTGAGTGAGTGAGTGAGTGAGCGAGCGAGTGAGCAAGTGAGTGAGCGAGCGAGTGAGCGAGCGAGTGAGTGAGTGAGCGAGTGAGTGAGCGAGCGAGTGAGCGAGTGAGTGAGTGAGTGATCGAGTGAGCGAGCGAGCGCGCGCACACACAGCTACCTGCTGGTCCATCTGTCTGTCTGTCTGTCTGTCTGTCTGTCTGTCTGTCTGTCCATCTAACCAGTGGTGGAAAAAGTACTCACATTTCAGTCAAGTAAAAGTATCAATACTTATATAGAAGTAGTCTGAAATTCAAAATGTACTTGAGTAAAAGTAGAAAAGTATTGGCATCAAAATATACTAAAAGTAAAAGTTAAAAAAAATGAAAATGGCAGATCTACAAGCTCACAACTTGTCGCGTTTCAACGCATTGTGAGCTTAAAGATCAGCTATTTTCAAATAGCCTAGGTATAAAATAGGGCTAAAGTGGTTCATGTATGTTTTTATACTATTACCTGCAACTACCTGCAAACTAACTAATAACTAAAGGTTTCAAATAAATGTAGTGGGGTAAAAGTATAAGGAGTAGAAGTAAAAGTATAGGAAATTGGAAAGTAAAGTACAAATACCTCAACATTAAGTATAGTACTCAAGTACATCTACTTAGTGCACATGCACCCAGCTACCTGCTGGTCCATCTGTCCGTCTGTCTGTCCATCTGTAACTCAGAATTATGGGGGGGTTAGGGTTCACCAAGGGAATGGTACCAGTGACAGGCTGGATGCTGGTATTATATTTCAGGGGCTAATCTCTCCAGGGCAAGACAAGAGATCAATCACACAGAATTCCCCCTACCCACCCCACCCCCTTTGTTCCGTCCTATCACTTTTAATGGTTGAGGGACATCCTTCAAAAAAAGACGCAATAGGACAAGATGATGGATGAGCACATTCGTCACTGTCGGGCAGAAACCTCGTATCTCCAAGTTTCAATTTTTTTCGCAAAGTAAAGCACTGCTTCATCATATGGCCATCGCACAAAAGTAGGCCTAGTGAAAATAGCTGATCTACAAGCACACAACGCCTCGCGTTGCGAGGCGTTGTGATATTGATTGTATCGATAATAATAAATGAATAAACGAAAGATTAAAAATCGATCCCGATTCATGTCAGTGCAGGCAAACTGTATGCTCACAAGGGTTTAATCCATTTATTGGTATATCAAAATGAGCTCATGAACATGTAAACAGACACATCAGACAAACACACAAACACACATACACACACACACACTTCCAAAATTCCTAGTTTCCCTGCAGCCTGCCAGAACTTAGCACCCCGTCCTCTGCACTCTAAGCTATTCTAAAGGCCCATCCTTCTGTCGACTAAACGCGGGCCGAGGACGGAGGTGTCAAAGCAGCCAGCACCAGCCATCTGTGCATGTGTCTCTCCTTCAGGCCCTCTCTGGTCCACAGGTTTCACATCTGGCGGTGGGGGCACGGCAGCGTGCGTGAGGCCATTCCTCTCCCTCTGCACATATACACTAAGGCATTAACGACTTGTGATGTTTGCAAGTCGACTCGACTCAGTAAAAAGTTGAGTTGAAGTCGACTTTATCGTTTGATGACGTCATCACATCACACACGACCCTCCAATTATTTTGGGGGGGTCCCCAGATGATTAACTTAATGTGAAACATTGTTTTCTCACTCAACTGTAAACAAACCAACATAAGTAAAATAAGTGTATAGAGGGTATCTTCACATTTCTATAGTGCCAATTTAAGGACTTTTTAATACCTCTAAAATGACAAATTAAACATTGTCCAAATTGTCAAATATTTAGAGGCAGAAATTGTGAAAATAGCCGATCTACATGCTCACAACGCCTTGCGTTCTGAGGCGTTGTGAGCCTGTAGATCGGCTATTTTCACAATAGAAAGTATTTTCGACTTTCGACTTTCTCTGGTGGGTGTCGACTTGTGTAATGAAGTCGACTGAGTCTCCTAATATACACCTCCTGGGAACCATCCTCAGGCCCTTCACCCCGGGAAACAAATGGATGACGGGGTCTGACTCATTTCCAAGACGCCCGTCCCAATCCCATCCTCTCCATAGAGCACTGAAGTCTGACGTCATTTACACATCCTTCCTGTTTCCCAGCCCCCCCCATTCTGAATTCCCTTATGTATGGTAGGTGGTAAGCGCTCCTACATCTGGCTTTGTCTGTTTGTCTGGACTGTGATTGGTCAATTGGCGTCTGTTTGTACACCCAGGGTCACATTGGACAAGCTTCGCTTAATGAAATGAACTCATAAATAGCACCGCTCCCTTCACACTGGGTGTGTGATTTTGTATATAACGTCAAATAAGAACTGTGTTCCAAAAACAAAAAAGGTTTGACTCATATATGGATATATACAATCAATGAATGGCGATTCTCGCCAGAAACAGACTGTATCAAAATACAGTATGAGTGACTGACTATAGTAAACAACACAGAGACCTCCCCAACAATATCGTTGAGACAGTTTGTTTATTTTTGGACCACAAAGCTTACACGCTTTTTAAGATGACCCAATGTTATTCTCCCTAGAGAGAAACTTCCGTGACCCAGGGGATGAACGATTGACGCCAGGACTTCGGTACTCCAAACCAAACTCCTCCTGGGAGTCATCGTCAAATCTTCATCCCCCTGTGGAAACAAATGGATGGCGGGCTCCGACTCATTTCAGAGCCGCCCTCTCCATATAAACTCCCGTGACAACCGCTTCAATGCGATCAGCAAAAAAAAAAAAAAACTCTTAAGATGCCATTACCGGTTCTGCCCGCTGTCTCCCCGACGACCGCCGTGGCGGCTCAGGAAAAAACTCATGAATAATGTTATCTGGGTTTCATAGTTAGCATTTTTATCACTAACACTGTGTTTTTCCTCTGATGAAAGGCATGGGGGTTGAAGAGTGCACGGGGAGGGGAGCCTCATTCTCATGCACATATACATCCAGCCTCTTATCAGGGGCTGCCGTGCCTCATTGCTTTACAGTAGGAAGAAGCTGCTTTCCATTTATTTCTCAGACACGGCAGAGCGTGACCCTAGCGCCCCGTCTTGTGAAACTTATGAAACTTGTTTTCTTGCTGTTTTCCTTCTATAAACTTCCTTAGGAAAAACTGAAGGGAGAGGGCAATGGCCCTTAGACAATTACAGGGGATTCTGCGCTCAGCACTCTCTCTCTCTCTCTCTCTCTCTCTCTCTCTCTGAGATGAAAGCCATTATCGGGCAGCATTAACGTTAGCTGACCACGGTTTGGAGGCCAAGCTGAGAAAGATTGTCACTCTTTGCGGGATTCATTCCGACGCCGCACGGAGGCTTCCACGCAAGTCCTGTTTGTGTTTACCTCAAACATTATCGGGCGAATTAGGAAAATGATGTGTTTTGAGGGGAAAAAAATTAAATGGAAGAAATAATGCAAAAAGAACTCATTTCGAAACGGACGGCTGCACACGTCTCACCCACTGTTACTCCGCTCATCGTCAACATCTGCGGTTCCACTAATTGGTCTCCCAAAATGTCCACACATCACTGGGTTTTTGAGCAGCAAACGCACAACTTGCGACACTCATTGGGGGGTGGGTACCCACACACACACACACACACACACACACACACACACACACACACACACACACACACACACACACACACACACACACACACACACACACACACACACACACACACACACACACACTTTATAGCTGCATCCTATCAACAGATGAATCCTCTGTGTCGCCATCAGTGATGGAAGAAGTACTCGCAGTAAAAGTATCAATACAGCAATGTACAGTAGAGTAAAAGTAAAAGTCCGGAAATCTATATTTACTTGAGCAAAAGTTCAAAAGTGTTGGTATCAAAATGTACTTAAAGTACCGAATGTAGAAGGTACATAATCATATACAAATGTTCCAATTTCTAAATGTTTCAAATTAATAAAATGTAAAAAAATCTTTTGAACATAGCCGACCTACAAGCTCACATCGCGATGCATGTGCACATAGGGCTGAAGTGATTGATGTATGTTTTGTAATAATAATCAATATCAACAAAGTAACTAAGAACTAGTGTTTTCATATACTGTAGGCCAACAAGTAAGTAGGCCTACTGAAAATTGGAAATACTCCAGTAAAGTAAAAAATACCTCAAGATTGTAAATGTAGCCCACTTTACGCCACTGGTTACCACTGACCAAAATGGTCTCTAGCAGAGTCTTAGAGCGGTGAGAGAGACTTAGATCAAGATATAAGACCAGAATGGCTGACAGTAGCATGCAGAGCTGCTGAACACCTCGATGAGGTTAACCAGGTTTCATCCCTACTATACTCCCCGGAAACCCGAATCTCAACCATGCACACACACACACGCACGCACGCACGCACGCACGCACGCACGCACGCAGAGGACAATCACTGGATAGGTTAACTGGAGTGGAAAACCCAGCGGAAAGCACAGCAGGAAGAAAGTATAGATCACATCCACGTAATCAAAGGAAAGGAAAGGGTAGGATGAGTGGACAGAGATGCTGGGGAGAGAGAGAGAGAGAGAGAGAGAGAGAGAGAGAGAGAGAGAGAGAGAGAGAGAGAGCGGGGACGTGCAGAGAATGTTAGAGAGGCAGGGGCTGGAATTTCCAAAAGGGCCTTTTGGTGGAAGCACCGGAAATAGCAGACCTCCAAGCTCACAATGCGACGCAGCGCGGCGCGTTGTGAGCTTGGAGGTTAGCTATTTTCGGTGTGTGAAACCACACTGAACTAAGCATAACCAAGTCAATACTGGAGATGTGGGTTAGGGTTTCTGCACAGAGAGGGCAATTCTTTCAACATAAGATGCTGCATTCAAGTTCAGTAGAGTTTTGACAAGGCAATTATATTGAATGCTGCCTTCAGGTATGGCATGGAATAGTAAACATGTATGGTCTGGAAAGGGCAGTTTTTACAGACAGATAAGGGCAGGGGCTCAAGCCCCCTTTGATGTCTATGTGTGCACGTGCCTGAGAGAGAGAGAGAGAGAGAGAGAGAGAGAGAGAGAGAGAGAGAGAGAGAGAGGGAAAGGGAGAGAGAGAGAGAGAGAAGACAAAGATTTAAGAGAAAGAGAACAAAGCTATGATAAAAAAGAAGAAGAAAAAACGTATTCCATGTCCTCTTGACCAGCCCGGAGAGAGCTGATATGATACAATAAATAAAATATGTCAGCCTTGTGAGATAGCTTCGTGGGTCAGCAGGGAAAGGTGAGCAAATTTCCATGCAGAAGCACCCGCTAGCAGCCGTTAGAACACTGAGAGAGAGGGAGAGAGAGTCATAAATCTCCCGCAGCGAGAGTGGGGTCAGGCAGACACGGCAGAGTGCCAAAGAATGTTTCTGGGTGCGAAAGGGTGGAAGAAGCCAAGGTAGTTAGTTACTGTAGTAGTACTGTAGCCAGGCAGGTGCAGAGTTGTGCACACATAGACTATCAAAGGAGGCTTGAGCCCCTGCCCTTTTATCCATCTGTAAAAAGTGCCCTCTCCAGACCATGAATGCAGTTTTTACCAAGGTGAAAGAAAAGCAAATGCCTTCTTTCCAAGCCATACCTGAAGGCAGCAAGGCAAAAGCCTTGTCCAAACTCGCCTGAACTTGAATGCAGCATCTTATGTTGAAAGAATTGCCCTCCCTGTGTAGAAGTCCATGCCATTACAACACATCTCCAGTGTTGACTTGATTACGCTTAGTTCAGTGTGGTATCAAGCACCGAAAATAGCCGAACTCCAAGCTTGGAGGTCGGTATTTTCGTCGATATTTTCACAAAAAGGCCCTAAAATTTCAGCCCCTGCTTCTCTAACATTCCCTGCACGTCCCTGACTATACCTATGGACAGCCAACCCACATCACCCCCCAGAACCCCCCCCTCCTACCCGGCTCCTGGAATCAAACCGCCGCCAGGCCCGGTGCTCTCGTGCTGTGACAGTGCAGCAGAGCACGCGCTGCTTCCTCATTTGCATAGCACAGCTCTGCATAATCACAAGAAACTACACTAGCCTCCTGTAAAGTGGAGCGCTGTGCAGTGGGATGCGAGACACACACACACACACACACACACACACACACACACACACACACACACACACACACACACACACACACACACACACACACACACACACACACACACACACACACACACACACACACACACACACACACACACACACACACACCTGTGCAAGGGAATGTGCTCCTGAACAGGTGACAGTGACAGAAAGAGGTTCAGTGAGAGAGAGGACATGCAGTGAGAGAGAGAGAGAGAGATAGGAGGGAGGGTGATCAATGGAAAGAACGATAGAATAAGCACAGTGTGCTGTAGAGACAGAGTGAGAGAGCGAGAGAGGGGAGGGCAGTGGTGTAAAGCAGTGGTTCTCAAATTTGGGGTCGGGACCCCAAGTGGGGTCCCCAAATTATTTTGTGGGGTCCCCAGGTGATTAGCTTAATGTCTTTTTTTCCTCACTCAATGGTAAACAAACCAACACACAGTATAAGTGTATACATGGTATCTGCACATTTCTAAAGTGACAATTTAAGGACTTTCGAGATGTTTTAATACCAATCTGGCCAAACTGTCAAATATTAAGTAAGCAAGATACGAACATTGTGAAAATAGCCGATCTACATGCTGACAACGCCTCGCAAGCATGTAGATCGGCTATTTTTACAATATTCATCTGTGGAACCGAGTCACATTAAATGTAATACCTACAAGTGCTTGTCGGGGTGGGGGTCACATCCTAAAAAGGTTAGAGAACCTTTGGTGTAAAGCATACATGGGCAACTGGCGGTCAGGGGCCACATGCGGCCCCCACCTTCACTTACTGCGGCCCCCAGCTGGTTAATATCAAAACAATCAACAATTATTGATTTCAGCTGTTACAATTCCAAACATGACCCGCTTGAATTTACTTAAGTCTATATTAGTAGCTTAATGACTAGTATAGTAGTATTAACATGTTTTTTTTATGTCCAACATATTTGTATAAAGTCAGGATTCCAATTAAAAAATAACAAAAAATAATTCAGGATTCCAATTCAAAAGAAGCAAAAACAGCAGATCTACAAGCTCAAAACGCGTAGCAGCGACGCACTTTCAGCTTGTAGATCGGCTATTTTTGACATATATTTTTTGACATACTACTATGACATACTAAAATGACAAAGTAGTAGGACGTAGCAATATGCAATGTGGCCCTCTGGAGTGAAGTTGGAAATATAGTGGCCTACCGTACTGTAATTCTTTAAACTTTTTCCACCACTGGGGAGGGGGGCACATAAACAGGATTACGTGCGAGAGAGAGAGAGATGAGGGTCAGGTGAGTCGCGGAGCAGCGAGCATCGCACTCTCCACGGTTTGAACAAACAAACAAACAAACAGAACAAAACAAAACAGTGACGCTTTGTACCCACAGCGACAGCACAGACAGGACACGCTGTTTCTTCTTTTTCCTTTACACCGTGTACACTGCTGATTTTCTTTTTTACGTTCTGTCACGCGGAGAAAAAAAGGGCTGTGTTGTCAGATTGTTCTGTTGTTTTGTTTGTGTGTGTGTGTGTGTGGGCGAAGCCCGGTTGCAGTTTCACTAGAATCTTTTAAGTGTTTTTTTGTTAAAAAAGTTTCTGGTTCGAGATCTGCCAACATTTTTCAAAGATCCCCCTGTTTGTTCAGCCCTTATCACCCTCCTGGTCCCCTTCTCTATAAATACACTGACTTGGCTCTCATCATCTCCTATGCTGTGTTTCTCTCTATCCTCCATGTACTCAGAAAGCAGAGGCTGGTTGGTTCAGCTCTGCTTTCAACGTGCATGCAGGCAGTGGTGGACAAACTACTCATGTTCTTTACTTAAGTAAAAGTGTCAATACTGCAATGTAGAAGTGCTCTGTTACAAGTAAAAGTATAGAATTAAAAAATGTACTTGAGTAAAAGTACAAAACTATTGGTATCAAAATGTAGTTAATGTACCAAAGGTAGAAAGCACTCATTAGAGTACGGTCACACCGGAATAATATTCTACCCATGTGGATTCGGCCAATGCATTTCAATTTCATTCCCATTGAAATGCATTGGCAGAATCAGGAAATCCTCTCATAGGCAGTTTGGTGTGACCGTACCCTTATGCAGAATGTCCCATTTCACAAGTTTTCAAATAAATAAAAAGCCAAAACATTATTTGAAAATAGTGCAATAGTCAAAGTTAGCCACAAGGGCTGATGTAGTTAATGCATGTTTTGTAATCAGAATCTACAAAGTATCTACCGTAGTTGATGTAGATGCAGTGGAGTAGAAGTAAAAAAAACTACTGAAAATGAGAAATACTCCAGTAAAGTCCACCACTGCCAGCAGGGATTAACGGGAGCTATTGCTCCGTTGTACCAGCGGGTGGACAGATTACACAGCACACTGGAGAGGAGAGGAGATCCCCTCTTTACCGGTACGGTGCAGTGAGAAAGGAGCCAGGGGAATGGCCCACTTCAAGATACAGCCTTTTGCTAAATCGAGACAGAAATAGTCCAACGCAGTTTCTTCTCAACTGAGAATGGATAGGAAGAACTCAAAGCACAGAGATGAATGCCACCATAAGATACAGATAAAAAATATCCGTGACAGATATTTTTTTTATCTGTATCTTACCATCCACTTGAATGGAGAAGGATATTATTTTATATGTTTATCTCTTTACTGGTAACGGATACCTCAAAATGTGCTAGCTGTGCGCTCAAACCCAACACATTATTAGTGAATCCTGTGCCCCATGTCACCATCACATTTTAATTTCAGCCCATCTGTCTGCTGTGATCACTCCAGTTGTTTCCCCAACTCCGGCGACAACTGGCCATCACTTGGACTTCCCGCCAATCACGTGCGAGCTGGAAAGCCACCGGCAGCGGTTAACCCCGGCTACCAGCCTATACCTCCACCCCCCCCCACCCCCCCCACACACACACACACACACACACACACACACACACACACACACACATGCTGCACTCCTCTCATCGCCTCTCTACAACCAAGGGTATAAGAGAGACATTTCACGTCTAATTAATGCACAGGATGGTTGTATAAAACGGCTAATGAGGCTGTGATCACGGTGGCGTGAAGGCAAGAGGAAGAAGGGTGGGTGGGTGACTGCTGTGGTGATTGAGCTGGATCCACCTCCAGGAGAAAGACTATAGTGGGAGCTCCACAGCTATTATCCTGTCATATAGGCTGAGTGCTGGTGGGGAGACCGCGGGGAGACTAGGATGAACGCTGGTTTGGGTCCTCATCTTGACGTTCTACAAGATAATGCCCTCAGCGTTTTCTTGTGGATTTCTTTTTTTTTTGGGGTCCAGATAGCGTTTCTCTGGTAAGATATCTCAGAATGACATCTACATAATGGCACAATGTACAGTACGGTATGTGGCTCTGGTGCATATGAGGTGGAAATCCACATGTACGGTAACTGCTCGTCACCCATACACCCATCAATGTCAATCTATCTAAATTAGAACACTGATGTTGATGCGTGTTGCACAAGCTGGGACTTATTCTAATGAATGCCAGTTATTTTATATGTACGATAGATCAGTGGTTCTCAACCTTTTCAGGCCGCGACCCTCAAAATAATCATATTTTAACTGGGGACCCCCGCACCCTGACGAGCACTAAGAGTTGAGGCATTACATTTTGTATAACACGGTTCTATTGTGAAAATAGCAGATCTACATGCTCACAACGCGAGGCGTTGTGAGCATGTAGATTGGCTATTTTCACAATTTCAGCCTCTAATACTGGAAAGTCCAACTCACAGAACATTTCTGAGATACAATGGACAGGACCTTAAGTGTCCAATCCTGTGCGGATCTGCGTCAACTACCTTGATTGCCATTGTCATAGCATCTCATTGTAAGTTTAAACATTGAAATTGCCTTTCTCCTTTTGGAAAGGAAACGGCCAATAGCAGATCAACAAGCTCACAAAGCTGTGAGCTTGTAGATCTGCTATTTTCGGAGAGTTGGTTTAGAGGGAAAAGGAGCGGACCAAGTACAGAGCCAACGGTCAAGTTGACTGAATATTGAGGGTTTCAAAAGATAACTACCCGAAAATTCACATGAATATCATGAATCCATTATGAAATCTATAGAAAAGCTGAATCTGCAACACAATTTTATACAATATGCAGTGTGGGTCCCTGCTTCATCTCTCTCTCTCTCTCTCTCATCTAAGGGATCCTTGGGCTGAAAGAAAACCTTGGTACACAGCATGGGGTTTAAGTGGTTAAAACTCTGCCACTGAAGATCTGACATCTTCACTAAACGCACAATCTGAACATCTGCCTGCATTCCGAACACGGGGAAGGATTCGGGAGGCTGCGTTCGGAAACCAATAAGGCGGCAGTTGTTGTGCCCAGGACTGTGTGTAATTGTCTTCAGGTAAGAAACGCTTCAGAAGTCCCATCTCGAACCAGCCTGCCTGCCTGCCCGCCCCCCTCAGCACAGCTCCTCTGGCTGGCAGGATGACTGATCTAGCACGCTGGCATCTCTCTCTACAGCAGCCTGCTCATTACTCCCAACACATCTGCTGGTTGGTGAGTGGAGGAGACTCGCGCTCTCCGCCTGACGCTGCCTCACCTCGTGTTTGTGCATCAATCTTTCATTCACACGTCTGTCTGTTGTATCTCAACAAAAAGACATGCCATCATCCCGCAGGAATAGGCTGGGAGAATTTCCCCCCAAAACAACGCTATGGCAGCAGCAGCAGTGGCCGTAAACTAAACTGCTCTGTGCACATGCACAGCATAACGAATTATTACAACACAGCAGCACGCCCCCAGACACAATAGCTGATTGCGCGCCGGAGGTGCTTTCTTCCTGGCTCACCTGTGCAATCTCGTAGAGCAGCTTGTAGTGTTCCTCTCTCTTCTGTAAAGTGCACAGATTGCAGCCCATTATAGTCGTCGTGGAAACACAACACCGCAGCCGTTTCCAGGGGGGGTCACCCTCCAGACCAGAGGACCAGACCGCTGGTTCTTCTCATCAGTCCGTGGCGGGCATCTCTCCTCTCCTCTCCTCACCTCTCCTCTCCTCTCCCACACACGCTCCACTCAACTCACACAGTCTTCATAACCCGAGGGCAGCACAGCCACACACGCGCGCACACTCGTTACGCACTCTCCAAGCCAGAGACACACACGCCAGGAGGCTCCAAACCGTGGTCTTGTCTTAACAGATGGACCTTCCTCTGATGCGAGCCGATTTTTGCGGGAGCAGCTTCTTCAATGGGAGCCAGTGGTGGTGATGAGAGTAGAGCTGTTTCAGCATCAGCCGGTGCATCCAGTTGGCTCCCCTCTCTCTCTCTCTCTCCCTCTCTCACAGCACCATACACACACGCAGCAGACACATGCCGGAGTTGTGATGACTCCCGCTCACTGAGACACTCCCCCTTTTCTCCCTCTCTCTATCTCTCTCTCTCTCTCTCCCTCTCTCTCGCAGTCTGGCCGCCGCACATGACTACGCTGACAACAGCTCATGAATAATAACAAGGAAGACAGGTGGGATTATTCATGAGGGAGGTGGGGCCAGGGACTATAGTGAGGAGGGAGGGAGGAGAGAAAGAGAGAGAGAGATAGAGTGAAGTGAGTGAGAAACCGAGAGAGCTGGCTTATTAAAGGCTGTGGGCCACAGAGACACAATGCAGCTCCCTTTGTGTGAGCGGGAACCTCCAAGGAGCCCCCGATAAGAGACGGAGAGCTCCACAGCACAGCGGCCCCAACCTACGGCCGCAGTTCCCCGAGAGCTGAGGAAGCCGTTAAACCTGGCAGCCTCCTAACCGGCATCAGAGGCACATTTGCCTGCAGGTTTTGTTTGCTTTGGATGTGTTTACATGCGACATTTTATTTACAATGGACCTCAAAAGATTTTACTAAACACACAATAGAAACATCGCAAAGGTCACCGGAACATCATCGGTCATGGGAAAAAAGCAGAGAGGGCGGCACATAATAATGACGGTGCGGCATAGTTTCAAATTCCACAGACACACAACGGCAGAGAGATAAGGCAGAGTCAACATCACAGCCGATCTCACGCTCATCATCGGAACAGACTGTTTGATCAGAGCCGCGCAGGTCCAAATCAGTGCACACAACATTGCATGATGACTGATGACATTGACTGGATCGGGTGTTGTGTCAGTGGGTTTGTTTTGGTTTAAACGATAAGTGAGTTTAATGTGAACTGACGGCAGACTTGACTTGGATGTTAAACGGCTGATTGGAGATAGCACCAACAAACCATTACTTAGTCATTTGAAACCGTAGCCGTCGTCTAACAAATCAAGGGTTCTCTGCTACCAACACAAACTGGCAATCAACACATCCGGAGACTTTGTAGGAAAAAAAGAAAAAGAAAACGGCAGCATCGAAGCTTAATTCTCTCAGACTGTGCTAATGACAAGACAATAGACCCAACAGCCCCCCCCCCCCCCCTTCACAAACAGGAAGCCGCACTAACGAGGAGTAATTGTTAACAAATTGGCCCTCCCAGCCAGCTAGCGGGGGCTTTGACGAGGAGAATACAGCTAAGAGTAGATGAGCGCTCATCAGCTGGCGGCTGCCAGGCATTCCAGCCCCCCCCCCCCCCCCTCCCTCCTCGGGGGAATCTTCCGTAATCCGATTTCCCGGGCTTTAATTTTTACTCCGCGGCCTGACTGCCTGGGGCCCCCGAGCCAAACAGCTATGCTCAATCACGCTACCACCATCCACCCAATTGTCCGCTGTAGTAGTAGTAGTAGTGGTGGAACAAGTATACTCACATGTTTTACTTAAGTAAAAGTATCAAAAGAATTGGAAATGCTCCAGTAAAGTACAAATACCACAAAATTGTACTTAAGTACTGCCTCCCTAACATTCTCTGCATGTCCCTGCCGCCGCCGCCTCCTTCTCCTTCTCCTTCTCCTCCTCCTCCTCCCCCTTCTCCTCCTTGAAGCATCCGTGGTTGCCTGGCAATGTGACATCCATGATCCAAGACGTTCACTAAAGTGTCAATCTGACATCAAAGGGTCTTGTTGGGGAGAAAGGGATATTGCATTTGGAGTACACAGGAGTGCGTGCCAGGTTGTATTACAAAGGACAATATGAGTCAGAAGCGTCATTGCCCATAGACATTGAGCTGTGCATCAAAAATACATGTGGTGAGAAAACGTTGGCGGATCCATCTGTGAGGTGCTGCTCAGTACAGTTCAAACCGACGGGGACCATAAGGGTTAAAGACAACATGCGACACCTGGTCTGTAGATAGTCTATTTTTGCAGAATATTCACGTATTTTATGCCCAGAATAAGGAAAGGAAGCTAGGGTTCCTGATTGCTGCTTCGACCGTCACTGTATGAAAATCTTGTCATTTAAAACTATGTCCGTCGACTTACCCTTTTTCACTGACGAAAAACAAAATAAAAACTAAAAATGTTTTCAACAAATAAAAACAAGCCATTAAGTTTGGTTGCGCCCGGGTGTTCGGAAAATAGCAGATCTACAAGCTCACAACGGGTCGCAGTGCCATGCAATCAAGTGTTTGATTGATTGATTGATTGAAGACTTTATTAGAAGTTTGCATAGGAAAAGGTACAGTTTCATGACGGTACAGTTCACTGGTACAAGGTCTACTAAAAGGAGATCTATGAAAAGACTAAGCTTATTTCCACTGGAAACCATTGAAGTATCTCATATAACATTGAATGACAGACAAATAGAACACAGTACTATGCAGTAGATATGTAAAGAAAAAGAAAAAAGAAAACAGTAAGTCTAAACAAACAGTATATACAAAGAAGGGGCAGGGGAGGGTAGGGTTGGGCTAGGTTCATTTTTTTACCAGTTGCGAACGGCTGCTGCCTGTAAGTGGTTTTTCAGGGCAATTTTAAAGGATGCTAGTGATCCACACTCCTTTATGGCCTTCGGTAAGGCTTTCCACATTTTGGTGGTATAGCAGAAAAACGAGTTTGACCCTTTGTTGGTTTTTACTCTGGGTTGGAAGTGATCTGTGGCGCTGCCTCTGGTGTTATAATTATGGACATCCTTAATGTTTATAAAGTATTTTGACAGGTACTTGGGTATCATAGTGGTGTAGTGTATCTTGTACACCAGGCCCATTGCAAGTTGCTGTACTCTGTCATCTACTCTGAGCCACCCCACTCTTAACTGGTGAGTAGCGGTGAGGCGAGTCTGATAGGGAAGGTTAAGCAGAACCCTAATTAGTTTATTTTGGGCTGTTTGGAGTTTTGTTTTCAGGGCTTGTGGGGCGTCACGATACCATACGTGGACTCCGTAGTCAAAGAGGGGCTGGATTATTGCACCAGCTATGGTCTTCAGTGTGTTGAAATTGACCATTGGGGCGATCCTCTGTAGGAAACGAGTTCGTTGATTGATTTTATTTATTACTTTAGAAGTCATCTTTTCACTGGAAAGATTAGCTTCAAGGATACATCCTAAGTAAGAGATTTCGTTTTTTCGTGTTATGACCTTGTCACCCACTTTGATTGTGAAGTTATCGACTTTTTTGAGGTTATGATTTGATCCAAAGAGGATGGACTCAGTTTTACCCAGGTGAATTGATAATTTGTTGTCATTAAGCCATGTGCAGATCTTACTTAGTTCAGAGTTAAGTGTCCTTTCAACCTGCAAGTGGTCCTTGCCCGAGACTAGGAGAGCCGAGTCATCCGCGAACAGGAACAGGTTGCAGTCACAAACAGATGCCATGTCGTTCACGTATATTAGGAACAACAGAGGTCCCAGTATGCTACCTTGAGGAACACCACAGCTTACTGGGAGGGGGGGGGACAGGGTACCGTTAATCTCCACCACCTGTTCCCTGTAAAATCAGCCATTACGACGCCATCAAGGCCCGGCAAAAGGCGACAAAATCAACTGTAGATTTAGTAGATTAAAATGTAGTCGACTAAAACTAGACTAAAGCCAAAACTTTTCAGATGACGACAACTAAATGAAATTTCATTCCAAAGACTATGACCAAACAAAATCAAAATCTGCTGTCCACTGGCACGAATAACCTCGACTTGGAATGCACAGCTCTAGTGCATGTGATGAACCCTCTGCTGGATCAGGGAGATGGTCTCGCTTGGCTGCTGCCGTGCAACGGCGCAGCTACTGACCCCTAAAGGTTAACATGCACATTGGTCACCCTAATGGCCTCGCTCATCATCTGCGAAGCGAGACGGATACGGTAGCCTCTTGCCTGCGGTCAAGCAGCACCCACTCAATGGGACATGTAAAGTGAACGATGTTCCTTGGAGAGTGCATTAACACTGCGTTTACGGCCAGTGTGTTTCCATATTGTGTGACGTTGGTGAATTTACCCCGCGACTGCATTTCCGATGTGCCCCGAGGGCACACTGGCACATTATACCAATGTTTAGTACAAAAGAAAGAAAAAACATGTTTATTTTCTGACAAGGTGAGACTGTGTTCTGTATTTATGATTGAGCCTGTGGCCATCAAAGGGTTTTTCTCACCAGTCACCAGTATTAAAGGACCAATTTTCAACCGTATGTTAATAGACTTGTTCCTATAGGATCTTCCTCTAGGGCTCCTGCATGGCAGTTCCAACCTCAGCATCCTTCTACTGATATAAAGTACTCACTATGCCTCCTCTGTACATGTCCAAAGTACCATCTCAGTGGACTCTCTGGCTTTATCTCTAAAACATGCGCTGTCCTTCTGGTGTACTCATTCCTGATACTATATCCATCCTTGTTAACTCGAAATGGTCCCTTAACTGGAAAGTCACGCAAAGTTAGGCTGGCAGGACTTAAAACAGCCAAAAAGATAATAGTCCAATGCTGGAAACCTCCACATGACATATCCAAAACACACTGGCTACAGAGCTTTTTGGACACTTATCTGGAACTGTCTTCAGAAAGAATTGATCATACAAAATTAATTTACTGTACTGTATGGTACTTTAACTAGTAAGGGCCTCAGGGCGACATAAGGGCGAGGTCACGCCAATTCTTGGCCATTTTTAGACAAAAATGGAGAACAGTATAAGTATACAGTACAAGTATAGTCAATACAATTGAAATGTAGTACAGTTAAACACCCCGCCTAAAAGGAACATCACAATAAGACTTTTTACGGCCTTTTTTACGTTGGAAGCCCTCGGTATGATAGTCAACAATGTTATGTCAAAACATGCCCATATATGGGCATTACCAAATATGGGCATTCCCAGATACGTCCTTAATATTGATGGCATTGGGACAGGGATCTCCATATATGGGCATAAAACGTATGTTAATTAGTAAAGCCAAGCAGGGCCATGGCGAGTTAGGGCCTGGGTTTGATGCCTGGGGATCTCGATATATGGGCATAAGGGATACCCTAACAGGGCATCATCTGGGAATGCCCATACTGTATATGGACATTTTATTTATTTTATCCTTTATTAATTTATGTATCCATATACATATATGGACTTAATATTAACGTTTTCGGGGAAGGTAAGGTGTAAATCAGAGTAAAGCAGGCTCTTGGGCCAGTCAGAAATCTCCATATATGGGCATAAAAAGGATTTTGTGGGAATGCCCATATATGGACATTTTGAATATATTATGACATGCAGGTGGAACCAAAAGGACCCCATTCGGTTGCACTCTCACCGATAAGGATTTTTCACTGTGTATAAATTCTGGACCACTGGCGTGTGTCCTTTGACCTTTTGGCCCCTATTGTCCTTTGCTACTGTCCACTGGTCGTCCATCACCGGGCCCGGCGTCTTGCCCGGCCGGGTGGAAAGGACAGGAGCCCCGGACCGCGGCTCGCCGCAGCTCTCAGTTAATGGCCCTCACACACAGGGTGCATGGACAAGCCATTAGTTCTCATACAATGGATCTATTCTGAGATTTCTTCAATTGCATTCCTGACAAACTGATATTTGAGCCCAGCCTTTTAACACCGGGAGGGATGACCTCCAGCGGAGTGTGTAATTCAGGTGTAATCTATGGCCATGTTGTAAACCATCGCACACACGCACAGACGGGCGGGCGGGCGGGCGGGCGGACGGACGGACGGACGGACGCACGCACTGAGACAAACACACACACACACACACACACACACACACACACACACACACACACACACACACACACACACACACACACACACACACACACACACACACACACACACACACACACACACACAGTACAAACAGCATGACGTCAAAACAACAACACATAATCACTGCCAGTGTGGAATATGAACCGCCAGTGCCCACGACAAGCTTTGCATTTCCATCGATTTCATGTCTCAGGATAAATACAATCGACCGTCACTCACCCACAAGCACAAAAAACTTCAATCGAATCAATATTCCACCACATCTGAAGTGAAGGGGCGGGCTTGCACGTGTTGTGCTGGAATGAATGAACTGAATTGGAGTTGAACAATCAGCTTTATGTAAACACATCTATTTTCAGGTGCCTTCGTGGATTTTTCCATCCATGGTATGATGCACGTTGGCAACTTTTGACCGCCAAGTATGCTTTGTCAAGATCATTTTGATGAGAAGTCATAGTTGGCATACAACGGGGCTGGGATGAGACGGTGTCTGTTCTTTCACTATGAAGGCTTTAAGAAGACTTGACAACCTTGAACATTTCACCTCAACGGTCCCTTCAATTTTATTAAGTAAAAGTAGAAATACCCTATTATAGAAATAGTCTGTTACAAGTACAAGTTCGGTATTCAAAATGTACTTGAGTAAAAGTACAAAAGTATTGGCATTATAATGTCTTTAAAAGTAACACAAGTAGAAAGTACTCTGGCCCTTTTCATAAGCTTTCAAATGTATACAAATCTTTTGATCTATAAGCCCCATCGCAACGCATTGTGCATTAGCATGTTAAACCAGCCTCCTTCAGAAATTCACATTTTCATCCCCTGACAGCATCACTCACAAAAAATACAAATACAATGTTTGTTTTTTTCATAAATCATTCTGTTCTTTTCTTACCTCCACATCAAATCTGTTTGACGAAAATAGGCGATCTACAAAGTCACAACGTGTCGTATTACAATGCCTTGTTATCTTCCACATCGCTATTTTTATTGAGTGTTCACAGAATGTTTGCCTACTATTAGACAGGGATGCTACTAGGGTTCAAGTGGATAAAATACAGGGCCATACTGGTGGCCTGAAGATAGATGAGGTTTGTTAACACTTGCCTAAGCTTTCAGTAACCTTGACAACTAACGTGAGAACATGTGATGATGGCAGTGGACTTAATAAACTAGCAGAGATCACACAAGCTTAGTGTCTTTGGCCATGCCTGCGAGGAATACCAAGTATATGTCTGTTTCCTTCGTAAACAGGTTTATTTTTAGAGATGATGTATTGATGCAAGTCAGGTGATTATAGAGGGAGAATTCTCTTTGAAGAGTGAAACGCCATTCAAACGTGAGCGGAGAGCAGTGGTTTGAGCGGTGCGACAGACATGTGGCTCTCAGATCGTATCTAGGTCTCTCTCCCCCTGGGCATTGACATGACCTGATTGGGGAATAATTAAATGTGCCCCCTTTGTGAATGAATCATCTCTGCCGCCTGCTCCTCAGATGACAGTCCTGACGGTAGTCGCTCCAATATACGCAACCTCAAGCGCGCACGCACGCATCGCACGCGTGCACACGCACGCACGCACGCACGCGTGCACACACGCAGACGCACATGCTTTGTTTAAACTGAGAGTGGGCGCTACAAAGATATGCTGTCTAGAGTCTGCTAGACCTTTTTTTTTTTCAATGGAAGCCAGCGACATGAAGATACAACAATACATCAACGTTTGTAGCTGCTACAAAACTACAAAAAAGTTGTGCTGGTTTCAACTTCAGCTACAAAGATAAGCGCACGCACGCACGCACGCACGCACGCACGCACGCACGCACGCACGCACACACGCACACACGCACACACGCACACACACACACACACACACACACACAGGTGGGTGCTTCAAAAGCCAGCGTGACCAGACCGTGGGAAGCCAACCAAAACATGTTTCTCAATGACAATAAATAATGCAAAAAGGCCCTGAATCATTAATTCATGTGGGAATGTCTCTGTGTGGATATAAATAGCACACATACAGCCTGTTATGCTATGATGCCACGCATGCTTTGCTGCTTTTCAAGCCAATCAACATAACAGCCATCTGAATCAGTCTTGAACAGACGATTCGGGGCCATTTCCGCCTACGCAAAAAAAGAAATGTGACAGTGTTGCTCGTCGCCCACGGAAATTAAAGAGATTAATTATGGATTAGCGAGTCAACTGACCCTCTGCTTAGCATAAAGATTGTTAAGCTCTAGTAATACCATCTACCTTCAGAAGTGACATTGTGATGATTTATACAACAGGTCAGGCAGTTCCGATCGTGCACTTTGATTGGCCAAGAAGCAGTTGGAGACGTGCCATCGCGATGAGTTATACAACAGCTATGGTTTCGACCGTGCATCGTGATTGGCCGGAGAATCATTTGGAAATGGGAGCCGTGCCAGCAAAGCCCCATAACCAACCAACGGGTAAATCACTGGTAAAAGTATCATCAATACGTTGTGTTGGCCAGTCAAGCTGGCGTAAAGTTGCCCTATAGCAGGGTTTTTCAAAGTGGGTGACGTGGCAGTCCAGGGGTGTGGCAGAAAACTTTAATAATATTTGGAATTCCATCAATATCACTTCAGTTAAACCACCTAGACCCTCTAGTAAAACAGACCTGAGTTGCACTGTACTTGTTGAGTTATTTATCCATCTACCCCAACTCTCCTCATCAAAACTAGCAGATCTACAAGCCTTGTGTAGATTTTTGGAGAATGCTCCCCCAGAATAGGGATGCTGAGGCTCAAGTGGTTAAACAGTTAAAAACAGCTAAAAGTATAACGTTACTTTACATAGGTGGTTTCCGCTCCCGACCGGATCAAACCCCGAAATTGGAAGCGATCCCAGGCTAGCAGTGCAGTAGTCACATACGTTGACACAGTATGTGTCGCACCCTCTGGTCAAGGGACAGAGGCTTTTGCAAAACAAAAACAGCTGTGGTCTTTCATAGGGCAGCTAAGCAATTAATCAACTTAAAGCTGTTCCATTTTCTGCCTGTATTCTTTAATCAGGGCACAACAATAACAACAGAGGCAAACTGTCAAGGGACACAGCAGCATGGCCAGTCACTTCCTTTCAATTATCATGGATTATTTCCTGAATGGTAATTAATACGAAATTACACACTCCAGCCCATAGAACACCGCTGCAGCTGCTGCTCGGATTAAAACAGTTTAACCACAACCGCCACCAAATAAAGAGTGTAACGACAATCAATTACCAGTCATGTACACTGTTCAGTCTACAGATGTGCCTTTTCAAAACTTCACGCGTCCTGCCATTGGCAAGACAGTGAGCTTGTGGATCAGCTATTTTTTATTTATTTGTATGACCTTCTCTGACTTTGAGGTTTAAATCTCGATATGTGCTACAATAGTTTAACACGAGTACTTTAGCCACTTAAAGCCTACAATGCTTAACACGTTTTCTATGACTTGTCTCTGTACTTCAGCTGTTTTCTTTTCCCTCTGGATCTACTGTAGGTACTAGATCGGCTATATTTGGCAAAAGTTCCCCCCAGAAGGGGATGCTAGGGTTCATAAGTGGATAATACCGCTCTAAAAGAGCACTTACAGGTGGCTGCAAATTCGAAAATAAAAATGATAAATCTATTGACCTTGTCACGTGAAGTGACTTCACACCAGACTTCCTGAATGTCTGGGAGGGTTGCCCCAATGTCTGCCTCCAATTCCTGCTCCTCCTCCTATATTTAGCTCTATAGGTGCACACTAAAATCCTCAGTGTAAATTTTCACACTCTGTAAGAGTGTATAAATGGACCTTTATACAGGTCAGAGTTGAACCCACACTGCAGGTTTTACTGTGGGCAGAGGACATTAAAGGTCTCCCAGAGACCCCCGTGATACATGGCGATGACTTCAAAATGTGCGTAGCAACTCGGGGAGAAATGACTCCGGTTGTGGGGATTGTTTGTGTCATATTGCTTCCAGGCCTAACGGGACACATTAAGGGTTCCATAGGTCTGCCCGCTGCTGTAGCTCCAGGTGTTTGATAATGTTTGTGGCTCAGGATACAAGACCCCCGACGTTCACTGCTTTCTATCATGTTATCCCTCTCAAAACCCAGACCACTAAAGCCCTCCAACTACAAGCATGTGTTATTATAACGTCACTGTCGGGCAGAAACCTCGTATCTGCAAGTTTCAAAATAGTATGTTCTTTCGTAAATCAAAGTCCTAATTCATCATAGGAGAGTGTTGCACAAAAGTAGTGAAAATAGACACACAACGCCTCGCACCGCTTTAACTTGTTTTTAAAATAATAATAAAAAAAGGAACGGTTTTGGACATGCAAGGTTTCCACCTGACAACAACGATAAAAAAAGGATTACAGGGATATATATCCCCAACGATGAGATAACGCAGACAGCGGCGACGGAGAGAGTGATGGCGAGTTATGTTCCTGAGGTCGAAGAGGAGGACGTGCGGATATTACCCCCCGCACAAATACGGTTTCTGGTCGGACAAATTCTGCCAGTCGCCTTTTGTCCTCCACCTGCCTCGCCTTCGGGTTAGCACAGCAAATTAGATGTGTGCTGTTCTTGTGGATTGGAGTCTTCTCTGGGCCTTTGCCAGGGTAAAGGAGATGTAATCTGGGCTTCAGAACGGGGAGCAGGATTGTTTACACCAGGGGTCTTCAACGTTTTCAGGCCAAGGACCCAGTGGTTGAGAGAGAGATGAAGCAGGGACCCCCACAACCTTTTCATGAATTCCATTTAGTTTCATTGTTTGACAGCACAATCATCAGTGTATTTTGGATTCATGTAAATGTGTATTTTCAGATATTTAACCACTTGAACCATCAATACATAATAAACTTGACCTTTCACTCTGTCTGCTCTTTTTTCCCTCTACACCAAAGCTCTTTGCCGAGAATAGCCGATCTACAAGCTCACAGCTTGAGCTTGTAGATCAGCTATTTTCAAAAGGCCAAACTGTATATACTGTAGGGCTGAAGTGGGTAATGTATGTTTTGATATCCAAATCTACAAAGTAATTAGCAACTAAAGTTGTCAAATAATTGTAGTGGAGTATTGAAAATTGGAAATACCCCGGGAAAGTAAAAGAATATACCTCAAAATACTTGAGTAAATATGCTTTGTTACTGCTTTAAACTTTAAACCCCTATAGGTGGAGTAGGGGTTTAAACCCTTGTCTCCGGAATCACATCTTGAAGTTATAATGAACAAATACCAAGTGAACTGGAATGCCCACATTCCCGCTTCATTCCTCTTCTTTTAAAACATGAAATACCTTCCACCATGCGGAACAAAGACACCAGTAATTGGTGTCCGAGTGCAGATCCACATAAAAGGGAACGGTCGTTCGGATAGAAATGTCTCCACCAGGGGCAGATTTTCATTACAGCTCTGAGCTCATGAAAGTGAATCCACCTTTGGACGAAAGTCGACGAAAGCTCAAGGTGTCCAACGCCTCTCTGACAACCATCATGGAAGCGTGTCCAACAGGCGGGTCATTGATTTGACACTCTTTGCCCACTGCGGGCTTGAGTAGCCGTCAATACGCGGTCGATACACCTCTGATTGTGCGAGAGTTTTTGCTCCTCTTGAAGAGAGAAATCAGATATGGACAATCAGTGCAGAGGGCAAAGCGGTTAGGCTTTTCAGACCACCCTATTCTGCCCGTGTCTATTCAGTCACATGCTGAGAAAACGGAACCTCTTCAATGTTGTGCATGGGGGCCTTTTGAAGCAAGGTCACCTAGAAGGAGCGACAAGGGCCATCATTTCAATGACCCCCTCGTCATCTGTGTCCCTGTGCCGTTGTCGCATGTTAAGAGATAGGCTACGGTATTGATTGCACACTGTAACAGATGCATGGGAAATTCCGTTTTTTCCCCAGTTCTGACTAGGGATGTGACGATATGGAAATTTCATATCACGATTATTGCGACCAAAGAAATCGCGATTTACAATGTTATCGCGATAATCAAAATATTTTTTTGGTAAAGACATTTGATAGACAGTGAAAAAAGACTATCAAGTATGTATAGTATAAGTACCTTTTACCAATTATGGAGGGTTTAAGTGGTACCGGATATGCAGCTCGGCAAATAAAAGGTGAATTGATCCCAGTGCATGACGGAGGACGATATCACGATAAATTAAATCTCTGCGATTCGATTATCGTGAGCGTTTTTTTATCACGATATACGATAATATTGCGTATCGTCCCATCCCTGGTTCTGACTAGGGTCATTTGGAGATAAAGTAATCTACAAAAATGTGAATTGAAATGAAACCATGTTGCAACATGCAATTTGGCAACACTAGCACATAGCATTCCACGGGTCACAGAGATAGTGTGGGTGGCTCTAGATTGATTTCAACCACAAGGGCATTTCCATGCTGACCTTCCGAGAGAAACAAATATGAAACTCTGCGCTGCGCCTCGCGAGCTCCTGCTAGGCAGAATTGGCTCGTAAAAAAAATGCAGAGACGCGTGCCGCGGAATGGATTCAATGCAAGTTTTGACACAGACGTTTTACCTCCCCTAGTTTGTCATTTATATTTTTCACCTTATGGTCGTACGGGTAATAAGACAGTGTAGGGGTGGGCGATATGGAATAATACAATATTCCGATATTTTTCCAAGCTGTATCACGATACACAATCTTATCACGATTCTTTTTCATGTTGGTTTTTAGGGTTATTGTTCAAGTTACTTAACAGTACAACCACCTACAAGGTAACAAAAACTAAAAGAAAAAGGAGTAACAGACCATTTATTTAGACCTGTGGTCCTTAAATGTGGGGTCCAGGGACTCTCTGGGTTCCTTCTGGGAGGTCTAAATTGATCCTTACAAGTATGTAACTCTGACAGTAACGAAACCATTGGTTTCATTTGTATACTGTCAGAGTTAAGGGGAGACCTTGACAATTTAGAGTTTGAGAAATACTGATTTACACCAAAATGCAGGTTTAAATGGATTCTGCAATGAATCTCTGTACCAACAATTCAACAGGATTTTTTTAAAGGATCCCTCATTGTATTCACAATATATACGATATCTCTGAAAAGGCATATCGTGGAGACATTGTATCGTCTCAACGATAATTATCACCATATCGCGACCCCTAAGGCAGTGCCTTTTCGGTTAAATTGTGGCAATCAGACTTGAGGCTTTCAATCAACAGTGCTGCCGTTTCGATTCAGTCCTCCGAAGTACAAAAGAGCCCCCAAAATAATAATAATTTGGACAAGATTGAAAACCAACAAAAGTAAAATCTTGGTCTAGCTACACTAGCGGCCTAGTCATTTGTGTTTTCTTCCTATAATTTGTGTGTTGTGATGGTTACTTCACCGTACTCCTCCAAACGGTTGAGCTGGTCTCGCGTGCAAAAACATACATTCAATACCTTGTTTTCGCCCCCAGTTCCTTCTGTTCATTGCCATGCGGGGCAAGAGAAAGTCATCAGTGCGCCTGAGGATAAGCTTATAGAACCTCCACCTAAACAGTTCCGGAATAAGAATCACTACAGCGTCAGTGTTGCCATGTCTGCTTATTATAAGCTACTTTGGACTTTTTCTCCCTGTAAAGTCGATTGTAAATATTGGCGATTGCGTTCTGTGGGGGCTTCTTTCTAGTGTAGTTGCTTATTTTGGGCTTGTTTCCTAATGTAAGGCCAAGGAACACCCAGATTAATTATGTAATTGTCCGCATATCCCCATCTGAAAACATTTTGTGCCAGGGACACCCATACAAGATTCGTGTTGTTAAAATGTTTCCAAAATATTCCACATTTGCCCTTTTTTCCAAGATTCTTTTTTGGTTGAAAATAGCAGATCTACAATCTCACAACCTGCCGCACCGAGCTTGTAGATCGGCTATTTTCAACTAGCCGATGCGTTTATAATCGCTTCCTTCTGGCTTGTTGTCGTAGATCTGGTTTGCGTATTTTCCTCGCAGAATCTGGCAACACCGTGCGCAGCGTCGCCGCGGAGACGGATCGCTCGCTTGTTTTTCAGCGCACACACACAGATTAGTCTGGAATTATGATGATACCCAGGAGGGACAGGAATCTTATTTTCTGCTCTCCTGATAAGAAAACAAGAGCATAGAAGACACAATCCAAAGGCGAGAGATGAATGGTGGGGGGACGTGGTTTGATTTAACATGCTATGCTGGCTGGGTGCCGGTGTACGCGCGCACGTGTGTGTGTGTGTGCAGGGGTGTCGCACCAAATTCTGGGCCCTGGGTACAAGGATTCACTGCGGGCCCCCCATGAATGTTCTTCATAAGGGGAGGGGGTTTAACCCATTTAGACTGGGAACGCATTCTTACGCATAATTTTGTGCATTAACTATTGAAAATAGCAGATATACAAGCGCACAGCGCGCCACCGAGTGCCCCGCTGCGAGCTTGTAGATCTTCTATTTTTGAAAATTCTCTTTTGTATATATATATATATATATATATATATATATATATATAGGGACCCCTCCAGAAGCAAAATTTGAGTTACAAATGTTCGCTTAAAAAATACACATATTCAAAGATTTGCACACATTTATGACTAAAAAAATAGCAGATCTACAAGCTCACAAGGCGGCACTCGGTGCCACGCTGTGAGCTTGTATATCTGCTATTTTTCAATAGCTAAAGTATAAAATAACTAAGGCCCCTCCACCTTGGGCCCTAGTAAAACAGTCCCACTTCAATTTGGGGGGGGGGGGGGGGGGGGGGGCTGCATCAGATATCATCTGACGAAATGTTTCAATGTTTAGTAAAACAAAAACAACTCTGCCTTCCTTCTGAAACACAATATAGGGAGGGGGCTTCTGTGTTTAGATCAATTCGGCACTTCATTAGTATCCTGTTTAATTAAGTTATGCTGTCGGCTGGAGGGCCCCATAACAAGAAGAGTGTAGCACACCTGGATAACGTGTCTGTTGGCGTGTTGTTTATATTGGCAGAGTAATAAAGGAGGATCTGAGGAATTAAATCGGTGGGTCAGAAGCAGAACGCTGTGAAGAACATAAGCGCTGTGCACTTTTCCATCAAGGTCAGTTAAGAGGAGGGTTGGATTGACCCCGGCTCATTCACATGCTAATGGTGGGCGGTCCTGTGTATCAGTAGCACAAACACGCACGCACTCACGCATGCGCACACTCAGGCACATGCACACATAGACATCAAAGGGGGCTTGAGCCCCTGCCCTTTTAAACCGCCTGTAAAAAGTGCACTCTCCAGACCATGAATGTAGTTTTTTGGTGAAAGAAATGCAAATGTCCCCTTTCCATGCCATACCTGAAGGCAGCATTCAAGAGAAGTGCCTTTTACAAACTCTCCTGAACTTGAACGCAGCATCTTATGTTGAGTCCTCACTGTGCAGAAATCCATGCCGTACGCCACATCTCCAGTATTGCCTTTTTTATGCGTAGTTTAGTGTGGTATCAAGCTGCGACGCATTTCAATATTTTCACCAAAGGGCCCTTTTAGAAATGTCAGCCCCTGCCTCTCACACATTCTGTGCACATCCCTGCACACACATGCACTCACTACACACACACACACACACTGGTAAGCGAGCCATTTCCTTTTGAGCTTTGAACACATTGATTATGGTGTTCAGCGCGTGAGAAGACGACAGCCATTTGGTCCATTTGAAAAAGGAAAAAGACAGCCAAAAAACACCAGTAAGCGTACATCCACCTACTGTAAATGAGGGGGGGAGGGGGGGGGGGGGGGGGTACTGATGTTGTCACATGAAGGAGGAGGGTGGGTGATTGACAGCTGGTCCCTATGGAAACGTTGAAAAGTGTGATCTGTGTGTCGGAAGAACACGAAAGAACTGAGGTATTTGTGTGACTTGACTTCTATCTCACCAAAGCCGTAGACAGGTTGACATGCACTTTGGTGGCGCACACGCATGCAGACACATGTCGCTGCTGTCAGGGGAAAAAAAACTCTCATCTCCATAATATTCAAAAACAAAATTAAACTTATTTTCCGGAAATGTACGCCCATTCGATCATATACTGTATCAGCGTCACACAAAAGAAAGCATCAAAACTAGCCGATCCGCAAGCGTTTTGAGCTTGTAGATCTGCTACTTTCGCTTTGAGGCCTAGGCCAGACGGAGCTGGATATTTCATATATCCCGGTTTTTCAGATATCCACATAGAAAAATATCTAGGTCCACACGACAAAGATATCTAGGTCTAAAGTCCCCAGACCTCCACTAGGGGGACAAGCACACACACAGTAAAGTCTTCAGAGATATCCGGGTTCCATGTCTACACAGATCCAGAGAATCGGATATGTTTCAATGTCTTCACTTATTTATCCGGTTTAAAAAATATCCATTTTCGCGGCCGAAATATCCAGCTTCGTGTGGCTGCAAGCCCCAATCGCACAGAGAAATGTCTAGCTTCATAAATATTCAGCTCCATGTAGCCGGCACCTGAATTTGGACCCTGAAAAGTCACAGTTTGACACCCACCGACAGGGACCCGATATGCATACTGTTACAACAGCCACTGATCCCCCAGACACACTCACCTGAAAACTCCACTCCATTTTAATAGATTAACCAGGGGAGCTCAGGATG
This sequence comes from Nannobrachium achirus, assembly GCF_963921795.1. Classification (NCBI taxonomy): domain Eukaryota; kingdom Metazoa; phylum Chordata; class Actinopteri; order Myctophiformes; family Myctophidae; genus Nannobrachium; species Nannobrachium achirus. The sequence continues at coordinate 39,068,220 of NC_137820.1, forward strand.
GGGAGGGGGGGACGATGACAAAAAGCGGCGTGCTCGCCCAGGGACCCCGGCGGGGGTGGCTGTGGCTCGTGCCTGATAATAATTGATGGATGGCCGCGGCGCAGGACACTGACAGCCTGGTTGCCTGGCCTTTTACCCTCTGCCAGTTCAACCCTTACATGTGTGAAATAGCCAATTACTCGGACGCCCCATGGAAGGTAATAGGCTGATGAGCAAATGGCTACGGCGGGACATCAGGGGAACCCTTATAGATAGATCAGATGGATGGAGGAGAACCAAGATAAAGTTCCAGCCTCCGCGAGCAGCCTGCAGCTGCTATGCTCTGCCAGATGCTCTCGCCGAAGGCCAAAGAGGCGAGGGGGAAGGGGTCAGTCAGGTATTTTGTCCCTCGATCTCTAACCACCGTGTCCACCCCGTCCCGTATTGACTTAAAGTTTATGATCCATGATACAATCATGCTATACGGCAGCTAATTTACAGAAATAAATCCCCCCTTTTAGAGGCTGTTAAATGGATAATGGAAACAGCAGCGGCTATAGATTCTCTGAGAAGCGTTAAACACCATCTTTTCGTGTGTGTGTGTGTGTGTGTGTGTGTGTGTGTGTGTGTGTGTGTGTGTGTGTGTGTCGCGCCAGGGAATGGAGAAGTGGCGTGTGGCACGGAGAGCTTACCACAAGCCAGCCATGGGATTATTGACGGAACAATCCATCTTTATAAGGGACAGTGAGAAATTCCAATCTATGTCCTGAAATCACATTATCAGAAGTAATATATGACCGCATCTAAATACATAGTGGGAGGTGTGTGTGTGTGTGTGTGTGTGTGTGTGTGTGTGTGTGTGTGTGTGTGTGTGTGTGTGTGTGTGTGTGTGTGTGTGTGTGCACGCACACTTGTATCAGTACACACACCAAATGTCCCCACAAGAATTTGAGAAAAGTTATTTTAATGACAATTTTCCTGGTCCTCTCAAGAAGAATGCTTGTAAAGGGAGAAAGAGAAAGAAGGAGTTATCCTGGAGGAGAGGTACAGTACAGTACGTTATTATTCCAAACGTAGGAGACGGTGTTTGAAGGAGCGCTCGTTTTATGGTTAGATCATGTCACAGTTATTGTCCACGACATTGCAAGCGGCGCGAAGGCCGCGAAGAGCGGGCCAGGGCCCCGCGGAGCGCCGCGCCAGTTACGAAGCCGTGGTGAATGCAATTGTTATATTTACGATAAACGCCCGCGCAGTCCAAGTAACCACAGCCGAGCGCTCCAGACCTCCGCTCCAGCCAATCACAAGCCGCGCCTTCTAATTTATGTAACCCCGTCTCCTACGGTAGGAATACTCGCGTACAGTACATTAATGTAGACAGATTGGAGACTGAACACTCTCTTGGTAATTGGACAGGTTATCTTTACACAATGCCGGCGTGTTGGCCTGCTTGCTGACATGTGTAACCATATTTCTCTCAAATATTCTCTCTAATTCTCCTTGTCCATCTCTTCCTCTCACCGGTTTCCCTTTCTCCATCTCTCATCATCGTCCGCTGGCACTATTTATCTCTCTCTCTTGTCTCTGTCTCTTTCATTCTCTGATCTCCGTCTTCCTCTTGCTGTCTCTGTCTATCTTTCTCTCTCATCCCATTTCAATTTAAACTTCAGCTCTCCAGCGCTTTGACTGATATGGAGAAGTTTTTCTTGTTTGGGAAGGGGACATTGATTAGGCACAGTCTGGCCTTGATGTAACCACAGCCAATCACACCGCACCGCACCCCCCCCCCCCCCCCCCCCCGGTAAGCTGTCAGTGCTTCTGCTGGGGAGAAATTAAAGTTGGCGAGGGGGCTCGAGTTGTCTCGTCACGTGGTGACATTCCTGGATTTGTTTAATATTCGCACATGAATATATTTTGCATGCCAGAAATGTTCATCTAACTCTAACCCTTTGGTTTTGGTAATTCGTCTCGAGGCTAATTAGACCAATATAAATGAACACTGTCACGTCCAATTTAACCATATTAACCATGGCTTCCTCTTCATTTTAGGCAAAACCTTCCGAGAGAGAGAGAGAGAGAGAGAGAGAGAGAGAGAGAGTCAGAGCGTGTGGAGGGGGAAAGTAAACCCATATCAGAAATTAAATCCCCCCTCCAGGCTCCAGCAAAGACTTCCGTTTGAGAGATCCCTCTACTTCTAGTGTATTACAGGTGTCTGACTTTCTGCACTCCAATATTCTTCAGCATCTCAGAGAGAGAGAGAGTGTGTGCATGCATGTGGATACAGGTTTGTTAATGGTTCAGTATTAACCCCTCTCACCCTTGGGCATGTCATCATTATAGGAGAAATTGCCAAAACATTAAAAGAAATATCTGTATTTCACAATTAGTGAAAATAGCAAATATTGCGATCGTGGATCGGCTATCTGTCATTCTACGATAAATATAAGGCTTAAGTGGTGAAACATAACCCTGCAAGCCAATTCAAAATGTACTTGAGTAAAAGTACAAAAGTATTGGTATCAAAATGTACTTAAAGTACCAAAAGTAAAAAGTACTCATTATGGGGGGCACGGTGGCGCAGTCGGTAGCACTGGGGAATTTAAGGAGCCCGTTTCTACTACCGCAACGTGAGGCGGGACTAAGGCTACTAACTAAGGTTTACTGTCAATATTCCAGGATGACCTCCCACTTGGGTAATGACGCCCCCTGGCGATCATTCAGAGAAACTACTTCAGCTCCCGTACTAACGTAGGTAGGAAGGGCCTGTCACTCAAACCGGAGTGACCCGCCTCCAGGCTATATAAGCCCCCGGAGGCGGAAGTAACATCCTCTTTTCACTCTCTGCGATATCACATTCAGATAAGTTGAAACTCAGCCTTTGTATTTTATTCTTCGCGCATTAGCCTAAAGCGGTGGCATTGGAGTCGCCCACCGGCGAGTGTAGAATTATACCCGTACTTAAGAATAATTATTCTTGTCCCGTCCTAAACCGACGGTTTTCTTTTCTATAACAAAGAAATTTACCGCTTGTTCAGGCTTCTGCCCGAACCAAGCGTGGCCTAGCTTTAGCCGTTAGCTTGTTAGCTCGTCAGCTTCCTTTGTTAACGTTAGCTACAATGCTTCGCTATGAACCCTCTTGCTTTCTGCCGAGGGAATGTATGTTTGTTCTGCTGTTAGCTTGTTAAGGCCTCTGCCTGAACCAAGCGTGGCCTAGCTTTAGCCGTTAGCTTGTTAGCTCGTCAGCTTCCTTTGTTAACGTTAGCTACAATGCTTCGCTATGAACCCTCTTGCTTTCTGCCGAGGGAATGTATGTTTGTTCTGCTGTTAGCTTGTTAAGGCCTCTGCCTGAACCAAGCGTGGCCTAGCATTAGCCGTTAGCTCGTTGCTCGACAGCTTCCTTGTTAACGTTAGCTACATGTTTCGCTATGGTCCCTCTTGCCTTTCTGCCGAGGGAATGTATGTTTCTGCCTGAACCAAGTTTGGCCTAGCTTTAGCCGTTAGCTCGTTGCTCGACAGCTTCCTTGTTAAGGTGACCATTTCTCCTACGGGCGCGGTGCCTAAAGAGTAGCGTTGTGTTGTGACCGTCGGGGACGTCCCCTTCGACGTGAACTTTAACAAAGCAGTCCGATCCTTCAGGCGCGAATCGGACCTGAGCTCCAGTCAGAGCTAGGGTTCGTACTCAGGATACTCTGAGGACGAGAAGGAGGAGGACATGGCGGAGGAGGATGGCTCTCGCCCTGTCTTTACAGTGAAAGGTAAGGCCCCTGCGGCGCCAGCACTTCAACTGCCCCTCCACCCGCCAGTCAAGCGGGTGGAGCGGGTGGAGCGATGGCAGAGGACTTTGGTTTTCTGCAACGGAGATGTTGGATTCACTAAAGCGCTACAATCCTCATGGAAGTTACACAAGCACAATCTTTTCTGGGTTCTGTCAGACCCCAGTATAGAGTGGTGGGCACGACGTTTATTTTCTGTACCCCGCGTCGGGGAAATGAAAATGAGAATGTCGATGTATATGCCTCCTGTGTCCCAGATAGATCTGTTGAAAGAACAAAGTCTGTTTCTGTCCAACTCTATTGCACTAGCACAGATGACTCCATCTTGCATGACTCCTGTAAAAGTGTTGAAAGTCCTGTCAGGACTTTTTAATCAATCACGGGGTTTATCAGCAACCAGTATTGTTAATGTCAAACATTTATATGGTTCCTCTTACACGCGAGGGGAATATCCCTCGCGTGAACAATGCAATGAATTTAACGATGAGTCACTAATTCTGTCGGCCTACTATGAGCCCTCGTCACGGGACAAGCATGAAGGCCATAGCGCAGGTATTAAACGTAAAAGTTCCTCCCCTGTCAGGGGAGAATGCTTTAGTTGCGGACACTGTAGAGGGGGATTGTGTTGGGGCAGGGGTCCGTGGTGTCACCCGGTTCCCCTCCCCCCAAACGAGGACGTTTATTTTTCCCCGCGTAGGGGAAATAATAATGAGAATGTCAATGAATATGCCTCTTGTGTCCCAGATAAATCTGTTGAAAGAACAAAGTCTGTTTCTGTCCAACTCTATTGCGCAGACGGCTCCATTTTGCATGCCTCCTGTAAATTTGATGTAGTCCTGTCAGGACTCCTTTGTCAATCACAGGTTTGTGTCAGCAACCAGTAATGTTATGTCAAACATTTAGATGGTTCCCCTTACACGCGAGGAGAATATCCCTCGCGTGGTCAATGCAATGAATTAACAATGAGTCACAAAATTCTGCCGGCCTATTAATGAGCCCTCGTCAAGGGTCAAACATAAAGGCCTTCCCCGCGTCGGGGAAATGAAGATATCAGCAACCAGTAATGTTAATGTCAAACAATTATGTGGTTCCTCAAGCGCGCGAGTGGAATATCCCTCGCGTCGACAATATGACTCCTTTATGCATGCCTCCTGTAAGAATGATGGAGTCCCGTCAGGACTCCTTAATCAATCACAGGTTTATCAGCAACCAGTAATGTTAACGTCAAACATTTATGTGGTTCCTCATGCGCGCGAGTGGGCTTTCCCTCGCGTGAGAGATGCTATGAATTTAACTTTGAGTCAGAAATTCTGTCGGCCTACTATGAGCCCGAGTCAAGGGACAAGCATAAAGGCCTTAGAGCAGGTATTAAACGTAAAAGTTCCTCTCCTGTCAGGGGAGAATGCTTTAGTTGTGGGCGAGTCTGTTTATCAGTCGAATCGCTTTGTTCTTCCTGTCTCTCTATCGAGCGAAGTGCGAACGCTTCCGGTGACACCGGATACGGATTCGCTCGCTCCCCGCTTCCGGTCCCGCCGCAAAATAGCTCCGCTAGTCAAGCGGTGCAACCAGAAGGTGTTTCCGCCATGCGGCCTATTGAACCCTTGCGCTCCGCATCCGGTCGTTCCGGATACGGATACGCAGGTCTCCCGCTTCCGGTCCAGTCGCCAAATAGCTCCGCCGTCACGGAAGCACAGTGGTGGGGTTTCTCTCTCTCAAAACACGCTAGCACGCTGCGCGTGCCAGTGGAGGTTGTGCGTAAAAGTTCCTCTCCTGTCAGGGGAGAATGCTTTAGTTGTGGGCGAGTCTGTTTATCAGTCGAATCGCTTTGCTCCTCCTGTTGCTCTATCGAGCGAAAACCGAACGCTTCCGGTTTCACCGGATACGGATTCGCTAGCTCCCCGCTTCCGGTCCGGCCGCAAAAAAGCTCCGCTAGTCAAGCGGTACAATCAGAAGGTGTTCCCGCCTTGCGGCCTATTGAACCCCTGCGCTCCGCATCCGGGTGTTCCGGATACGGTTACGCAGGTTCCCCACTTCCGGTCCGGCCGCCAAAAAGCTCCGCCGTCACGGAAGCACAGTGGTGGGGTTTCTCTCGCTCAAAACACGCTAGCACGCTGCGCGCGCCAGTGGAAGTTATGCAACCCGAGCCATTGGGTATTTCGAACGATAACCAGGGGTTACAGGTTACAGTTCGCAGACATACCCCCGCTTTCGAGCAGGGTTATTCATACCAGGGCTCGTGGTTTAAAAGCAAATCTTTTGAGAGAAGAGATCAGCTCCTTGCTAAGCAAGGGTGCTATAGTGGAGCTGGATAGGACCCAATCCCGCATGGGATTTTGGAGCCTTTATTTCCTGGTGCCCAAAAAGGGGGGGGGGGGCTACGTCCCATCCTGGACCTAAAGGCACTAAACGTGTACCTGAAGAAATACGTTTTCAGGATGCTAACTGTACCCACCATGTTACGGTCGGTCAGGCAAGGGGATTTCCACTGTTCAGTGGATCTGAAGGATGCTTATCAGCACGTCCAGATTTATCCCCCACACAGGAAATTCCTACGGTTCGCCTTCGAGGGTCGCCTGTACGAGTATACAGTACTCCCTTTCGGTCTGTCACTGAGCCCGAGGGTTTTCGTGAAAGTGACCGAAGCAGCCATCGCCCCGCTGAGACAGCAGGGCGTCAGGTTGGCAACGTACATCGACGTTTGGATGATTTCAGCGAGCTCCGCCCACGAAGTGGCGCGTCACACACAAGTGGTTTTGGCTCACCTGAAGGCCTTAGGTTTCATAGTCAACCACGGCAAGAGCATGCTGACTCCAGCACGTCGTCTTACATTCTTTGGGGTCCTTCTGGACTCGTCCGACATGTCGGCCCGTCTCTCAGAGGAGAGGGTGGACAGGTTTCGGGAATGTCTCGACTCCTTTTCAAGTGGGCCAGGTGGTCACTTACAGGAGTTGCATGGTACTGACGGGAATGATGGCTTCCGCAGTACATCTGTTGCGTTTGGGCAGGTTTCATATGAGACCTTTTTCAACGATGGATGTTATCCCTCGGGATCCCGCCCTCCTTGAAGTACAAGAAGGTTACGGTTTCCCCTTCCTGCGCGATCGCCCTGTCTCCTTGGCTGGTGGAGGGGTTCCTCACCAGCGGAGTCTCGATTGGCGAGGTGGTTTCCCACAAGTCGATCACGACAGACGCCAGTCTCAGTGGATGGGGAGCCACTTTCGAGGGGCGCACAGCGCAGGGGCTTTGGCCTCTGGAGATGAGGGGTCGTCACATCAACTATTTGGAGTTGATGGCTATACTCCTGGCGCTCAAGCATTTCGAGCCTTGGATTTTGCATTGTCACGTCCTGGTCAGGACAGACAATACGACGGCCATGTTTTATGTCAACAAACAGGGGGGCCTGTCGTCGTTGCCACTGGACCGTCTGGCTCGATAATTGACGGTTGGTGCTTGTCGCGCCTCAAGTCGATCAGGGCCTTACACGTCCCAGGTCTCCTCAACAGCGGAGCAGATCTCCTGTCCAGGGGAGGTTCTCGCTACGAGGATTGGTCTCTCCACCCCAGGGTGGCGAGCCAGATTTTTCGCAAGTTCGGTCAGCCAGTGGCGGACCTGTTTGCGTCAGCGGAGAATACGAAGTGTCCGTTGTTCTTCGCGGTGAAGGGCAGTCCTCCCTTGGGGTTGGACGCCTTAGCGCACACGTGGCCGAGAGGTCTACTGTACGCGTTTCCCCCCTTCGACTTAATCCGACCCACTCTGGAGAGAGTCAGGAGGTTCGGTCTGGAGATGCTCCTGGTGGCTCCCTACAAGGGCACGTGGAGATCGGCGATCGCCCCTCTCCTTTGCGAACCGGGTTGGCAGCTGCCTCAGTGCAGGGATCTGTTGAGTCAGGCCAGGGGGGAGATCTTCCACCAAGACCTGCAGGTCCTAGACCTGTGGGTTTGGCACGTGAAAGGTTAAACCTGCTGGCAGCTGGTTTTTCTTCTGAAGTGGTTGCTACCATTCAGAGTGCTAAGGCGCCTTCTACGAGGGCGTCTTATGATGGAAGGTGGAATGCCTTTGAGGACTGGTGTGAGTCGCGTGTTCCACCGGTGGTGGCCCATGTGGCGTCAGCCCAGGAAATTCTGGAATTTATGCAGGACCGCTTGAGAAGTGGTCTTGCATTTTCTACCCTTAGGGGGTATTTGGCGGCTATTAATGCCTGTCACCTGGGGGTGGCGGGCAAGGCACCTTCTAAAGTCCCGGAGGTCATCAAGTTCATGCAAGGAGTTGAACGTTTGAGGCCGGTGACTAGGTCTTTGTTCCCATTTTGGGATCTGCAGGTGGTTCTAGGGGGCCTATGTCGGGCTCCCTTTGAGCCGCTTGTAGGGATGCCTTTGAAACTTTTGAGTTTCAAGACGGCTCTTTTGCTGGCTTTGGCCACGGCTAAAAGAGTTGGTGACCTGCAAGCTCTCTCGGTGTCTGCGGAGTGCATGCAGTTTATGAACAATGATCTCAAGGTGTTGCTCAAGCCTCATCTTAAGTTTGTTCCTAAGAACATGGTGGTTCCTAAGGAGCCTGTTGTTCTTCTGGCTTTTCATCCTCCTCCGTTTGTCTCGGTGGAGGATGAACGGCTGAATTGCCTTTGTCCTGTCAGGGCATTGAAGGCCTACTGTGACAGGACTGCTGGTTCTAGAGCTTCTTCTCAGCTCTTCGTGGAAATGGGCAATGTTCTTGTCAGAAAGCCGGTGTCTAGACCCACTCTTTCGAGGTGGATTGTGGATGCTATTAGGCTGGCTTACTCTAGTGCGGGTGTGGAAGTGCCGGCGGCACTTAAAGCCCATAGCACTAGAGGTGTGGCTACTTCGTGGGCACTGGCAAAGGGAGTCTCCGTTCAGGAGATTTGTGTTTCGGCGAATTGGTCTTCGCCTTCTACCTTTGCAGCCTACTATCACCTGGATATCGAATCCTCTTCGCTAGCGCATTCGGTTCTGGGTGCAGTTGCCTCCTCTACGTCATAGAGGAGTCGGATCTTCCCCTCCCACAGGTGGGCATGTAGCCACCTGGGGTATTTTGGGGGGGACCCTGTGTTTTCCTTATATAGTGTGTCTTACTTATAAGGCGGACTTGTCCTTTTCATTTAGTTGAATGAGGCGGACTTCGGTCTATCAGGGTCTCTCCTTATTTTCTCATGCCTTCACACCCAGGTCCGGTGGGCCTGGGACCTTCTGGGTGATGGGTCACGCCCGTTTGGGCTGTGCTCACCCGTATGAGGGGTGTGTGAGGGTATGAGAGTAGGTTGTGGCTTAGAGGGGAGTTTAAGAATCCCAAGTGGGAGGTCATCCTGGAATATTGACAGTAAACGGTAGGTTCCGTACGGAACCATTGTTTACTTAGATATGGAAGGATGACCTCCCACGTAATGCCCCTCTGTTTCACTGAATGTGGCAGAGAGTGGTATTAAGAGGATGTTACTTCCGCCTCCGGGGGCTTATATAGCCTGGAGGCGGGTCACTCCGGTTTGAGTGACAGGCCCTTCCTACCTACGTTAGTACGGGAGCTGAAGTAGTTTCTCTGAATGATCGCCAGGGGGCGTCATTACCCAAGTGGGAGGTCATCCTTCCATATCTAAGTAAACAATGGTTCCGTACGGAACCTACCGTTCCCACCCCTTTTACTGAACGCTTTGGTTCCCATGGTGACGCATCTACGCAGCAGACGTTGTAGACGCTACTTATTCCCCCAGAGCGGATCCCCAAAGTGGCCTTGGACACCAACAGGAAAAGGAAACGAGGCTGGCCTAAGAAGCAGAACTGTAGAGGCTGAACAGCTGGAGACAGGTCTGTGATGGTACGAGGCACAAGTGGTTGCCATCGACCGTGAACTTAGGTTGGAGAAACATTATCGATGTCTTATGCCCCATAGGGGGCGAAGAGCAGAATTAAGTAAGCAAGAGGTTAAACTTCAAAGGATGGCATGCCTGGCCCGTGGCCTTTCCATTCCATCTGACTGGTGGGAGTGTCACGCCTGTCCACCCCCCTCTACTGAGGCCAGCCAATGGTGATGAATGACAGGTAATATATCATGCTACTGGATGGGTGGTGGACCCGCCTGTCAAAGACCCCTTTCAGCTATTGGCCGAGCCACAAGCAAAACAAGTTTTTTATTATTATATATATATTTTTTTCTTCTTTTTCTTTTTTTTTTTTCTTTTTTTTTAAGAAATTACATCAGTGATGCAGTGGTTTAGGAAAGGGTTAGGGTTAGGCATCCTACCCAGGATTTAAACCCCATGCAAACAAGGAATATTGATGATGATTTTTCAAAAATCTGTGGTTTCTACCAGTGGTGTAAAGTAACTAAGTACATTTACTCAAGTACTGTACTTAGGTACACTTTTGAGTTCTTTTTTACTTTACTGGAGTATTTCCAATTTGCAGTATTTTTACTTCTACTCCACAACATCTCAGAGACAAAATTATTGTACTTTTACTCCACTACAATTATTTAAAAACTTAAGTTACTAGTTACTAGTTTTTAACCACTTCAGCCCTACAGTATAGCCTACATTTCGGCCATTTGAACATAGCAGATCCACAAGCTCCGCGGTGCAAAGCTTGGAGATCTACAATTTTCAAAAGATTTCTATACATTTGAAAACTTGGGAAATGGGACAATCTGCATAATGAGTATACTTTCTACTTTTTGTGCTCACAGTACATTTTGATACTAATACTTTTGTAATTTAAGTGCACGGTCACACCGCCCAAATATTCTACCTATGAAAGTGGATTCTGCCAATGCATTTCAATGAGGATGGCGTGGATTTTTGCTCTTGTGCAGCTTTCTGCGTGCCGTGCAGACCTCGCATTTATGCTAGAGCTAGAACATTCTCCACATAGATGCTGGTTTCCCCCCTCTGTCCAATCGGGTGAGTCTGTACTGGATACGGGGAGGGTCCTGGAAGTGATTGACAGCTGCGTCACAAGCTTTGGGACAAAATGCGCTCTGTGCGTTTTTAGTCAGCCGCTCACAACAAGAGTTTATCAGCTGGCAGCCATACTTTGGTTGGTGTGACCGTGCCCTGACTCTATTTAGATTACCAGCCTTTTACTTGTAACAGAGTATTTCTACGTTGCAGCATTGATACTTTTGATAATTGATAATTGATACTTTTACTAAAGGAGTAGTTCACCCCCCAAATAACTTATTTTCTATTGATAATTCACGCCATGGAAATGTATTATAGTAAATGAACTCCCATTGATTCCGGATCAGGAATCAATGTGGGTAATTTTTCTGTAATCAATTATTGTCTTGGGAATGCAACAAAAAACTGAAAATATTAATGAACTAAAGTCTCCATGGTGTCAGTAATCAATAGAAAGTAATACGTAATTTTGAGGGTGAGCTACTCCTTTAAGTAAAAAACAAACAAACATGAGCACTATTTCCAGTGCTGGTTTCTCCATCATTAGTTGAATGGATGATCTCCAGTGTGTTTTTTCTTGGGGTTTGCATGGTTTGTGGACCTTCTGGCAGCAGATCTATCACATGATGCCATGACTGACGTGGGCAATGGAGCCTGGGATTGGAGATGACCAGGGAGGAGGAGGGTGTGGTGGGGGGCCGTGAGCCAAGAGTTGTGTTCCCTTCATTAGACAGGCCAGGGGAATGCCCTCCTGACCCCTCGGTGACCCCCCCCCCCCCCCCCTCTCTCTCCCCACACAATTACCAACCACTAGGGCCTGGTGCAAGTTATTGATGCCCACCGCCTCACGAACCCCAGCAGCTGCAAAGCATTACCTCCTCGCTCTGCTAATGTGCGCCCCGGCGTGTCGAAATTCACTCAACTCATGGTCCACGCATCGTTTTTGGGTTGGAACAGCAGGTTTTATAAGATTGACATTTCAACCTTTTTCATTTCAAGGGGCATTATTTATTCTGCATTTGAGCCAAGGACCACCTTTTATTCTGCATTTGAGCCAAGGACCACCGTTTGATGAGATTTAGCCTCTCAGACCCAAAACCTTTGATATAGCTGGATAAGATTTTGTCCACAATTCCATGCTGTATTGATGTTGGTATCATAGGAGAGAAAAAACAACAATTCTTCTACATTCTCTAATTGTGTAGACTTCTTGTAAATTAAGTAATGCAGATGTTTAACGATAATTTAACTCTTGCGAGTGTAAAATGAAAAAGGTAATCATCTTACACTCTCAAGAGTTAAAGATCTATACTGGTCCATTTGGTTACCAACTTATTAGCTGGGGACCACCTGGAACCCCCTCAAGGACCACTAGTGGTCCCCAGACAACTGGTTGAATGAGAACCACAGCTGTAATACATGGTCGTATGTGGTACGAACCCGTGACCTCTACAAGTGTGTCGTTAATACCTTCAGCTACGGCTGAAGCGCCGCCAATGGAAATGGAGTTCGGTCGGATCAGGCGGGATGCGTTTTAGCATCTGCGTGGGCGTCTCTTCTCAGTGTGAGTGAAGCCTTTTTCTTTGCGCTGCGTGGCACCGAGGGGTTTTCGAGGGGCGCCCTGGACGCCCTCAAGTTGAAAGAAGTTCAACTCAGTGGTAGTAGAGGAAGAAAATGCTTTGGCACACTCTTGCTTTCTGAAGAGAGAGAGAAAGAGAGGGAGAGAGAGAGAGAGAGAGAGAGAGAGATGCCGAAGAATATTGAAGTTGAGACACCTGTGATACAGTAGTAGAGTGTTCTCTAAAACGAAAGACTTAGCTGTGGTGATCTCATTTCTGATATGGGTTACAGTACTTTCCCCCTCTACCACCGCACACACTGCCTCTCTCTGTCTCTCTGTCTCTCTCTCGCTCTCTCTCTCCGCCTGCTGTAATAGTCGGTGCACCACTGTGTTTGTTGTGATATATCCCGGGCGAGGGGTTGAGCGGTGGGGGGCAGTGGGAATAAAAAGAGAAACAACCTGCTGCTTTTTGGTTATCTTCTCATTTTTTTCCCCTCAGCAAGTTGGCAATAAGCCCCCACGTTCAACCTATCGATTTTCAACCACCTCCTCCCCCCGGTAAAAATGAAACCTGAAATTGTTTTCTCCCCCAAACTTTGCTTGCGTGTGATTTTATATATAATACTTAATGGCGGGGGCCTGCCTGCCGGAGGGAAAGCTGAGGGTGTGTTTCCCTACCTACCGCACGCAGTCGAGATCTTTATATATACCCGCTGGCTCAGTGCCCATCATACCTGCGCAGATGGGATGTTGGCCATAGCTCCACATATCTCATGCCTCTTGATTCTAAATTGACCTCAGGAATCCCTATTTTCGAGCTCTCAGGGGTAATGGGCAGGGAGGGCCTCGTTAACGAGCCTTTGTCCCTGCTCACTGGCGGAGGACGTACGGCCCTGGGAAAAGTGCTCCGCGTGATTAGTAAATTGTGGCTAATTACATAGATGGAAGGGGTCACCGGCAATGATAAAGTCAAGGGAGTCGCTGAATGATGGGGGTGTCAGCTGATGCTAATATGGAGCGAGAGAGAGCTCTCAGAATAGCACCGGGTTTTGGCGTGGCCCAGTAATAGAGAGTCATTAAGAGCTATTAAAAAATGTCCAGGCAAAGGCAAAACTGTAGTTAGCTGTCTGTCACTCCCCAGATTCACTCTTTGTGTCAGCTGCAGTAAAGGATAAGGGGGTGTTCTGATCCCATAACTCCCTCTGCATCAATAAGATGAGTCAGGTGAGGAGGCCAGTAGGCCTGTCCTCTAAAGATCGACGAATCGACGCGTCGCTTTAAGCCCCGGGAATCGACGCCAATTGTTTGAGTCGAGGAGTCGAAAATATATATTTTTTTATATCACCAGTTAGCCTACTACTGCAGTGCACTGCTGGACTGGTGTCATGTACTTCCAATTGAGAGATGTAGCAATTGGCGAACAGTCATTTATTGTCTCGCACTATACTAGCGTAGGGGTGAAAGAGAGACGGAACGGCCAGAACCGCCGCATCGTTAAAACATTCGGAGCCGGGACAGTGTTCCGTTAAGAGGAGAAGCACGCTGTCAAAATCCCATATTAAATAACCTGCCACAGCACAAACGCACGTCCACGAAGTAATTAAACAATCTACTAAAGTCAAATTAACATACACAAGTGTAGGCTACTAGTTACATTTTCTAATTAAAGTGCGTCTGAATTGTTCCAGTGTTGTAAGTAATCCATGATGATGTTTGTTTCGCTGTGTTTGCGTCCATGACATGTCCACACTGACTGCTGGCTCTAGCGGGAGCTGTGCCTCCCGCTTTTTATGATCCGTTTCTGAAATGAATCCGTTCTCGACACCGACTCATTACTCTGTCAGTGAATGGTGTCCCGCGACTGCGGACTGGATCCCATCGTTCATTTAAAAGAGCCGTTCAAGAGAGCGGAATCGTTCGCGAATGTCTCATCTCTACTGCACGGCAGTGCACCGAGACGGGGCAGAGTTGAACAGCGGAGATGTTTTATTTGTTTTAACGGTGTTGTACATTGCTATGCAGATAACGTTTGTGCTCGCGCACCGATATCACCGAAAACACCGTGTATTCAATTCATCTTAACTCATTTAGTGCCACCCCTTTCACCACTAGAGGGCGCCCAGTGGCCATAGAAAATCCCATAGAGATATGCTGGTATATGCAGAAGCCCTGCAGCCATGACTTGCCTGAACACTTTCCTTTGTGCATGTACAGGAAGAGGATGAAGTTAGCTTGAAGTTAGCTATTGGCTACCAAGCATTTTAGAAGCCTTATTTTCGTCAACTTAGCCATGATTAAACCTTGCACACCTCATGCATGGGAAAAAAACAGAAAAGAATGAGCTCTAAAAAATCCAATGCAATCCTGGATTGCATTGGAGTGGATTTGTGCAGTTTGTTCACAGCTTTCAAACAAAAAAATCCGATTGGAAATCCGTTCAGGCATTCTTGAGATAATCGCCATTATGTTTTACATGTTATGTAAACAAACATGGCTGCCCTGTATGTTAGATGGGGTTGTATGGGGGTGGAACATGCAAAATCGCGATTGAAATCATGTTCACTAGATTTGATGGGGTCCAAAAAAAAAAAAAAAAAAAAAAATCAAAAAAAAAATTTCAATTTTTTTTTTTTTTTTTTTTTAAAGCCGAACTTGTTCGGGATCGGCACTCTGCGATACGATAATAAAGCCGAACTAGTTCGGGATTGGCACTCAATGAGTTAATGTATTATTGTGTTATGTTGATGTGGACGTTTAAAGCAACACTTTTTTTTTTTGATTTTTTTTTTTTTTTACACAAAGTAGACTATAAAACGATTCGTCGACGCGTCGGAATGAACCCCTCGACTCGAATCGACTTCAAAAATCCCGAGTCGAGGACAGCCCTAGAGGCCAGTGCATCAAATAGCAGCTTTTCCCCTGCATTGGTGCCGGCTCAAATCAACTCCACATCAGGCAGAAGTAACGAAAACCACTGACTACTGATCTGGTCTGAGACAATCATAATTACATCATGACAGACTCTATACGCTTTTAAACAAGTAAAAGTGAAATTAATCACTTAATCGCAACTGCATGACCCATTTCTCACCTATTAATGTTAAAAAAAACAGTTTTTCACCCCTTTGACTGTACAGGTGACATAACATTAGCCTCAGCTTTTCCTAAAACATGATCATCAGGTATTAGAATTATACTAGGAGGAAGACTTTTTTTTTAAGTGTACAGAAAGTGTTAAAATTATTGTTTGTATGTGGCCACACCAACCTGTTCATTAAGTATATGTGGTTTTCATTTGGGTGGTGACCCAGATGATGTTAGCCACACCCACAGCTGTTGTTGTATATGGTAACAAGGGCAGGGCATGATGTATTGTTTCACTAAAGCGGTGTATTTCAATTGGGACTTTTGGGCCTTTTGAAGAGGCTTTCAGCTTTCAGGAAGAAACCAAAAATACACAGGGAAGACATATTTGCATATTATAACCACGCCTGGGGTCTATTAGAGTAATGTTAACTCCATTAGACACATACAAAACAGAAAAAATCACACCCAATGTGAAGTGAGTGGTGGTCGTGCTTGCATAACGTCTTCAGACTAGGATATAGGTCTAGGATGTAATTGGTGATGTAATACAGGCTATACACACACACATTGCTATGGCAAAACGCTGAGGAAAAAGTGGCTACAGACACACGCACAGCCACTCTATGGAGCGGTTTACCACCGCTCAAAAAAGTACAAAAATATGGCACTTAAGACCAGTGTGAAGGCCTCTGGCGTTGGTAATTGTGTGTGAGTGTGTATGTGAGAGAGAAAGAGAGCGGTCTGGTGGGGTGTGTGCGATACACGCCACAGCTCAAAATGGTTTGTTCCTTTTGCGTTATCGGATCAGCACATCAACCCAATCCCCGCAATCAAATCGAGATTGGAAGGAGGTTATGCAGGAGGACCGGAGGCCGCTGATGATGACAGGGGGACTGGCGGCGGCGGCGGGGCCGAGACTGAGAAAGATGAATCACAAATATGATCAGAACCGAAGAGATTAGATACATATCAGAGGAAACATGCTTGCGGATTTATCTCCGCTATCGCACTTCCACTCCTTATCTGACTTTGATTTATGTCCCAGCGAGACACAGTCGGTGGAGAGGGTGGAGGGGTGGGGGGGTTAGACAACGGCTTGCCGATCATTTATCTCCAAACAATGGACTGCAGTGCAAGCGCTGTTATATTTAACACAACAGGCCTTGTTCAAGACCAAACCCAAGGAGACCTGCTCTCAGTGGTGGAAAAAGTACTCACATTCCTTACTTAAGTGAAAGTATCAATAATGCAATGTAGAAATACTCTGTTAAAGGTAAAAGTCCCAAATTCAAGTAGAAAAGTATCGGTATCAAAATGTACTTAAAGTACCAAAAGTAGAAAGTACTACACTACCGTTTCACAAGTTTTTAAGAGTAAAAAGTAAAAAGCTTTTGAAAATAGCTTATCTACAAGCTCACAATGTGTCGCTTTGCATGGTGCTTGTAGATCGTCTATTTTCAAATGGCCAAAACATAATTATGGCTGAAGTGAAAATATATGTTTAGTAATAAAAATCTAAATCTACACAGTAACTAGTAGCTAAAGTTCTCAAAAAATGTAGGCCTACTCGAGTAAAAGTACAATATTTGGATCTGAGATGTAGTGGCGTAAATGTATTATGTATTGGAAATTGGAAATACACAAGTGAAGTACAAATATCTCAAGTGTAGTACAGTACTTAAAGGACCACTGACCCGAAATTATGATACAGTAGGTCATGTGGTCTCTCTCCAGTGTGTGGATCCTGAAACAGTCAGAAACTGTCACAGTGCAGTCAATTAATTTGATTGGCTTATAATTGCACATTCCCACAATGACATCATAAAAATATTAACTCATATTTTAAGATTACTTTTTAAAGTGACAGTACCCCTTTAGGTGACAGTACCCCTTTGAGTAAATGTACTTAATTACTTTACACCACTGCTTGTTCTGGCGTGTCAAGATAGTTGTTGCGTTCGCCCTCTGTTTGGGACTACAGAGCCTGTATAGCAGGTGCCTCCCTCCCCCCCACTGTGTCAGCCATGACTGACCCCTCAGTACTAGGGCCGGGCAATTAGTCTACAAAATGGCCGACAGTAAATCTCCCGCGGGGAGGGCTTGGCAGGGCCACCTGGAGGTGAGCGCTCACAATGAGAAATTAAACACACAGCATTAGCTAGCAGCCGTTTATGATGTCAGTAGGAGGTTTTGGGGTGAGGATGTGGGGGGGGGGGGGGGGGCAAGGATGCGTCTCTACCGTCTCTAGGGAGCTGCTGCTGTGATGCGAGGCTTTTGAGATTCGGCTCTTCCCTATTACAGGTTCTAATTAGGATGCCATTCTGCTTGCCAAGCAGTATGTTTTTTCTTTTTTTCACAGTGATTCTTTTGCCTGGCGTTGTACAGTTAGAGTTTATTTACTGGGATTCCATTGGGTCATTGTATTCATTGTTAGCTTCTGTATGTGGTACTGTGCAGTGGTCATTTTGCCCTAGAAGCTGATGATAATCATAAATGCATGGGGTTGCCAGCAGCTTGCTGAGGCAAGTGAAGATGGCCTCTCTAATAGAAAGTACATTTTGACAAAAGAGCAAGTCTCACGAAATGATTGCATAGAATAGATTGTGTTTAGTGATCTTTCTTTTGGGTCTGTGCCTTGTTAGCTGTGGTGCGCAGCACATCTTGACTGATATATACTCATTTTTGCGCGGGTGTCGGGCAAAAGAAGAAGCAGATCCACAAGCTCACAACTTGGTGTGCTATTTTGCTTTGCGCGACACCCGCGCACAACTGTGTGTAACACTAGCTATACTGTAGCACGTAATGGGGTTCATTATAAGTGATGGGGCTTAAAATGACTTGGCATTGCCGAACTAAGGTCAGTAACCACTGAATAAAAGATATTGACAGACTAGCAGGGTAAAAGGAAAGGGAAATGCTGAATAGTGCATACAACACTGTTGATAATAAATGTGAATTTTATAGATTGTGTTTCTGTACCAATTTTGTAATGCAATGTCTGTTGATCAGAGATGGGAAAAGTACTTGCATTCTGTACTTAAGTAGAAGTAAAAGTACTTGTGAAAAAAACGACTTTGGTAAAAGTAAAAGTACTCCATTCAGATAATTACTCAAGTAAAAAGTAAAAAGTACAGGCTTTGAAAAGTACTTTTAAAGTAAAAGTAAAAGTATTTTTACCGTATGTTTCTGTGCAAAGCCAATAGAATTTGAAGGATATTAAACTTAAAAGATCCCCACCAAACACACGTCTTAAAACTGGCCCAGGATTGGTTTCCTAACTATGATGTGAAATCTAAATACAGCAAAGGTTTTCTACCTTTTTAGACTGAGTACCACTTATATAAAAAATCACACCCGTGTGAAGTGGAGCTGTGTGTGTGTGTGTGTGTGTGTGTGTGTGTGTGTGTGTGTGTGTGTGTGTGGATCATGTGTACCGATTTTTGTGACATTTGAAGAAAATATGTAGGAAAAGGAGCAAAAAGTGTGTTTTGGAGAAAATTCAAGATGGCGGAAAATCTATCATGGCGCAAATGGGCGTGGCCTATATGGGGAGATGCGTCATGACCCAAGGAATCCAGGGAAAAAATATTTTTAATTTTCCGACCTACGGTTCAAGAGTTACAGGCCAAAACGTAAAGTGGGGTGTTATGGCGCCACCATGCGGCCAAATGACACAATTATTTTTTATTTAATCCTTGAAATCATTATGAACCTCCTCTCCAAGTCTTGAAACTCTAGCCCCTATGGTTTGCGAGAGACAAATAATTGAATGTGAGTTTTTGCGATTCCCATTATAAGTCAATGGGGAAAATTAATTCACTAATAAATTAATATCAATTAAACTATAGAACCTTTCTCTTAGAAAAGTAATAGCCCACGATTCCAGAGTAAGCCGTTCGATTTGACATATGGCGCGAGTGTGTGGTGGCAAAACTGTGGGACTAGTGGCGTGCCGAAGTTTAGGAAGTTCAGGCTACATACAGACACACACACAGACAGACAGACAGACACACAGACAGACCCACACGGCCACGTATAGGGAGCCTGTGCTTCACACAGCTCCAAAAATATATAGGCCTATACATATCCCACAATCCCAAAAAATTGTAGTCAGTAACGCAATCCGATTACTGCAATTTTAAAAGTAACTACTAGTTACTTTCAGTTAGTCGATTTATGATGACTGTTAACAGTTTTATCATAAAATATCTAATTTTAAAGAATCACATACTGGATAACACAATAGTCCACTTGTACACATACTGTAATTCACAAAAACTACTGCATGTTCAGAAAATAGAATAGGTTAGATCAGTTTCTCAACCTTATTTTTTTACCAGTAGGCCTACCACTCAAAAAATATTTGTCTCTCCAAGTACCACCATATGATGTTAAAATACAGTAGCGTACACCTTCCCCATCCTATTCATAGACAGGCACAGTACACAGAAGGCAAAAGTATTCCTACAAACAAAATAAAGAAAAACTAATAGCTTTATATCCAAATGACTGGTACTTTTTAAGCAATGGCCAAATGTATAATGTACATATACTGTACTGTAGGCATATATAAGAAATAGATGTATTGCTGAGAACGACCAGCATCCGTTCTCCCATCAAAAATTAAATAAAATCATGTTTTACAATCCATAACCAGCCTCGATACAAGACTGTCTTGATCCGAGGCTAAACAAGTGAGAAGCACCAGCGCCCACCAAGTTACACCCCTTTTTCATGTCAAGGACCCCCAAAATGACACTTATTAGCCCATGGACCACCAAGCATCACTGCTCAACCATTTTAATTCCAAGGACCCCCAGTTTGACATGCATTAGGCTACGGACCCCCATTTATTGGGTAAAATCAATGTTAATTTAACTCTGGGAGTGTACACTGTGAGAGTTACAGACCCATTGTCCATTTGTTTCCAAACTAGCATTTAGCTGCAAGGGGGTGCATTTCAATTTTGTACACTCTACAGATCCATAAGGGTCCATTTGGTTTCTTAACTATCATTTAGCTGGGGACCCCCTGGGTTGGAACTCCCTCAAGGACGCCTGTAGGTCCCCGGACGGTCCCCACTTTGAGAACCAATGGCTTAAACAAGCCACTTTATAAGGACTGCCTTTTGCTTACCGTTTTGTAGAAATAGCGTGTGTAGCCCATAGGTGTAGCCTTCATCATGCATATCTCCTTCTGCCTTGTGTTGTGTGCAGTTTTCCTTTCAGATGTTGTAAATATTCCATAATCGCCACTGAACCTATTTGTTGGTGTTAAACTTATCAGTGCTGCCATTGTAATCAAAGGCAGATACAGTGTTCCTAAATCAGATTATTGGCTCCCAACAGAAGCGTAATAAATAACCACTGTTTTCACCCAACTTTCTTCACGTTGAATAAAAATCAAACCTTGGTTCGAAGTGGAGCGGTGAATTTGAGCAGTTCCAGGTCTATGTTTTTGATTCTATGTGTTCTAAATCTATGAATTCTGTCCTAGATCTATAATGCAGTGATGTTGCTAGCTTTTTAATGTAATGAGTCCCGGGACTCAAGAGGGGTCTTTCAGATGGGTCCCAGGGACATTTTATCACACAAAGATTCAACGAGTCATTTTTCATAAAATGTAGCATTTAACTTGTGTTAACCCTTTATTAATATGTGCAGTATATGCAGACATATAAGTGCAAAGTGTATGCAAAATGAACTAGGACCTACATCAAACATATAATTTTTGAAATGTCTGAGTGAGTGAGTGAGTCTGTCTGTCTGTCTGTCTGAAACAGCGTTTCTCCTCAGTGGCTGGAGCAATTGATCTGAAATCGCATCACCATTAGCATATGAACACACCTGACATAACTGTGAAGCCCGTTTGTCACTTTCACAAATCATATACTGTATATTAGCATTTTTATGGTGTATCTACTATCTATTCTGCATCTAGCATGAGGCACATCTATTCTGCATCTAGCATGAGGCAACATGTTTAACCAGCTCTCTCTGTGTGTGTGTGTGTGTGTGTGTGTGTGTGTGTGTGTGTGTGTGTGTGTGTGTGTGTGTGTGTGTGTGTGTGTGTGTGTGTGTGTGTGTGTGTGTGTGTGTGGGTGGGTGGGGGGGGGCCTGTGTGCGTTTGTGTAGTGTGTGTGTGTTGTGTGTGTGTGTGTGTGTGTGTGTGTGTGTGTGTGTGTGTGTGTGTGTGTGTGTGTGTGTGTCATGCTGTTGTGTGTGTGTGTGTGTGTGTGGGGGAGGGGGGTTAGTGTTGGTGCGTGCGCGTGTGTGTGTGTGTGCGTTTGTGTAGTGAGTGTGTGTGTGTGGGGGTGTGTGTGTGTGTGTGTGTCATGCTGTTGTGTGTGTGTGTGTGTGGGGGGGGGGGGGGGGTGAGTGTTGCTGCGTGCGCGTGTGTGTGTGTGTGTCATGCGTGCGCGTGTGTGTGTGTGTGCGTGCGTGTGTGTGTGTGTGGGGGGGCGGGGGGGGGTGAGTGTTGCTGCATGTGTGTGTGTGTGTGTGTGTGTGTGTGTGTGTGTGTGTGTGTGTGTGTGTGTGCCTGCACAACAGCGCCCCTCCTTTAACTTGTGTGGCCACTCAAGGTATTGTCAGGCTACAGACATAGCCAGAGACATAGCCACCCACGGACATACCTGTCTATTGGGAGCGCTTTCACCGCTCCAAAAACAACAACAGTCAGCCGGACAGTATCCCATCCAATCACAGAGAGGGATGCGTGAAATAGGAGTCATTGATTGGCTGTGAGACGTTACATGCGGAAATGGTGTCAGCAGACCATAGAGTATATCAGCAGACTTACAAATTCACAATGCGTCGCGGTTAGCCGCGCTGTGAGCTTATAGATCTGCTATTTTCGATGCGCACCACCGTCTTACGACTGAACATAGCATAACATGCTGGAGTTCCCTGAACTCCAGCATGGATCCGCTTACGACAATGCTACTGGTATTTCTACTTGAGTATTTTATTGTTTCGTTTCATCTGCCGTGCAGCGGCGCAACATTCATTTAAAAAAAAAAGTAGCGAGCCTGTTTTGAAAATGTAACAGAGTAAAAGTACAGATACTTGTGTTAAAATGTAACGGATAAAAGTAAAAAGTACCCAGAAAAATAAATACTCAGTAAAGTACAAAGTACTGAAAAATGTACTTCGTTACAGTAACGAAGTATTTGTACTTCGTTACTTCCCATCTCTGCTGTTGATGTGTTTCACTGTTCACACTGCAGCAGGAATGAGGGGTTGCACAATTGCTTCAGTATTCTTTCCTCCCTCAGGACTGTATATACAGTATAACGTTGTTGTTCGATGAAAACCTTGTATGTCCAAAACCGTTCGTTTTGCATTTATCATTTTAAAAATGATTTAAACTAGTGAAAACAGCCGATCTACAAGCACACAACGCCTCGCACCGTGAGGCGTTGTGTGCTTGTAGATGTGCTGTTTTCACTACTTTTGTGTGACAGCCTTGTATGATGAAGCAGGGCTTTACCTTTGCGAAAGAACATACACATTTGAAACTTGGAGATACAAGGTTTCCACCCGACGACGACGATATGCTGTACAGTTCAGTCATAGCCATTTGGCTGGAAGCAGATTCTGTATTTAAAAAAAAAAAGCAAACAAACAACAATCTGAAATTCAAATGAAGCATCAACAGATATTTGTATCACACATCGATCACGGCTTAAACAATAACACGGTGGAACCTGTGCAACGCGGCGACATACATCATCTAAATAACCTTTTCATTCAAAGCATTACAAGCAATTAAATTTCCAAAGGGCCGCTTCCATTTGTCACTGTAATGTGGTTAGAGTATGGTCCAGTCTCTCGCATATCCTTCCCTTCTGTGTGGAGAGAAAGGAAGAAAAAAAAGAATCTCCCCTTAACCCAGAACTGCGCCCTAGGGTTGAGAATACTGGGGGTTTTGTTTGTGAGCATCAGTGAGTCGTCTGTTAGCCCAGTGGGGGGGCGAGGGGGGGTGGGGTCTGGTCTGGAGGAGAGGATGGAAAGGCTCTCTATCTGACTGATAGTGTTGCCTGTTCCCCTCATAACCATCGGCTGATTTGTGAATATTGCTCCCCTTTGGTTTAATCTGCTCTGTGTGCTATGAGGTGGAAACTATTCCCAGAAGGTTGCTATTGCAGGGTGCAGGGGTGTGTGTGTGTGCGTGCGTGTGCGTGTGTGGTGGAGAGAGGGTGAAGTGTGTGTGTGTGTGTGTGTGTGTGGGGGGGGGGGGGGGGGCTGTTAATATCTCCCATGTATTAACATGGTCTTGGCGGAGGGAGCACAGGGCTCCTGCCCTCTCACTTCAAGAGGAGCGCGTAAATGGGATAAACACTGACCTATGCTGAACCCAAAAAACCTTGAGGTAGCCTCCATTAAAACAGGGCTTTGCTGGAACCCGGAGCCTGTTTGATATTTTTCTCCACCGTCTGCTCCTCCGCGACCTGAAGGACATCTATCTGGGGGATCCAGAGTTATCGTTCTCCCTCCGGGGCCTGGGCGGCCGCTGCGGGCTTTACACTGATGGATCCTCGGCTGGGAACGGCGGGGAGGGCAGGTCATGCTTGTAGGCTCGACATCGCAATATCTGATTAACAATACATTGGGTTGACGCTCGGGGCCCGACCAGACCAAAAAGACATATTGGTGTGGAGAGGCGAGAGCGGACAGGGTCCTCTCTCGCCTCTAGTTCAGGGTCATGGCAGCACGGCTATCCCACATGAGTGGTGGTGTAGAGGTGGAGATGTCCTCCAGCCACCTCCAAGGTCCATCAAGCAGACTGATAGAGGAATCAATGAAACACATGGTCCAAGATATATAATCTCATTAGACGTCTGCAAAAAAAGAAGAAGAAAAAAATAAAAACGGGGGGCTTCATTTTGATAACAGAGAGACGTTCTCTACCAAGGGCCAAGTAATTCGGCGCAGGAATTGAAGCCCATTTCCGGGTTCTCTTAAGACATGCAGATCCTATCAATGGCCCAGCAGATGTCGCTATTTAACCTCCTGCAGGTCACTTTTATTTAGGGCTGCGGGAATCGCAATCACTAGTTTAAAGTCTTTTTTTGAGCGGTGGTCACACCGTCTCCATAGCGTGGCCGTGTGTGTAGGTATGTATGTTTGTTTGTTTGTATGTATGTGGGTTTGTATGTGGGTCTGTATGTAGCCTGTGGTGTAGTACCTTTTCTGGCCACACATGTTAAGGGAGGGGCGCTGTTTTCAGGCCAGGCCAGACCAGGCACACACACACACACACGCACGCACACACACACACACACACACACACACACACACACACACACACACACACAGGGGGGGAGGGGGGGGAGGGGGGGGAGGGGGGGGAGGGGGGGGGGGGGGGGTTGGTGGGTAAACCACCGCTCAGTTCACACGGGTGTGATTTTTTCTTTTTAATCATCATGATATGTGTTTAGTAAATGAATGGTCCCATTCATTTTAAAATTCATGATAGAGTAGGTAGGGTATGTTTCTAGGGTTTCTACAGGTTCTACTGAGTGACTCGCCCTCGCTGCGGTTGCAGCCAATAGCAGTCGTTTCCGGTTTCATTTCATGAAAAAAAGTGGATTCAAAAAGGTCCATAGAAACCAACGGGGCTCCCTTTGTCCCTATATTTTCTATGTTCTCTACACAGTGTTGAAATTGGAGCTTGGATTTGAGAGCTCCATGGTGTATATACTATATGGCGTTTATGGTCTGTTGTGAAACGTATTGTGGTGACACACAAAGATGATCACTCCTGATCTGAAAGGTCCCATTTCGGTTCTGTCAGCCCGAGCGCGGTTAACAGCTTTTTGCAGCCAATTATGGAAACCATTCACACGCACGGGGTGTTACCTGGCTGCACCTACCAGGGCTAGAAGGGGGGCCCCATTGCCATTTCAGAGATGAATCTCCACAGAAGAGCCCTTTGTCATGAAGCGCCGTCAAAACAGCAGTGGTTGCCATGGCAACGTGCAAAACAGGCCAGGAACGAGGAGCTGCTTCGCCCCGGAATCCCAACACTTCATCAGCTGACATTCGATAATTTGGTGTTTGATAATAACTGGAAAATCAATGTTCCATCCCGTGGGGACGTGTGGTGCGGTGGATGGACAGACGGATGCTTAGCTATTTGTTTCCGTGCTCCGCGTCCAGGACTGCAAATCAACAGAACGGGCTCCGCGGGGGGCACTTGAGGCTCATCACGGACATACCGGGCGTTCGTGTACACGTGGCGGATGATAACCATTAACCCATTAAGAAGACCTGAGGCCCATTCTAAAAAAAAGTGTCTTCAAAATACCTAACCGTTTTCTGGAAAACAAAATGTATGTTTCTATATCAGTGGTGCTCAAACATTTTCATGTCAAGGAAATGTATTTGGCTGCCCCATCTCAAAATATTGTGTTCCCGGGACCCCCCAGAAGGAAAGATTTGAATATATATATATATATATATATATATATATATGCATGCCATCTATTTAAATTTAAAATGTAATTGTAAACGCTGAGTAAGTGAGTTCAGAGTTCCTTAGCAGGTTAGTTATTTAATGCTAAAATCCAGTGAACCGACTAATAACTTTAGGACCGAACCATCGACCGATTCAGGCACAATCCAGGTAAACGCGCATCGATGCAGTCGCATCATTAATGTTAAAACCGATAACCAATTCATATCGATAATTTTCGACACCCTTAAAGTGATAAAGTGACACTAAGGATTTAGCAGCGTATGAGCTTCAGAAAGCATTGGCAACCACTATCCTGGACAGAGGAGACATTGTTACTGGTTGCTCCCTGATGCATTAAATGTAAAGAGAAAAAAAAGAGTTCTACACTTAACTGTATAATAACACAATATCTCACACACACACACACACACACACACACACACACACACACACACACACACACACACACACACACACACACACACACACACACACACACACACACACACACACACACACACACACACACACACACACACACACACACACACACACACACACACACACACACACATTGCCATATTTGGCTTCAGAAATATGACATAAATCAACATATTTTCCATAAAGCGATGATGATGATAACAACAAACGGGCATAACTCTGCATTCATGTTTTTATTCATGAAAGGGAATGAAACTCTCTCTCCCTCTCTCTCTCTTTCTCTCTCTCTCTCTCTCCCTCTCCTTTCTCTCTCTCTCTCTCTCTAGTAAAAGTTGGTGGGGGGGGGGGGGGGGGGGGGGGGGGGGGGGGTGAAGATGAAGGAGCGCTGGCTTCTGATTGGCTGTGCCGGGTCCCTGTGATAGGTGTCATCTATCAACCCATGAAAAGGCCTGAGGGCTTCACCACACCACGCACAACCAGCGCCAGATGTTACCGCCAGCCGCCGCACTGCACACACAAATTCAAATACACAAGGATATACACACATGTACTACACACACACAAAGTACACCTATATACACAAAGACAAATTTGTGTGCAGGACACACTTGCACAAAAACATTTACAAGCTCACACACGCGCACACATCTTACTATCAATCCCACGTAACCCGTTGTTCTTCACAACAAAGGCATGCCCTGTGAGCAGTGCACGCACACACACGCACGCACACGCGCACGCATGCACGCACAAACGCACACACGAGCAAATAAGCATAATATTGTGTTCCAATGTGCTGTAGTTATTTAGTCACAAGCACATGTTAATTTGCTTGCTCCAAGCGCTTCCTACTAGCCTCTTTCGACCACTGTGATTTCCCAGAGATTCTGTCTCCCAGTAACGTAGCCGTGTACGGAGGTTTCTGTGCACTGGCAACATTTGACAGACAGGAGCTCCAACAAAATGTCATTTCCAGCAGCACCTTTAAGTTATTTCTAGAGTTAGAGCCACAAGTGTGTGACATCATCTTTACGTTCTGCGAATCCAAGTACGCCTCTTGTCTCAAACTACTGGATGAAATGAAGGACAACCTTCTGCTGGACATGTATCTGGCTCCTCATGTCAGAACACTGTACACACAGATCAGTGGGTTTTATAAATATTGTTAAATATTTATAAAACCCATGCAGACTTAACCCTCTTTCATCCTTGCGCCCGTCTGTTTCGAGCATGTCATCATTTTCTATATTCACTACTTATACGCAGGACGACAACGCATAAAATAAGGCTTAAGTAGTTAAAGAACGACTTCACCCATTTTCAACCTACCTTTATTTAAATGGTCTTCACTAGACTAGTGCTTTTGATATGGTACCATTTTTGTCTACTTGGCCTGTGTCTGAGGAGGACTGTGGACAGGTTAGAAACCCGCCTAATTATGGAGGGTTTATGTGGTACCGGATATGCAGCTCGGCAAATAAAATGTGAATTGATCCCAGTGCCTGACAGAGGACGATATATCGCGTATCGTCCCATCCCTACCTCACACACGGGAGAAACACAAAGAAACAATGACCTGGCCCTCAGTTTATCAACAGAGACAAAAGAGGTCAGCCCCCCCCCCCCCTCCCCCCTCCACACACACACACACACACACACACTGTCTGTGAAGGACCCGGGCGCTGACAGACGGGGATGGCCGACTCCTTGCCTGAACAATTATAGCAACAACTTCTGTGGTCTCTCTCTCTCCCCCCCCCCCCCCCCCCCCCCAACCTCGAGGGAGCAGGCATTATGAGCCCACCTGTCAGCCGGAGGCCCCCCCCCCCCCCCTCTCTCCTGAATCTCATCAGATATGCACAGGCTCCGCGGCCCTCAATTAGTTGCGGGAAGAGGGGGGAAGATTTGGAAGAAAACGCTGTCGCTGAACGTATAAGATCGCCTCTAATTAATGGCGGAGACGCACACGAATAAGAAATTCTAATCTTAAAAAAAAAAACGTGTAAAAGCTGCCACAAGGTTCATTGGCTCTGAAGCTATTTCTAATAAGCTGGATTACTCACACAAACACACGCGCACATAAAAAATTGGCAAATTATTCCAAACAGTTCGCAGCCCCGGCGCGCCGTGCATCCTATAACGAATCATCCAATTAAGGATCGGAAACTGGTCATATTCTGGATATGTAATGACCCGCCCTATAGCTGAAAGGCATCTCACCCCTAATTTGATTGATCACTTCGGTCTAATGGCTGTGCTCTCCCTCCGAGTATGATTCATTTACTTGGAATTAATCTACGATTCTGGTTTCTGCAGGCATGTGAAGGCTGGTAGCCAGGGTTGAACCACGCCAGAGGAGCGTTGTTTTCGAGTAGGTGGTGGTTCAGGGGCGTCACAAGGGGGGGAAACGTGGGACTGAGTTACAAGGGCCCAAAGTGGAGGGGCCTTAATTATTTTATACTTTAGCTATTGAAAAATAGCAGATAAACAAGCTCACAGCGCCGCACCAAGTGCCGCGCTGCGAGCTTGTAGATCTGCTATTTTTGAAAAGTCGTGAAAATGTGTGCAAATCTTCGAATAGGCCTATATGTATTTTTTAAGCGAACATTTGTAACTAAAATTTTGCTTTTGGTGGGTCCCTGGAACTAATTATTTTGAGATGGGGGTCCGTGGCCAAATACATATCATTTTGGGGGTCCTCCACATGAAAAAAAAATTGAGCACCACTGACACAGAAACATAGGTTTTTCAAAAAACCCTAGAAGGATTTGAAATATTCATAATCCGGAAAAATGTTCTCGATTTTTCAAAAATAGCAGATCTACAAGCTCGCAGCGAGGCACTCTGTGCAGTACTGTGAGCTTGTAGATCTGATATTTTTAAAAGCACAAAATAATGCGTAATAATGCGTTCCCAGTCTAAATGGGTTAAACCCCCTCCCCCCTATGAAGAACTTTCACGGGGGGCCCGCCGTGAATCCTTGTACCCAGGGCCCAGAACTTGGTGCGACACCCCTGGGTGGGTGGGTGGTGGTGGTTGGGAGGGGAAGGGGAAGGGGTGTGTGAGGGAGGAGAAGGTAATGGACCTCTTCATGCTCTGTGTTCCAAGCATGGCAGAGAGGTATGAAGGGCGATCCTATGGCTGCTCTCGACACGCCACTCCTGGCCCGTAGAGAGAGCAGGAGAGCAGCCCTGATTTAATCCTCGCTACGCGCCCGTGTGCGGCGGCCGAAAATAGCACGATCTACAAGCTCACGGCGCGTAGCGGACGCGACACGTTGCAAGCTTGTAGTTTGCCTCTCTTTTGCGGCACAGGATGAGCTTCATACAGTGAAGCATAAATCGGGCTTGGCTGTAATATATCTGGGACGGCTGTGATGGCTGTGTTAGAATGGAACTTTGTTGAAAACGAAATATATGATCTTTTTTACTACGTGCAACAGGTCGTGAGGCGGAATAGATTAGATTAGTCATGAATCTCGACAACTGAAAGCGCAAAATGAGATTGTCAAAAGTGATAATTGTGCAGTGAATAATAGCCGGGGACCTTTTGAACCAATGTTTGCTTAAAGCGGCGAAATTATACTGGCACACAACAAGCGGGACCCCGGGAAACCAACCTGATGATTTGTTGAGGCTCAGGTATCCACGCCACGGCAGTTTGAATAATTCACCAGCGATTTCACAGCAAGATGTAAAAAGACCTCTTATTTTTTTCAATTATTCATTTATTAACACAAGTTAAAGTCTCCGCGCTGCATGTGGAACGAGCATAAGGTACGGTACAACCCCCCCGGCAACCAGAGAGACAGAGAGAGAGCCAGGGATCGGTAAATGATTCCGATTCGCCATTGCGCTCCGGTGACAAAATAAATTTCAATTACGGCCATGTGAAATTGGATTTCCGCGGGAGCATTAGGGGATTGAGAATCGCTGAGAGGTTTCGCGGTATCGCTCGGGTCCCATCCTTTTAACATTGGCTTGTCTTGGTCACGGCCAGGGACCACCTTGCCTCTAACTAAAGCTCAGCTGCTAGGCTTCCCGTCTTGGAAGTCTTATGAAATCAATAAGTCACGAGGACAGATGTGTTTTCTCTGGTAACAGCCGTCCTCACACACAGCATTAATATAGATGATTACAGGTCACTGTCATTCAGGGTCATATTCCTCCATGCACCTGGTCACCTTCGGGTGATTTTGACGGCCATTTTGTGTTTGTTCCGTCACAACCCCCCCCTCCCTGGATCAATAATGTGCAGTGCACTATATCGTCATTGTAAATAAAAATTGGTCGGGTCAATAATAAAGATGCTGGATGTCATGCGGTGGTAGTGGATTTGTACGGCTTCCTTTGTAATCTGCGGGTGAAGCTTAGTGGTACAGAATTCCAGTGTTTGTTTACGACGGTTTATATTAGGACAGCCCCAGCCCTGATGAGATAATACCAAGTGATTAACTGTAATTCTATCAAAATGTAATCCCTTTAGGATGCTGCCGTGTAATTAAGGTCTCTTTTACAGACAGACAGAACCTACATAACACACAGGTTTTAGAGGGCAAATCCACAATCCAAATGCAGCCAAACGGTGCAAATAAGTGAGATTTGCCGCTGCTTTTTTGTAGTGTTTTAATACGGCAGTCCAATATTCTGAGCTATGATGAAATATACAGTAATGATAAAAATACATCAGGCAGGGGACAATACAGATTGGGCCTTTAATAGATGATGACACTGTAATATGTACTGTAATCCAGTCAGTGAACACTAAACAGATTATTTAAATACACTCTGGTATGTTATCGTGCAAGAAGTCTAGATGAATAGTATGTCAAACTAAGAGAAACATTAACCTACGGTAACCAAGTGTTCACTAGAATACCTCTCACATTATCGCTGTGGAAAGAAAGTCCATATATACCGGTTCTTCTTATAGCTAAAAGACAAATAGCTAAAATAGACGATCTACAGTACAAGCTCCTAACACGTCACATCACAAAAAGGAAATCCATTTAATTCAGTATGACCAGAAACATGGATAAAACATATCCTCACTGATAAAAATTAATGACACTAGCCCTTACCCGTTCAAAGATATGAGCTCCAAAATGATGTGCAGTGTGTGGGTTATGGGATGTGCACTGTGCACACAGTATATGAGGGATGGAAAGTAACTTTAACTGGTGCTTGCATGATGTAGGAGCATCAATGTAAGAAACCCGTTTCCTTTAATGGCTACAGAGATACTGTCCCCCCCCCCCCCCCCAGCCCGCCCGCCCACCCGCCTGCACACACACCCGCCCGCCTGCCTGCACACACACACACACACACTCCCCCCGTGTGTGTGTGTGTGTGTGTGTGTGTGTGTGGGTTTGTGTGTGATTGTGCATGGCCTGAACAACAGCGCCCCTCCCTTAACATGTGTGGTCACAAAAGGTACTGTAGGCTAAATAGATATAGATACACCATAAAAATGCAAATATACAGCATACGATTTGCGAAAGTGACAAACGGGCTTCACAGTTATGTCAGGTGTGTTCATATGCTTATGGTGATGCGATTTCAGATCAATTGCTCCAGCCACTGATGAGAAACGCGGTTTCAGACAGACAGACAGACACTCAGACAGACAGACATTCCGAAAATTATATGTTAGATAGGGAGATATCAAAAGCAGATGAATGTATACCCCACCCCCCTCCCCCCAGCAAATGGTACACACTGGTGCAGGCACGTGCACACATAGACATCAAAAGGGGGCTTGAGCCACTGCCCTTTCCAGAACATGAATGCTGTTTTATTATGGTCAACAAAAATGCAAATGCCCTCTTTCCATGCCATACCTGAAAGCAGCATTCAAGAGAATTGCCTTGTCCAAACTCTCCTAAACTTGAATGCAGCATCTTATGTTGAAATCAAGAATTGTGTAGAAATCAAGCATTGTGAGCTTGAAGGTCTGCTATTTTCGATGTTTTCACCAAAAAGCCCTTTTAGAAATTTCAGCCCCTGCCTCGCTTACATTCTCTGCACGTCCCTGCACTGGTGGTCTCTAGTCGCTAAACCTCACTTGGTAATTACAGCCTGGCATGTTGTGTTTGCTGTGCTGAGCTTGTTTACACAGGCTTTATCAGGTTGAAGACATTTTGACAAAGATATTCTGGAAAACAACAATATGAGAAAAGAAAACAGCCGGTTGCCTACAGCAGCCCTGGCCAAGACAGCTCCCTGGAGGCACTGCAATGCAAACACATGAAATGTGGCAGACCGAATATTCAAAACACAACCTCTATACATCTCTGTCGCTCACTCCTACTTCTGAGGTATGGAAAAGATATGCTCTCCGTCTTTGCATTCACATTATTTCAGGTGTCATTTTTCCCCTCTAAAAGACTCTTAACTCTTCAGTCTGCCGCGCGGGTTTCACTGTTGAATGACTTTGCTGAATGAGCTGAAATGTGCTTGGCTTCACTGCAGAGGGACTCGTTTCTACAATGGACCATAATGGGCTTCCCTTCAAGCTCCGTCAAAACCTGAAAGTGTCTGACAGTTATATTCCACATTATGGCAGGGCATCAATTCTGTTTCAGGGGCGATTATGAGTTTTGTTGATGGCGTTTAGGCTTAATAGTAATAACAGTCACGGTCTATTACACCCGAATGCTGAGGAATAAAAGCGAACACCACCAATCTTTACGACTCCTTGACGCTATAAAACCCGTTTTCTAATCATCCAATACACCATGTGTTATCTGCAAACCACACTTACTAGAGATGAACGATTTGGGGGAAATGTTGAATTGCGATTTTCCAGACCAATATTAATATTAAAGGTCAAGTTTCAATTATCTTTACTGTTTACACAGTATAACATACGGATACCGTGAACACAAATCAATCCACGCCGTCTACTGCATTAATATTAATGTGCAACAATTATAAAGCATTGACAGATTAATTGACATTGGCATTGACATTATGTTGGATTACCTAACTGTATCTCAAGCAAGTTTCACGTCTCTACAAGTTGATTTGCATACCATACTGTCAAGAAAACAGGAAATTGTTAGCAGAAATGACTGCTAACAGTTTTCTATAGCAGTGGTTCTCAACCTGTGGGTCAAGGACCCCTAGGGGGGGTTCCTAAATGATTTTGGAGGGGTCCCCAGGTAACAATGAAGTGACCATTTACGGACTTTAAGACCTTTTTAATATCTAAAAAAAAATAAAAATAAAATAAAAAGACCATTACTGCATCGAAAGTAATCAACAAACTCTACCATAAAAACTGGTCAAACATTGGTCAAATTGTCAAATAATATAAGAAAGAAGGCAAACATTATGTGAGCTTGTAGATCGGCTATTTACTGTACACAATATTTATCTGTGGAACCGAGTCAAACAAAATGTCATCCCTCAACTCCTAAAATTCCAAGTGCTTATCAGGGTGGGGGTCCCCAGTTCATGATCATAGACAGGCGGAAATGTATGGTCCTTCTAGTATACATTTAACAGTGAAATAAACTGTGCTTGTATTGTACCAGTTCATACCTAAACCACTAGACTACCTCATTCAGTAGTCCATTTGAACCCTCCGCTCTTTTACGCAATTAATTGCAGCCTCAGCTATTTGGTAAAATTGCAGCAGTTCATAGATAGCAGATTATTTTCCCCCCCAGTTTTTTCCAAGCCCTAGTATTTACCCACAATGCAGCAAGTGCTGTGACACCACCTCACCCTGCTTATGAATTCCTGTCAATGACTACAGAACTCATTTCCATACGGCACTCAAGAGGCAGGTTTTTGATTTCAATATCACTCTTCCTAGTTCAGCACTCAACCTTTTAGAGACAGGACTGGGAAGGTTGAGAGCTCTCAGCAGGGGGCCCAGTCACACTGGTGATGTAAAAACGGAATGTGTAAATTCTTTGACACGCTCGTGGAAGGAAGGCTGACACCTCAACGGCAAAATGTGAGTACGTTCAAGTATGAAATGACACCTCGCTGATTTTTTTTTTTTGATTTTTTTTTAAGGGGGTATTATTATTTATATTTTTCTCTTTCTGAACAGAAATGAGGGCAAGAGTCTTAAATCCTGAGGAAAATAACACAACGCACTGAGACTGGTGTGGAAGCAAAATACATTGTTGATCTATAATCCTGTTTGCCGGCGTACAGTATGCACCGGCCTCACATACATCAGCACACCCATATACTATATCTGTGATTCTTGCATTGTGTGTCTGTTCCCCTCTCAGTGTTACAACCCATATATAATGCATACACCTCTGCCCTCACAGCTGGTTCTGATAACACCATGCGATGGCTTCATCTATCTAGGTGTCCCGTAATGGCAGCTTCAGCCTGCAATGATAGCCAGCCTCTATTACACCCCACGCACGCACGCACGCACGCACGCACGCACGCACGCACGCACGCACGCACAGACACAGTGGCTCAGGAGGTAGAGTGACCGTTTTGGAATCAGAAGGTTCCAGGTTCGATTACCGGCTCCTTGTGGCCAAGTGTCGAAGTGTCCTTGAGCAAGACACTGAAACTAACTAACCCGAAACCGCTCCTGATGAGCAGGTTGGTGCCTTGCATGGTTTCCTCCGTCATTGGTGTGTGAATGTGTGAATATGAAGTACATTGTAAAGAGCGTTGGAGAAAAGAACACACACACACATGCACACACGCAGGCACGCACACACACACACACACACACACACACACACACACACACACACACACGCACACGCACACGCACACACACGCACGCACGCACACACACACACACGCACACACACAGTTGCTTTTTGTCACAGATCCAAAAAAGCAGCTCATAACTCTTTCCTAAGTGTATAACTAACTTCATACAGTATGTGCTGTGTATACTGTACAGTACATGCATTGTTTGGAACACAAATATTTCCATGCAGTTATTCCCCATAAAACACTCTATAAAACACTCTTGACGTGAGAGTGTTCTATTGCTTAAGAAACCATCCCAGGAGTGAGGACTTCCTGGAAACATTACAGCCTGCATTTCAACTAATGACAAGTGCTGAAATATTGCGCCTCTTCCAGTGACCATTAGGGCTTTGACTGTTTATGGGTTGGCAGGGATATAGAAATGGATCAATGAGATAGAAGCGTTGTGTGAAAAAACGTCTGTTTATTACAGACTCCACAAGACTACAATTCTAAAAGAGGTGCCGCCATAGTTTTGTACTGTTTCTGTTTTGTATGTGTCTATGGAGTTAACAACATTACTCTAACTAGCCCTTACCCGTTCAAAGATATGAGCTCCAAAATGATGTGCAGTGTGTGGGTTATGGGATGTGCACTGTGCACACAGTATATGAGGGATGGAAAGTAACTTTAACTGGTGCCTGCATGATGTAGGAGCATCAATGTAAGAAACCTGTTTCGTTTAATGGCTACAGAGATACTGTCCCCCCCCCCCCCCCCCCCCCAGCCCGCCCGCCCGCCCACCCGCCTGCACACACACCCGCCTGCCTGCACACACACACACACACACACACACACACACACACACACACACACACACACACACACACACACACACACACACACACACACACACACAGACTGGTTAACACTTGGGTGACTTGGGAGAGTTATTGCACTTTGAAATCTCAAAATCGGCCTAAAGGACCGGTTAGTCACCCGTGTGTTAAACATGTTGCCTCATGCTAGATGCTAGGATATGCCTCAAGCTAGATGCAGAATAGATATAGATACACCATAAAAATGCTAATATACAGCATATGATTTGTGAAAGTGACAAACGGGCTTCACAGTTATGTTAGGTGTGTTCATATGCTAATGGTGATGCGATTTCAGATCAATTGCTCCAGCCACTGAGGAGAAACGCCTCAAGCTAGATACCCAGGGGGCAAAGGAAGGTGTGCTGCATTTGCCCCGACATACAAAGTTGTCCACCAGAAATATTATCTATGACCCAGTAGGATCACAACCTATATGGACAACCCGGTCAATTTGTACAACAAAGTCCAATATGGCCGCCTTTAGTTTTAATGGGAGGGTGAATAGGGCAAAATTTTAAACTGAGGGATATTTCCACGAAACTTCACAGGTTGATCAATGGTATACATATGAACATTTTTTGTATTGCAAGTTTCCATGAAATCCAATATGGCCGCCACAATATGGCCGCCATAATGTAAGGACCCAGAAAATAGGGTTTGCCTCTAACTTCTGAACCAGATGAGCTAGAAACACAAACTTGGTGTCTATTTCATGGTGTCTGACCATGGGAGACTCGATGGAATAGCTAATTTTATTATTGGGTGTGTCTGGACCTTTATTGTGCATATTTGCAAGATGGTGGACTCCCAAAATAGAGCTTTAACATAGTTTCTACCATGATTGTTGACTGCTTTTGCAAATACAAGCAATATGAATCCATTTGCTAAGATTTATGGCACATAAGGGACTTCTACCTGTATTATTCTTGAGTTTGCATGTTGTCAAAATGACTGTAAACGATATATTATATTTCCTGTCCGATTCTACTGTATGTAGTTGTAGCAATGACTTCAGATAAAATCAGAGACCAAAACAATGTATCTTAGAAATTATTTTTTAATAAAAAAAAAAGAAAAAAAGAGAGATTATCTCAATGAAATTAATGCAACTGCCTTTTTGGGTCTTTCACACATAGACATGCTTATGCTTTCCAACAACTTCAGCTTCAGGGAAATTATAATGAACACATGATTAAAAGTTTTATCTATTATGGCTGCTAGAGCAGCTCTTTTCAGGTGCAGGCCAAAGGCATTTTCTGTAGGTGGTAGCAGCTTCAACAGGGTTGATCGGTTATTTAGGAACTTGTACACTCTCAGCTTTGCCAGGTCAAAGTCCTCTGAATGGTCAGCTTTTGATGCATATACAGCTATTGTGAGGTCTCTAACCTGATTCTTGACATCCTCTGAGAGGGAATAAGAGGAATTTTCACCAAACTCCTGAAGTGCAGGGAGATCTAGACCCATGCTGGTCTTGAACCATGCCTTCTTTCCAGCATGATATAGGCACATCCTTTAACAGCAGACGTTGGTACCGTTCAGCGATTGCTCCAAAGGCTTCACCTTTCTGAAAGGACCAATGTCATACACTTTTGCTGCACAATATACAGCTCCTGATCCTCAAGAGTTTTTTGCTGTCTCTGAAAACAAAGCAAACCTTCTAAGATTCCTCTGTGAAGAATGGTGTAAAAATGAGACACTTAAGTCTGCTCTTGGTACAACCCATCTTTACCTGAGTGGAGGATTTAAAGAAGAGACAAGGAGTGTGGTGATCAAGGAGGGGTGTGTTGTTGATGTCCCTGCACTAGAGTCAACACAACAGGAGGCCGACACAAGGGTAATTCTACACACCATCTACATCTGTCCAGGCTCACAAAGTTGACAGAGTTGTCATCCATGCTAATGACACAGACATCATCATCATGTGCCTATATCATGCTGCCACCCACCTCCTAGACCTTCCAGAGCTGTGGGTGAGAACAGAGCAGGATGCATATCTTCCTATCCATCACATGGTCTCAGCCCTTGGACTCGCACAGTGTCGTGCCCTGCCCTTTATTCACAGCCTGTGTGGCAGAGATACCACCAGCTATCCCTTTTTCACTGGAAAGAAGGCATGGTTCAAGACCAGCATCTCCCTGCACTTCAGGAGTTTGGTGAAAATTCCTCTTATTCCCTCTCAGAGGATGTCAAGAATCAGGCTAGAGACCTCACAATAGCTGTATATGCATCAAAAGCTGACCATTCAGAGGACTTTGACCTGGCAAAGCTGAGAATGTACAAGTTCCTAAATAACCGATCAACCTTGTTGAAGCTGCTGCCACCTACAGAAAATGTCTTTGGCCTGTACCTGAAAAGAGCTGCTCTAGCAGCCATAATAGATAAAACTGCACACATCGCGAAGCCAGACATCCCTTGCTTCACTGAATATGGATGGTCTCTCAGTGATGGGAAGGCAGTCCCCTGTCCATCTACAGAGCCAGCCTGGCCTATATCAATGGACAAGGCAATATCATGTAGCTGTATCAAAGGCTGCCAGAAAAATTGTTCATGTGCGAAGAAGGGAATTGCATGCTACTTGGGGTGTCGTTGCCAAGGACTGGAGACAAGATGCAGCAGGATAGGTACACATGACAGTGATAGTGACTAGCAATTATTTGCATTATAATGCAGCCTGTTTTAATCATGTGTTCATTATAATTTCCCTGAAGCTGAAGTTGTTGGAAAGCATGTGCATGTCTATGTGTGAAAGACCCAAAAAGGCAGTTGCATTAATTTCATTGAGATAATCGCTCTCTTTTTTTCTTTTTTTTTAATAAAAAAAATATTTCTAAGATACATTGTTTTGGTCTCTGATTTTATCTGAAGTCATTGCTACAACTACATACAGTAGAATCGGACAGGAAATATAATATCTCGTTTACAGCCATTTTGACAACATGCAAACTCAAGAATAATACAGGTATAAGAATATTCTCCTATTTTGGATCAAGGATGTTGCTCCTTCCAAAAAATCATGGCACAATATTATAATGGACTGTATTCCTTGTGAATACATAACATGTATGTTACACTCCAAGATAGACGCCTTTTATAAAATCTGGGACCCCTACTTAAGATTCATCGGGCCCACACTGTCTGCTGCTGTGCTTAAAGGGTTCCCCTGTCGGCCTTGACTTCTATCTGTCGCTGTTTCACTTGTCTTGAAGTTTCTTGACTGGTGCTGAACTGTGCTCAGTGAATCTAGTTCCGATCTGGGTCGGGTGCCTGCCCTCTCCATTCTGAGGGGGTCGTGGGGGGGCTGGGGATTGATTGCTTCGCTCATCATGTATTAATCTTTCCTACATACATGTTATTGCCTGAGCAATAAACATGTTTATTCTTTTGTTTTTGTTGTCCCAGTTTGTTTGTCTCTTTTTCCTTTTCTTGTATAGTGTTGTGTGTTGTATAGTGTGTTGTTGTCCAAATAATGTATGTTTGAAAATGTAATAAACATATTATTCAAAAAAAAAAAAAGAATAATACAGGTATAAGTCCCTTCTGTGCCAAATGGATTCATATTGCTTGTATTTGCAAAAGCAGTCAACAATCATAGTAGAAATTATGTTAAAGCTCTATTTTGGGAGTCCACCATCTTGCAAATATGCACAATAAAGGTCCAGACACACCCAATAATAGAATTAGCTATTCCATTGAGTCTCCCATGGTCAGACACCATGAAATAGACACCAAGTTTGCGTTTCTAGCTCATCTGGTTCAGAAGTTAGGCAAACCCTATTTTCTGGATCCTTACATTATGGCGGCCATATTGTGGCGGCCATATTGGATTTCATGGAAACTTGCAATACAAAAAAATGTCATATGTATACCATTGATCAACCTGTGAAGTTTCGTGGAAATATCCCTCAGTTTAAAATTTTGCCCTATTCACCCTCCCATTAAAACTAAAGGCGGCCATATTGGACTTTGTTGTACAAATTGACCGGGTTGTCCATATAGGTTGTGATCCTACTGGGTCATAGATAATATTTCTGGTGGACAACTTTGTATGTCGGGGCAAATGCAGGTTTCCTAAAAAAAGGCTGGTTTGCCCCCTGGGTAAGATGCAGAATAGATAGTAGATACACCATAAAAATGCTAATATACAGCATACGATTTGTGAAAGTGACAAACGGGCTTCACAGTTATGTCAGGTGTGTTCATATGCTGATGGTGATGCGATTTCAGATCAATTGCTCCAGCCACCGAGGAGAAACGCTGTGACAGACAGACACTCACTCACTCACTCACTCACTCACTCACTCAGACATTCGCAAAATTATAGTATAGATAGACACCCAGGTGTGGTTATAATATGCAAATATGTCTTCCCTGTGTATTTTTGGTTACTTCCCGAAAGCTGAAAGCCTCTGACTCAAAAGGCCCAATAGAAATACACCACTTTAATGACATATTATCCTCTCTCCTTTTTACCATTCACTTCAGCTGGGTCACCACCCACCCTGACAACCAGGCATACCTAATGAACAGGTGGGTGTAGCCACATAAAAAACATAATTTTAACACTCTCTGTACACTTTTTTGAAAAGAATCTTCCTCAAAGTATAATTATAATATTATAATGTTCTGATTTGGATCGTAAGACCCCATTGACGAATGTCAGTCTCCAGGTTTTCTTCAGAATATGTATGACACTGATTAACTAGGACGCTATGGTACATTAGTCCACTAGTACAGTGGTTTCTCAAATATTATTATTATACATTTTTTCAAAGGCCCCCATAACTCTGAGTAGTGGAACAAAATGGACCCATAAGAGAGTTAGCTAGCTCTTTATGCGTTTCTGGTAATATCATTGTGCGCTCATTTGCATGTCCGCGGCAAAAAATCGAATTCTGACAAAAATTACCCCTGACTGTGTTGAGATGAGATTCAACAACATTACATTCAACAAACGACGATTGTTGAAACGTGACCCACGTCACCCCAACTAGTGGCCCGAAGCGTGCTGCTGCCGTCCAGGCAAACTGCCCGCGCTGGCACCAAGCCACTAGAGAGAGACAGCGAGAGCTATTCTACCTCAAGCTACCAGAGTTCTGAACAATGACCCAAGGACCTTTAACCTGCAAATGCCCGCTCACTAGAGCTGTGCTATAACCCGCCCGCCTGCAGCTCGCCACGGAACCAAACCCGTCCCGCCCACAGAACAATATACAAATCAACGAATCTGCCCGCCCCACGACCCGCAGAAAAAAAGATAATAATCATAACCACAATAGCTCATCTTTAAATACCGCTCTTCTAAGTACCCAAAGTCGCTTTACATAAAGGTCTACAGTAGCACTATATTGTCATGGGCTAAATAAACAAGCGTGTTGTTCAAAATGGGGTTCTTTATTGTTATTTGACAGCTGTTTTATGACAATCATATTATACAGCGCCTCGCACTTCAAACAGACAGCAAATCTGAAATTACAGTAGGCCTATTTTGCTGCAAAGACGCCATCTATAAAGTTGCCTTTTTATGTAGGCATAGTCTTTTTTAATAAGACAGACAATATAATAATCGGAAATAGACACCCAAAGAGATGCGAGAGAGAGAGAGAGAGAGGGGGGGGAGAGAGAGAGAGAGAGAGAGAGAGAGAGAGAGAGAGAGAGAGAGAGAGAGAGAATCACCAGATTCGAGAGAGGGGGGCAACTCAAGGCGTTCATTCAAAATCCGTCTCACTTGCATTTCAGATCGTATACTTTGACTGGCTGGTGATTCTCCATACATGGGCATAAAAGTGACACGGATGGAATTCATTTGCAAATGTGACTCGCGTCCGACATACAACGATGAGAACCAAGTGGACACCACGGTAATGGCCCTAAACCTTGTTCAAAGCTATTTACAACCCTCCCCTCAAACCAACACCCAGGGCAGTTAGTTCAGTATATATTCCAGTAGCTAGGGTAGATAAGACTTCACATTACAGACATCACTGACGTGGTTCTTCTCAGCTCTGAGGCCTCCCCCAAACTACTGAAGGTGAGCTCAAGACTTACTACATACTTGCTAGCATGTAATAACAGCGATGCTGTTCAGGCTTTCCTTTCCTACAAGTTTTCTGTAAATGCACGTTTAAGTTTGTTTCACTGTTTAGCCTAATTCTTGACTTTTATTACGGAAAAGAAGTGTCACTCCTTGACACTTCCTTTCAGTAGCAAAACACATTGGCAAATGCCCTCCTTTCTCACTGACAATGTTGCTCCTTTCTCACTGACAACTGTCAGATCCAACAGCATACAGTCATGCAACTAACTGACAGCTTTTGTTTTACATTCTCACAGAAAATGAAGATTGTGATCCTTCTCTTCGCTATGTTGGCCACTATTAATGCGGCAGCAGTGCAAAATATGAAAGCTGCAGATAAGCCAGGTAACTAAGCCAGTTTCATTGTATGTGATTTAAAGTCATTTCAGGTTTTTCTTTGGCCTCCAGTTAAGTTAAAATTGTAAAATATTGGAATACAGCAGGAATGTGACAAAAACAGAGAAATCTAGATACTGCAGGAATGTGACAAAAACAGAGAAATCTAGATAATGCTAAGTGAAGATTGAAAGCTTAACATGTACCAAGTTCTGTATGATGGCCAGTGATATTGGGCTGGACCAAGTCAGAATGGCAGGGGGGGTTGTGATATGCTGTGTATTTATTTTGTAGTCGCTATATGGTGGCTAGGTAAAGTTGTAGTAGTGTTAAGAATTATGTAGTTGGTGGTTCATTGGGTTTTAAGATCATTTATATGGGGTATATATATTTGAATGTTTAATTATGTATTTATTGTGCTGTATGTATAGTATTCTAGATCTAGAAAAACACCCCTTGACATGGTGCAGTCCGGGCTCATTAGTTCATTAGCTGGGCTATAAATGGCTGTTGAGAACAGAGTTGAGCTGTGAGTGGAGCAGGACACCAGCATGTCCAAGGGCTGCTGAATGCTGTATGTCCTTTTTCTTGTCTGTCTTTGAATAAACACACCATTTGGTTGCACCTGAATTCAAGGACTCTGTACTGAATCTGACCGCTAAGTGGCTAGTCCTCACAGGCAGTGAATGTGTTAATACCAGCAAATGATCAGCGACAGGTCAGGAACTGACCTCATGGCCTTGAACTTGCGTAAAACCATGAAGCTTGACCTCTAGGGTTTTCATACAGCCTCAGAACGTCACTTACGTCTTGTGCACACTGTACCGTGGCCTTTATAACCTTTGGTTATTTGATTCCTGATGGGAGGAAAAAACAAACACATCAGAGAATGTCGAGACTACGGCGTTGATATAGAGAAAACATCCAATATTTTCACTCGGTCTAACACAGTAAAATCCAGAGTTCATTTAACTCCGAGAGACCCTTACGGGTCAATTTCTACACTTGCAGAGTCAAATCAACACTCCATATTTTACCGTGTACTTTACTGTACGTGAGCCACGGCAATAAATGAAAAACCCAAAGGCTAATACCGATATGAGATCCAACCCAAACTCCACATGATTGCTTTGTTGAACTGGGCTTTGGATTAATCCATAAAAAAG
The DNA here is from genome assembly GCF_963921795.1 of Nannobrachium achirus. NCBI lineage: Eukaryota > Metazoa > Chordata > Actinopteri > Myctophiformes > Myctophidae > Nannobrachium > Nannobrachium achirus. Next base: position 39,111,566 of record NC_137820.1, read on the forward strand.
CAGCATGTGCGTGTGATTACATATAGTGCAGGAGCAAGACATGTCACAGGCACTCAAATTATATTCAGATGTGATCCAATGTACTCCAACGCGTCCTATCTGCATCATTCGGCCATCCGTCAGGGCTTCTGGAAAGCCCAATGTGTCGCTACAAACGTCTGCTTTGAGTAAAAGCAGTAACACAAATCAAGGCCGGGACGCGGCGTGACACTCGCTATCCGTGCCCCCCCACCCCACAATGCATTGATAAAGGGCATGGGCGGCATAAATTGTATGCTAAATGGCCAACTGTCATGTAGAAGGTGAAGGATCACGTCACGTCTCCGGCAAGAGCAGATGCCTGTGAAGGTCTAATGACGGTGACCGTGTCACCTCTGTGGATTTGTGTCATGTGTGAGAGCGTGCACGCGTGTGAATGGGAGTGTGTGTGTGTGTGTGTGTGTGTGTGTGTGTGTGTGTGTGTGTGTGTGTGTGTGTGTGTGTGTGTGTGTGTGTGTGTGTGCGCGCGCCCCCATGTGCTTACTGGGGTTTGCCTGAGATAGGCAATCTACACAAACGCCTACACACACAGAGCAGAGTGATGAACACCCACACACCAAACCCAAGTCTTTTTATCCAGCGAATGAACTGACGTCAAAATTTGTATCAGTTCTCATGGAGATCAGAAGAGAACAAAGAGAGGAGGGAAAAATCCCATTTGTCATTGCAGCGCGGGGCTGTACGTGTGAAGGGCCAGATGACACAAGCCAGACTCTGTGACGTAATGTGTTTGTCAAATTCACACCGGGTTCATCAAGCATAACTTTGGCATAAGCTCACCGCCGAGGTAACACACACCAACGCACACTCGAGTGAAATCAAGCTTATTTAATGGTATTATCCATGCAGAGCGGTCCTGCGGAGCTGTCTGGTCCTGCAGTCCACTGACACTGCATGGGGGAGGTGGGACATCGGTTGGGTCTAATTTGTGTAATGCACGTTGACAATAGAAAGGGGGGCTCGCAGAGTTAATACACCATCCATCATGACGCTAACTGTTGGCTAGGATCTAATGGGAATCAGACGCAGTCCATCTAGAGAGTCTATGCACTGCTGCTGACCTCGCTCACCTTAAAGATACCATCAGTAATTTCACTGGATAAATAACTGAATATTGGTATTAGTATCAGGACAACGAGTAGGGCTCGGTGATACAGACAAAATCAAATATCACAATATTTGTTTATAAAAAAAATGCCTGAAACGTTTCAAGTATAAAATAGGGCTTAAGTGATCAAAACCAGGAAAAGAAAACACTTATGCCATATCACAATATTATGATATCTGAAATCCAAGACGATATAGTCTCGTATGACAATATCTATATATTATCGATATATTGCCCAGTCCTATACAAGAAATGGAAAACATGTTCTTAGCACAGTGTATCGTAATTATAGATTCATACAGCGCTGTATGTCAGCACTGCAGCAGAAGCTCACTAAATAAATGTCAGTGTAAAAGAAAAACTGCTTGAATCAAAATGTATTACAACAATGAAAATAAGCCTATGCATAACAGAGTAGAATTGGATGAGGTGCCACACTCAAATCAGCACATGAGATAATGTGTTGGCTTTAACTCTGCACATAAACACGTTGAGTTTCAGCAAAACAATCTGTTTAACCTCGCTGTGAATAGATTTGCATCCATTACAGTCAGATAGAATACAGTGCGAGGGGACAAAAGGAATAAGATTGGTTGCTATTCTCCCTCCTCCCCATGTGAAAGCAAGTCACATGAATATCTTCGAGGATAAGCAAATTCATTAGCAGCTTTTGGCAGCGAGGGAGACAGGATTAACAATCCCTTTTATGCTGAAATGTAATTGAAAAATACGGCCCGGCTCATTTTTCACACACAAATGTGATTGGATATGCCTTCCTGTTACGCCGTGGTTAGCCAGAGTTAAGCCATGATTCAATTTTCACGCTTACTACCAAAGTCACGGAAAGTTAATAGTCGTCCCGGTTAAGACAATGTCAAGCGATAAATTCATGGCGATAAAATGGGCAAATACTGTTGTTCCTTTAAAAAGGAGATCCAAGAACTCAAAAAGTTTAGAGGAGACCAGTAACCAGTCGAAAAACATGTCGGCTGTTTTATAGAATAGAATGTGTCGCCTCACAGCTAGAAGGTCCTGGGTGGGCGTGTTCTCTCCTCCGCGTTATCAGTGCCCATACCCTAGGTGGGGTCGGCAAAAGGGCCTTTCTGTGTGGAGTTTGCATGTTCTCCCTGTGTCCCCTAGGGTAGGTACCCTCAAAAAAAATCCTGGTCTCTATACTGCCAGTCGGGGAAACTATTTATAGTCTTTATTTTCATGAAACATCAAGTGTCTTTTTTAGAAGTGATATGAATAAAAATGTAGTCATACAGTTGATCGTAAACATGCAGCACTTTAGAAGAACGCGTCTTTGTGAAATGACCTACAGCAGGGCTCTGACATCACACTCTGGCTTCACTGTGTGATGTCACACTAACAGAATCCCTTTTATGCCCATATATGGAGTTCCCTGATGTCATCAATATTAAGCCCATATCTAACAGGACTTCATAAGGGAATGCCACATCGGCCACATACCACTACGGCTGGTTCTACAGACAGGGATCTCCATGTATGGGCATAAAAGGGTATGATGTCAGATGTCATAGACATCATAGGACTTTCACATAACGAATAACTGAGTAAGCATGTTTGGGCTCTCACAGCATATCTCCATATACAGTACATGGATCTCCATATATGGGTACCAGGGGCCTCCATATATGGGTGTCATGCCTGTAGTGATTTATGATGATAAAAGTAATCATTTATATCTGCAAATTTAACTAGTAACTAGGAGGAGAAGTAAAAGTATTCAAAATTGGAAATACACAAGTAAAGCACATGTACCTCAAAATTGTACTTAAAGTTATACTGTGTAAGTTGCTCAACTAGTGGTCAGTAGCGTTATAGCAAACCGCGGTCGCGTCTGCTTTTTTCGGCCGTTTTTCGCCGCGGACCGGGCCTTCAGACCACCGCGTCCGCCTCGCCGGCTCGCCCGCCTCACCACGCATCCGTGGAAGTGTCTCTTGTCCCTCTGCGGACCGGCGTTGGGGAGTTACAGGCTAGACTTCTAGACCAGCGTAAACAAAGCTGTTGAAGCAAGCTATTTCCTGAAGAGACGTGATTGGCCGGTAGTGTATCATGTGTGTATGATCTGCAATGTGATTGGCCAACGTATACACAACATATACGGGTGATGCAGATGACGTCATTTTGCCGCGAAATCCCGCCCCTGTCACGGCTAAGTAGAAAACATATTGAAAAGACTTCAGAAGCTGAAATTAACGGAGTGGGGGTTCTAAAACTTTAGCAATTTAACAGTTAGGACAATTTTAAGATATGTTTTATAAAAAAAGTTACATAGTATAACTTTAAGTAGAGTATTTAAGTAAACATACTTAGTTACTTTACACCAGTGGTACTCAACCTGTGGGTCCCCAAATTATTCCCCCAAATTAGTCCCCAGACGAATAACTTAAAGTGCAACATTGTTTTCTCACTCAACAGTAAACATACCAACATAAAGTTTAAGTGTATAGAGGGTATCTGCACATTTCTAAAGTGGCAATTGAATGACATTTTAATAGCTCTGAAATGACTGAAATGATCAAATATTAGAGGCAGAAATTGTGAAAATAGCCGATCTACATGCTCACATCGCTTCGCAACAATAGAACTGTTATACAAAATGTAATGCATCAAATCTTAGTGCTCGTCAGGGTGGGGGGGGGGGGGGTCCCCAGTTAAAATATGATTATTTTGGGGGTCACGGCCTGAAAAGGTTGAGAACCAGTTCTCTGCATGGTATATTACTGTACTGTGTAATTTTTTTAAAAAGAATCAATGATAACTGTACATCACACAACGATCTTTGTCGTGGTCAGCTATTTTACATCACCAAATGAGCTCCGAAGCACATGGGCAGATCAAGGTTGGAGTTAAAATGATATATACTCACTCTGTTAAAATGATATATCTCACTCTGGTGCCGAAAGCAGCTTACAGAATTTGTTGGGCTCATATTTTTTGCTATAGGATCCTTTTAAACGGAGCATGTTGAGAGACCACCATAATCATGACAGACGGGTGTCCTTGCGTCAGTGAAGGCCCCCTTATTTCACCAGACAAGGCACATTGGGCTAAGCTAGCATCCAGGCCTAATCAATTTGATGGCTATAGGCGTTGTCGCGCAGCTATCGTGTTAGTGATCAAAGGTCACCGCGCGGACATATGAAATCTAATGTATGACATGCAGGCTTTATTTCATTATATGTTGGTAAATTGCTGTCTTGGAAATCAATAGCATATATCTCTGGCGATCGAGGCGTTTGTTATTAAAGCTCTCCTCAAGGCGTTACTGGAGATCTCGGCTGCTCCTGCCGGGACTATTCAGAGTGTGTACAGTAGGTATCCTGGCTACATGTGCAGTTACTTGGGCCTGTACGTTTTCGTGACACATTAACTTACGTCACAAACTTTCATATAGCAATATACAGTGGTGGAAGAGGTACTCAAATGTTTTACCTAAGTAAAAGTATCAATACTGCAAGGTAGAAATACTCTGTTACAAGTAAAAGTCTGGTAAATGCAGAATTCACAAGTGTATGTATTAAATGTATTAAACAAACACATTGTGAGCTTGTAGATCAGCTATTTTAAATTAGGCCTAGCTGAAATATATATAGGGCTGAAGTGGTTAATGATAATATAATATGTTTTGTGATAAATATAATAAAAATCTGACTAGTAACTAAAGTAAAAAAAAAAGTTAATTGTAGTGGAGTAAAAGCACAACATTTGCCTCTGAGATGAAGTGGAGTAGAATTACAGTAAACGTATTGAAAATGTGTTACTTCACACCACTGGCAATATTTCCCATGATGGCTGGGGGAAGACTTCAGCTGAGACACCCTGTGATTGGCTGAGACGGGGGGTTTGTCCACCATGGATTGCCAACTCAGATGGTGCACTTGTCGATGCGCGAGGCAATAGTAGGCTGTTTGGCACGGCCGGGCAAATGCTTGCGTACTGGCTAGCTCGCCTAATGAGCCAGAAGGCCTTGCGGTGATTTTCTAAAGTTGTGCATTTGTTGTAAAACACTGCAAATATGCAGGATCCTCTTCCTCAGTCATCCTTGGAAAAACATAGCAAACAGGCATATGGGTCATACTGTTCTAAATCTAAACAAAGATAGAAATACATCTGAAATAATACAACTAGGGCGGTTTTATATTCTCGTGTGCCTCTTGTGAATTACTGTACAGTACATAAATCAGAAAGCTATATTCACCCGGCCCATGGCCATCAGTTACCAACGCTTCAGGCACACGCGCACACACACGCACGCGCACACACACGTACACGCACACGCGCACACACACACACACACACACACACACACAAATCCATTTTCAGGATTCTTATGATCGATATTTAATCCATGGCGCATCCAGTTATCTCGGGACCACATGGCATCAGACCCTGTGTTCTGCAGGTGGCCGGAGATCGAGCCGCGTGAGTGACAGCTGACAGCTGGCAACAACGGCGCACTCCACGATAACGCCACACTGATGCCCCGCCTCCCCGTGACCCCTCCTCCTTTATTCCCAAGCAAGGGCGTCAACAAGGGGGGAGAAAGTGGGACTGAGTTACTAGGGCCCAAGGGCCCTTCATTATTTTATACTTTAGCTATTGAAAAAATAGCTGATATACAAGCTCACAGCACGGCACAGAGTGCCATGTTGCGAGCTTGTAGATCTGCTATCTTTGAAAAGTCGTGAAAATGTGTGCAAATCTTTGAATATAGCTGTGTTTTTTTAAGCGAACATTTGTAACTCAAATTCTGCTTCTGGGGGTCCCTGGAACAACATATTTTGTCCGTGGCCAAATACATATCATTTGGGGGGTTCACATGAAAAAGTTTGAGCTGACTGACATAGAAAAGTGAAATATTCAAATAGCAGATCTACAAGCTTGCAGTGTGTGAGCTTGTAGATCTGCTATTTGTCAATAGTTAAAGCCATACTGTGTAAGATGCCCAACTAGTGGTCATTAGCCCTATAGCAAACCGCGGTCGCGTCCGCGTCTTTCGGACGTTTTTCGTACCTTCAGACCCCCGCGTCTGCCTCCACCTCGCTGAGATCTATCTTTTAAGGGGTCCCTTGTTCCTGTGCGTTCAGTAATTCCAGAGATACGGACTCCTTCACCCTGCCTGGTAGGCGAAATTACCTAGAGAAGGGATGGTACAAACGGGCGACAACAAATATGGCTGCCATAGCGACCCCACTTCAAGATGCGCTGTGATTGGCCGGCAGTTGTATAACCCTCGCTGTGATTGGCCGGTAGTGTGATGACGCAATTTTGGCGCGAGATCCGGTCCACGGCAAGGATCTCAGTTTACATACAGAGAAGGCTTTACAGGCTGAAATTCACGGCGCGGATCTTCTAAAACTTTTGTGATTTAATAGTTAGGAGAATTTTAAGATTTGTTTTATAAAAAAAGTTACATAGTACAACTTTAAAGCACAAAATAACACGTAATAATGCATTCCCTCCCCCTATGAAGAACATTCATGGGGGGCCCGCAGTGAATCCTTGTACCCAGGGCCCAGAAGGTGGTGCGACACCCCTGCTGATCCATGGATAAGGGGGCGGCGGGCGACTTGACGGCGGAGAGTGTGGATGGAAGGGGGAGGAGAAGCCGCTTGTGTCTGTATTTATTGGTTCATGAATCAATATGGCTTTTCTTATACAAAAAAAGGCACCGCCGCCTGTTGTGTAGAACGAGTATCTATCACATCCACCTGGAGTCGGGGGTGCCGCGGCAAGGTCGCCGCTGATAGCCCCCGCGTACGTCGTTCTGTTGTGGGGGGGCGGGATTGGATAAAAGGGCATGACAGCCAGGTGATATGAGGGATATAACTCATCTCATATACCAGAAAGCCGCGGCAATGGCCCTGATTATAACAAGTGATTTACAGTATTCCAGTGCCTGGACTCATAAACATCTCGGCTCACACAAAGACACTGCATACGGTCTCCCGTTTTATGTTGATTTTTTTTTCTTTTTTTTTTTGCACCATTAGGCTAATAGGCCCTGTTTGGCGCTATCAGCCTTTGCTGACCTGCAGATGCGGTACGCAGGGATAACAAAAGAAGGCGCCTTCTGTGGTTTATCAAGCGTTACAACTTTTTAACAAGGAAGAAAGTAAGAAGAATCGACTGACAGCTCACGCTAAAGCGTCGCCTAATTGATCAAAGTCTGTACCAACCGCTTCCTCCGACGAGCAGCAGTATGTCTAGCAGAGTTATTTTAAACTCTCAAATACCTGGAACGTGCCCGAGTCGTGTTAGATTTGAACCACTTTAACCATTAGTTTATGCTTTAACTATTGAAAAATAGCAGATATACAAGCTCACAGCGCGGCACCGAGTGCCGCGCTGCGAGCTTGTAGATCTGCTATTTTTGAAAAATCGTGAAAATGTGTGCAAGTCTTTGAATTATCTTTGACCCGATCTTTGACCCGACTTCTAAATCCTTCCTCTAAATCAGCTGTTCTCAAACTTTTTCATGTCAAGGACCCCCAAAATCATTTTTTTTCGGCCGCAGACCCTTATCTCAAAATATGTTGTTCCAGGGACCCCCCCAGAAGCAGAGATTTGAGTTACAAAGTCTGCTTTGAAAAATATATATTGAAACATTTGCACACATTTTCACGATTTTTCAAAAATAGCAGATCTACAAGCTCGCAGCGCGGCACTCGGTGCCGCGCAGTGAGCTTGTATATCTGCTATTTTTCAATAGTTAAAGCATTCAATAATTGTAAGCCTAAATGGGTTAAAGCAGGAGCAGAAGGTGGAAGCTGGAAGGTAGGTTCCTGTGTTGGCGCAGCACATTGCACCGGCTATCAGACACTACAGTAGCTCTCCTCCTGAGCCCATAATTAACTGTCAAGGGGTGATCCATACAGAGAGAGACCATGTCAGCGTATCAAGATGCTTCATTAAGAACCTAAAGGCTGTTCTAAAGGAACAAGAAGCCATTCAAGGGAGAAAACACTGCCTCCGATTAACTTCAATTAAAAACTTTTCTTTTCATTATTTTTTCTTTTCATTATTTTTCTTTATTTATAAGTGCACTCTCAAGACAGAAGGGTAATCCAGAGCTCCAACACTTTAACCATAATTATGATTCCCATCAGTCAGAAGAACATAGATTGGGGAGAGGAAATGAAGGCTCAGCCTTTGATGGCGATATTATTGGATATCTGCGATGGTATCTGCAATATTATGATGTATTGCTTTCTGCTGGTCAGGCAGAATCCTTGTATGTCCACTTTTTATGTTTATTTATTTTTTAATTTTTTTATCCACAAATTAATGCCCTATTGTATGCGACCAAAATAAAACAAATCTCCATGAATTCAAGGCTTCATGAGGTGAACTACTTTTTACCAAGAGTTTGTGACTTAATGATAACTACATTGGATCCATTTGAGCACAGGTTCTCTCTTTTCCATTTCATGAAAAGTACGCTTTTGGACATAATGTACAAGGTTTCCACCCGACAGCGACGATAATATCTGTCAGTACCAATATTAATCAGCCCGGGGCAAGAGGACGCCATCATCTTCATTCTGTGTTTCCCGATGAGCGTTATCTGGACATCAGTAGAGGAAGGATATTATTCAAATAGATGGGAAAAATATTTCAACATTTCTTTTGTCAGCATGTCCACCCACTCTCTCTCTCCCATTTCCTCTCATATCTCTCATTTTCATATCACTTTTTTTTTTTTTGCCTCTTGATGCCTCATATCGTCCCTGTCAGCTGGAAAGTGGAAACCACATTACAGTATGCACAAAACTGTTATTTTTCTGGATTCCAATTAAAAAATGGCAAAAATAGCAGATCTACAAGCTCAAAACACGTCACTTCGCGCCACATTCCGAGGCATGTTTTAGGCCACTGTTCGAGGCCCGTTCGAACTGCTTTTGATACTTTTTGTGTGACGTTGTAGTAAGATCAAGGAGGACATTAAATTTCCACCCCCCCCAAAAAAACTGTGAGGTTTCTGCCCGACAACGACGATAATAATGTTCAATTACACTAGATGTTTACGACGTTTCAGCTCAATTTCTGTGTCCCGTGCCGTCTCTCCCCTCCCTCCCTCTCTTTCTGCCTCTCTAACCCATCTCCCCCCTTTCACTCTCCCTCCCACCACTCTCCCTCCCACCACTCTCTCTCCCACCATCACCCCCCCCCCCCCCCCCCCCACATACACACACACACCCTCTCTCTCTCTCCAAGGTGATCCAGCGCCACAGCAATTAGAGAGACCCCGGTCCTCAGTCCAGTGTGATTGCGGCCTAGGCTAGGTCACTGTGACACGCGGGGAGAACCACGGCTCAGCAGAGCTCAGTCCACATCCTGATGCCTGACCCCGCCCCTGGAGAGAGTAGTATAGGCCATTATTCCAACAGCCAATCAACACATCAACTCATCAAACCAAGAGGAGAGGCAATCAGAGACAACGGAGACCACGGAGTAAACATGGGGAGACGGAGAGAGAAAGAGGGGGGGGGGGGGGGGGGGTAAAGAAAAAACTGCAAGGAACAAGGAATTAGAATGAGAGGGAAGGAGAGAGACTGAATCGCATTCTGTCAGCCATATCGTCGTTGTCGGGTGGAAACCTCGTATCTCCAAGTTTCAAATGTGTACGTTCTTTCGCAAAGTAAAGCCCTGCTTCCTCATACCGTCGCACAAAAGTAGTGAAAACAGTAGATCTACAAGCACACAACACCTCGTGGTGCGAGGCGTTGTGTGCTTGTAGATCGGCTGTTTTCACTAGTTTAAATCATTTTAAAAATGATGAATACAAAACAAACGGTTTTGGACATACAAGGTTTCCACCCGACGACGACGATATATTATTGTACCAATATGCATCCAGCTGGGGGGATGGTCAATTGGAAATCCAAGAACTAAATCAAACAAAAACAAGAAACAAATGCACCTGATATACAGTATAGCGACCATCATGGCTCGCACAAATTAGCAGATGGCATCTCCATCATCATGGCCAAATGAAAAGCAATTGAACTCTCCGTTCTGAGATCCTCTCGCACGGCAAGCCAAGGGAAACACCTATAGCTGGATATTTGCTGCAATTGCCTCACTTCCACCATAGCAACCCCAAAGCAATCAACTCCATATCTTCTAACCTACCACCCTCCCCTCCCCCTCCCCCTCCCCCTCCCCAACCCGCCAACCACCACCACCATTCTCCTGCATGGTATCCCCTCATCTCCTCCATAGCAACCCATGGCAACCCACCCACAGCAGTCTAATTCATATCTAATGACCCCGACCCATCCCCAATGCCAGCCGCTGAACACGCCCACCCACTCATGAAAATGAGGTCTGGAACTAAATTAATATCAGGCAGGTGGACTGTAGATAGATGAGATGAGAGAGAGAGAGAGAGAGAGAGAGAGAGAGAGAGAGAGAGAGAGAGAGAGAGAGAGAGAGATTGTTTTAGACCAGTGGTTCTCAAACTTGGGATCCCCAAATTATTTTGTGGGGTCCCCAGATGATTAGCTTAATGTAAAAAAAAGTCTCACTCAACGGTGAACAAATCTACCCTATATACAAGTGTATAGGGTATCTGCACATTTATAAAGTGACAATTTAAGGACTTTCAAGACCGTTTTAATACCAAACTGGCCAAACTGTCAAATATTAAGTATTTTCACAATATCTATCTGTGGAACTGAGTCACATTAAATGTAATACCTACAATTCCAAGTGCTTGTCAGGGTGGGGGTCCCCACTTCAAATATGATTATTTTGGGGGTTGCGGCCTGAAAAGTTTTTGAGACCCACTGGTTTAGACCACTGGTTCTCAATGCGGAACCAGCTAAATAATTGACAATAATTAGTTAGAAACCAAATGGAGCCTTATACGGGTCTGTAACTCGGATCAATTGCTTCCATTTATACACTCAGAGATAAAAGAGCAATGAGGATTTTCCAGTGTAGATTGGGGACCCAGAGATAATAATTGTATCAAATGGGTGTCCATAATATGGCCTAATCTGCATATCAAACTGGGGGTCCTTCAAATTGAAAAGGTTGTTTCTAGACATTATTATTGTCCATGAGAAGATATCCAAGGAAACATCTCATTTTCAGCGAGTACGTTGTCTTTGCCTTTATATTTTGAGCAATACAAGGATCGCTTTGGACCTGTGCTAATGCACTTTGATGGCAGTGAACTCCACATCCAGCGTGGTACCATTATGGATCCACGATTGTGTACAGATTTTTTTTCTTCTTTTCATTCAATAAAAAAAGTCCCCCACACACAATTAAGTTAGGTTCCATGCCAAGAACCCCCCATAGACTCTGGGGAAACAGAAATGGCTTGTTCCTCTCAGAACTGTTTCTACTTATGGTGTTTTATGTGCCATCATTTTTCAGAGATATTTTTATTAAAAGTCTATTACAGAATTACTATACCAGACACAGTAATTCCACAAAGATTGTAAAGCGTCTGTGAGCAAACAAATGTGATTAGGTGATGAGAATTTGCATTGGCTTTTATTTTCTCTTCAATTGAAGCTGATGTTTCCTTCATCAAACACCTCTGAGTGACAGCACCGGTGTCGCTGTAGACCTTCACAACGTGGCCTCACATACATAAACATAAAGGGCAAAACAATGACATTGTTATTTCCCCGAGGAGGACATAAAAAGAATACTATGTCTCAGATCAAACCCCAAGACTTCCTCGTGTCACTTTCGTCAATGAGGAGGAAGGGAGGTGGGTATCCCAGAATGCAACAGGGGCTGGGGTGATAACGAGCTGCTGTGTGTTCACCACAGAGACAGGTTAAAACCCTCTCATCCTATACCTGTTCTTGGTGTGAACATTCTGCAAAAGAAATGCTTGAAATGTTACAGTAGATCAGCTGTTTTCAGTGACGAGGGGCTGGGGTTAATAAAGAGCGTGTGTCTGGTCGCTATACTGCTGGTATACTGCTCTCCTGGTAACGGCTAATTGAAGTGGTGGTTTGCAAAGGATTGAAGGAGGATCCAATGACATGGAAATGAGGAGACTGGGTACAGTATATGCATCTGAAATGAGTCTGGGAGCAGGTTTTTAACCACATGACCCCTATAAAGTCCCTATTCTGGGGGGCGAACATTCAGCGAAAACAGCAGATCTACAAGCTCAAAAGGGTTCGCGACGTGAGGAAGGTAATGAACATGTACGTATATATTCTTCACTTCAATGAAGTTAGGGGGGAAAAGGGGGAAAATATCTTAGGGAAACTTCTCAGTTGGATAGAATGGATGAATTGTGGAGGTGCAGCTGTCATTCAGTCCTGGAAATGTCAAGTGGACCAGACAAAGTACAGCTAGAGGATCCGCCAGCATCGCTTCAGTCTGCCGCGTGGCAGCGTTACAGATTTAGTGATACCTATAGTGACAATGATGACAAAGAAAAGTGCTGGATAAAACGGTGAAGAGTGTGTGTGCAAGCACTGTGCAACACGTATGGCTCGCACTAGCGGCAATACTTCCAACATAATGACCCATTTACGAAGACATCACCCCAGGGTGTTCGTCGACATCGCAAGGAGAGAGACAGTCGGGTGGGAAAGAGCAACTCCTTCTCCCTGCGGAGTCTCGTGAAGATTCAGAGTTCAGACAGGACAAACCCCATAAAGCATAGGGGGAGGCAGAGGATATCGTCGCTGTCGGGTGGAAACCTTTTATGTCCAACTTTTCTTTTTTATTATTATGATATATTTTTTATAAAATAGTGAAAATAGCGGATCTACAAGCTCACAACCCGGCGGGATGAGACACGTCGAGAGCTTGTGCTTGTGACACTTTGGTGCGACACTTTTGTATGACAAAGTAGGGCATTTATTTAAACGTAAAAAGTTGAAATATGGACATACAAGCCAAGGTTTCTGCCCGACAGTACTGGGGGATCCAGGATTTCACTGTCAGGTGCAAGCATTGTATGTCCAAAGTTAATACATTTCATTGGTTAGATATAAAACCCACAGCAGAGATGTGCAGAGAATTTCTAAAAGGGCCTTTTGGTGAAAATACAGAAAATAGCAGACCTCCAAGCTCTAAACTTGTAGCAGCGCGACGCAAGCTTGGAGGTCTGCTATTTTCGGTGCTTGATACCACACTGAACTAACCAGTATCAAGTCAATACTGGAGATATGGCGTAACGGCATGGATTTCTATTCTTTCAACATAGCATGATGCATTCAAGTTCAGGAGAGTTTGGACAAGGCAATTCTCTTGAATACTGCCTTCAAGTATGGCATGGAAAGAGTGCATTTGCATTTCTTTCACCATGGTAAAAACTGTGTTCATGGTCTGGAGAGGGCACTTTTTACAGACGGATAAAAGGGCAGGGGCTCAAGCCCCCTTTGATGTCTATGTGTGCACGTGCCTGACCCACAGAGATGTAACCACTTTCAGCATAGCGTATAGGCGTTGTGTGCTTGTAAAGCACACAAAGCAGTGCTTTACTTTGCGAAAACATTTACAAATGTAAAACTTGGAGATGTGAGCTTTCTGCCCGACAGTGACGATATTTAGAGAGGTGTTTTCTTTGGTCGATAAGTCTACATTAGAAAAACTCACACCCACAAAAAAAAACCTGTAAATGCCTCGACTAGCAAAAAAACAACGTCCTTGACATCCCAAATGGCAAGGTGAGACAGAGTTGTCCTTTCTCTTTCTCTCTCTCTCTCCCTGTCTCTCCATCACACTCTGAAAGAGGTGGCGGTGAGAGCGAGAGAGATGACAGAATCATTCTTTCCATTGATTTCGGAGCGCGGGGAGAAGGAATGGCTTCCATCAGCGGCACTAAGGGCGAACAAAGACTTTTCAGCTGCATGTGGGCGCCTGCCTATACGACCAGAGATAAATGTTTGACTGAAGGCTATTCTCTGAGCTCTGGGATCCTAATGATCTGCAGCCGTCGTGCGCTCTCATATCTCTTGTGGTACACGAGGCCTGGTGTGACACACGCCGCGCTCTCGTGCATCGGTCAGAGCGCCAGCCCCCCATACGTTCGGGGGCCGCCATTTGTCTGCGGGTTCCCATTATGGTGTACACGAACCAAAAAAAAGAAAACACAAAGTCTATTTTGTGGTGGTTTCGCAACGCCACTCTCCTCGAGACATTGATCCATTATGGACTCTCTTGGCACTGATAGCGGTCGGATCGTTATCGGCTTGGGGGGGGGGGGGGGATTTGTGAGAGATAGCGTAGACGATAATATGGCAAATTATCGAGCCGAAGAGTAATTACGTTTATCTTTTAATCCCTCGAATGCAATTGCATTTTGTTGTTGCCGCTTATAGTCTTCTGGGCTCCACTATCTTTAACAGCATCTCCACATACATCATATTATACAGTGCAAACAGCCTTTAAGCCAGATTTATACTTCATTGTGTGACTGCGTGTCATGCATCGAGAATTGCCGATCTACAAGCGCTTACGTTATGAGCGTTATGAGATTGTAGGTGGGCTATTTTTGGTGCGCTACACCGAAGTACGACGGTGCACGAATTACACATTAGTGTCAGGGCTTTCTGCCTATTCCTCTCCTGCTGCAAACACCCCTTGCCCTTTCCTAGCTCTTTAAATGAGCAGCAGAGACACTGCCGTCGAGCTAACTAGCGGCGGAGTGAACCTCCATTAGACTCACAATTACCTCCGCTCCCATTAATGAGGGAGAGAGAAATGGTCCCCAACTCAAAGCCGCAGAAATGAAATGAAACACAAACACACACACAAGCTTCCGTGGTAACCTTCGGCCGACACAGCGATTCGCTATTAGCTCTGTGCGCGCTAGCTCTCCTCTCTCTTGCATACGTTATTACTCTGAGACCAGGCAATGCAGTCGGTGCCACTGCCAGTCATTAAAAACATATCCATCTCAATTAGGCAGTGCATTAAGACTGATCCCACATGAGGCATTCTCGCAGCTACTTCTCCATTCAGTCTTATGACAGACCTGGCGCGGTAACCTAATGATCCACACACTCTACAGATGGTGAATTGGGCACGCGCTGCCAGTGATTGTCTAATTAAAAAGAATAATAACAACAGCCGCATTACTTCCCAATCTTTTATTTCCGCGTCCAACCGGGCAAAAGGGCGGGAAACAAATAAACAGTAAACACGTTAAATACTGTACATCTGTATATCCTTAATGTTCATTTTGGAGCCGCCGGGTCGACACTAAGTGCTATAATGCTAAGAATGTTATTTAGAGAGCATGTTGTTTGAACAGATGCTAGGTTTTTATGTGTACCTGTTTTTTGTATTACCGTACTTGAACATTTTCTCTGGTCTTGCACTTTGTAAGTCACTCTCTGGATTGAGAGCGTCTGCTAAATGCCTAGATTGTTTAACAGCAGAAAAGGAAGCAGTCTCACTGATTTTGAAACCTCAAACTATAATTCTATACACAAAAGTAAAAAAGAATATCTAATTTTTTTTTTTACTCAAGTACAGTACTTGGGTAAATGTACTTTACACCACTGGTCTTCAACGTTTTCAGGCCCTTAGTTGAGAAAGAGATGAAGCAGGGACCCCCACAACCTTTTCATAGATTCCATATAGTTCATTGTTTGTCAGCAAAATCATCATTGTATTTTGGATTCATGACAATTTGTGTTTTCAGATGCATATTGAACCACATTTACTTAACTTGACATTTCACTCTGTACTTAGTCTGCTCTTTTCCTCCTCTACGCCAAACGTCTTTGCCGAAAATGGATGATCTACAAGCTCACAACGAATCGCAGCGCAGACAACAGGGATATCAAACCGGGGTCCTTGACATTAAAAAGGCTGAAGGGAATCACTGCCTTAAGTCATGATGGTTGCTGGCAGCCACAAGGAGAAGACCATTTGTTACAGTTCCCCATTGCTGTGCCTGTCTTTATCAAGGTTAAATAAGCAATCAAATCAATCAAACCTCCATCTATCAGGAGGGGGGGGGGGGGGGGAGGAAGAGAAAAAAAAGAGGAAAGAAAAGAAACACTCCCGCTTCATTCAGAGACCTGTCATTTCTCAGCGCAGCGCCACCAGGTACACGGGGGCTATATCGTACACAAACAATTCCTTATCTGAACGATAGGGATTAATGGATGAAGAGAGAGCCGGGGCTGTTGTTAGGGGATCAGACTGGGGGTCTAGATGATTATAGGAGAGGATCCAGAAGGATCGAGCCTGCCTCAGCAGATAAAAGCGCGTTGGCAGTGCATGTGGCATGACAGGCTCCATCCATCAGTCCGTTGGAGGTGGCACACCAGCCACTTTCACACACCAAGCCCCGCTGGCTGACGGATGGCCCTGCCAGTGACATGAAGACGTCTGAGGCGAGCGCTGTCATCGCCCAGCACTCCCCTGGAGCCGACCGGAGGGACAGTGGCTGATCAAAATCAATGGTGCCCCATGTGAGCGCTGAGTGGCGAGCCAGACAGGAGGTGGTGGTGGGGGGGGGCGGCCGAGCGGCTGAAGCTAACCACGATGTGCGAGCAAGTCACTCAAAAAGTTTTAACGGCAGAGTTTTCTTGTTGGTGCACTCTCGTTTGAGATATAGTGAGGAGGAGAAGAGAGTTTGGTCCATCTCTCGTGATTCCAGCTAAGGGGGGCAATCGTTGTCTTTGCCAAGAACAGTGCTTAGAAAACTGGCATGTCAGTTTCTTTTTCAATTGTTTTACATTCTCATGCCATAGCGATCTGCAGTAGGCTTGGTATAGAACAGCTCTGTCTTCTTTCCCTTGTTATCCTTAACTTAAGCTTCTTATTAAAGCGATTCCCAACCTAGGCAGGGGCTCACAAGTGGCCTGTGAGGTCGCCAAATATTTGCCAAAACACTGAGATTTGAATGATTATATGAATGAATAGTTTATTTCGATACTCAATGAGACATTACAAGTCAAATTTCTTTTCATTTCTTAGCCTGTATGGTGTGCTGTGAGAGCCCACTTACTCAGTTATTCGTTATGTGAAAGTCCTAGGATGTCTATGACATCTGACATCATACCCTTTTATGCCCATACATGGAGATCCCTGTCTGTAGAACCAGCCACACAGATATGGGCTATCTTGGCCATATATGGATTCTGTTAGTGTGGTATGTGGCCGCTGTGGCCTCCATACGGGCATTCCCATATGAAGTCCTGTTCGATATGGGCTTTATATTGATTGCATGTTACAGAAACCAATTGGACCCGTAACGCTCAGACTTACAGACCCATAAGGTTCCATTTGGGGAATAATATCAATCATTTACTGTATGTGCAGCTCTTTGAGCTCTGCTAAACAGTAACCTGCAAACAGTGCCCCCTAAAGGTGTCTTTCATATTATGCTTACTCTGGTATTTTCCCACAATCACTTCCTGTTTGAGCATGCAGGCTATGTACAGCTCTCTCTCTCTTCTAGTTGAAAAGTCTGGTCGAATATAAGTCTGTAAGTACTGCTCTTGTGTTTTAGTCTCAGCTATGATGAAACATGATTGCCAACACCCCTTTTGAGAGCCTTATTGTGTATTGATAAAAACGTCATGTTAGTTACTACTCAGCTCCAGTTATGTGGTCTAACATGTTAGCTTAGGCTGTTAGCCTGTGTACATTTAGGCTGTAACCTACTGTGTGCCACTGCCATGTTAGCTTAGGCTATTCTACTCTGAACTAACAGTAAAATCACGAGGCAGCTTGATGTAATTCCCCTTTCAGACATTTCTTTTATTTGTGAATATTGGGGATAATTTGCATATAATTATTTTCGAATTTTCTGTTCATGCCACCTAGGATAGTGGAGTTAATGTGCCCCTTAAAAAACGGAATTACAGTATTCTGTGCAAAAAACTACATTCCTTATGCACAAGTTCATGTTTAAAGCTGCTCTTAGCTGGGCAATTCATGTGGTTTATACATGCTAGTTTCATTTCAATGCAGTTGTGGGAATGTTTAGCTGCAGTTCATATTTGCAAGTTAATTCATGTATTTAAAAACATGGTTAAAAAGTATTTACAGTAGAACACATTTCAGTACACATTGTGACAAATGTATGGTGTTTGTATTTCATGTCGTTTCAGTTCTACAATTAAAAAAGATATTAAAAGAAGGAAAGGAAAAGAATCAAAACACAAAACAAGACTTTGCCTTCAAATGGAAATCAGTCTCCTCCTGGTCCTTTTTTGGCTATCTGATGTTAACTGTCTGTCTAGCTCTGCAAGGATTGCTACACGCATAGCGAGGGCAGAACAGTAGAAAGACTTCATGACGGATTCATCTTCTAGAAAACAACTTACTTGCATACTGCATTCAGCTTCCTTCTTCAGTCACTCATCAGTGTCACACTCATCAGTGCAAAGATGCATCAGCAACACACCGACGACAAGGCAGAGGTGCGGTCACGGCACTCAGGCTCCAATGCCTCAAGACACACCCGATCGTCGTCAGCAAGCGCTGATGCACTCAGAGCACGAGCAAAGGCAGAAGTGGCACGCACGCAAGCTGCTTACGCTGAAATGGAGGCGAAAATGATGATAGAACAGGCTCAAGTTCAAGCAAAGATGCACGTTCTGAAACTGGAAAAAGATGCAGCAGCTGCTTCAGCCGAGGCAGCCGTTTTTGAAGCTATGGAGGAAAATGAAGGCTTTGGGTCACAAGGTGAACTTGAACTCCAGTTCAGACCACTCCCATCCGCCCAAAGAACGTCTGAATACATACTTAAACACGCTAATGGAAATGACAGTGAAGCCGCTGCAGACTCAGGGTCATTGACACTACCACAAGGACTTGAACCTACTAACAATTATCCAGATGTGCACAATACTGCACCTACTAACAGTGTTCCAGCCTCACATTACACAGCAAGAGATGGTAACAGTGTTCCAGCTACGCACTACACTGCAAGAGACCATAACAACGTTCCAGCCACACACTACACTCCAAGAGACAGTAACAACAACGTTCCAGCCACACACTATACTCCAAGAGCCAGTAACAACAATCCAGCCACGCCTTACCCTGCAGGAGCCAGTAAAAGCAATGCTGAACAATTCAACAGTATGCAGTGGACACCTCTCAGCACCTATGGTCAGATGTCACCCATGCCAGATGTAGCCAAGTACCTGATGCGTCGGGAGA
Source organism: Nannobrachium achirus (assembly GCF_963921795.1). NCBI lineage: Eukaryota > Metazoa > Chordata > Actinopteri > Myctophiformes > Myctophidae > Nannobrachium > Nannobrachium achirus. The sequence continues at coordinate 39,130,863 of NC_137820.1, forward strand.
TGATCACCTCTGGCCTTCTCAAGTTTGATGACCAGCCTGAAAATTATTGGGCATGGCGATCAACGTTCCTTGCAGTTGTTAAAGAGCTGGACCTGGACTCAAGAGAGGAGTTTGATCTCCTGACAAAGTGGCTCGGCCCTCAGTCAACAGAGCTTGCCAGAAGGATGCGAGCAGCACATATCCATAATACGACTGCAGGTCTTAACATGGTCTGGCAGCGGCTCGAAGAAAGTTATGGATCGCCAGAAGTCATCGAACACGCTCTGTTCAAGAGAATAGAAGACTTCCCAAAGATCTCTTATAGAGACAACCAGATGTTACAGCAGCTCGGAGACCTCCTACTTGAAGTTGAATACGCAAAATCAGGAGGGCAGCTACCAGGTTTGGCAATCCTCGACACACCACGTGGAGTTAATCCAATTGTTGAAAAACTCCCATACGGCATACAAGAGAGGTGGGTCAGCCAGGGATCACGGTACAAAGAAGAGTGGCGCGTCCCTTTCCCCCCCTTCCACTTCTTCTCCCAGTTTGTTCGCAGCCAGGCTAAAACAGCAAACGATCCAAGCTTCATCTTCTCTTACAACACACAAATCAAAGCAGACAAGCCCCTGAATCCCCCCAAGACACCTATATCAGTAAGAAAGACAGAGGTCTCAGCTGAAGTTGCAGCTACTCTTTCGAGTGCACCGGAGAGAAAGCCTGAGGATCCAGGTAATATCTGCCCAGTGCACAACATGCCGCACCCTCTGAAAAAGTGCCGTAGTTTCAGAATGAAACCACTGGAAGAGCGCAAAACTTACCTGAGGGAGAAAAACATCTGCTTTAAGTGCTGCTCTTCAACCATGCACATAGCAAAGGATTGCGAAACTGTCATCAAGTGCACAGAATGCAACAGCGACAGGCACATATCTGCGCTACATCCTGGCCCAGCACCATGGACCTCTGCTAGCCTAGAGACTGCAGCAGAGCAAGGCGGGGAGCAAGACCTTCCTGAGAATCCAGAGGTTAACTCAAAATGCACTGAGGTCTGTGCAGGAGCTGCAAGTGGAAGGTCGTGCTCAAAAATATGCTTAGTTTCAGTGTATCCAGTTGAACAGCCTGAACGGGCAGTTCCTATGTATGCCGTTTTAGACGATCAAAGTAACCGATCACTGGCACGATCAGACTTCTTTGAACTCTTTGACGTAAAAGGAGGTGACGTCCCCTACACCTTAAAGACCTGCTCAGGTGTTGTGGAGACTTCTGGAAGGAGAGCGACAAACTTTGTTGTTGAGTCTATGGATGGACAGGTACAGCTCACTCTTCCTACACTCGTCGAGTGTGATAGGATCCCAGACGACAGGTCTGAAATCCCCACTCCAGAAGTAGCACTCCATCATGATCATCTGAGGCCAGTAGCAGACAAGATACCTCCACTCAACCCCGACGCCCAGATCCTGATCCTCTTAGGGAGGGATATCCTAAGAGTCCATAAAGTGCGGCAGCAACACAATGGAAAAGAAAACGATCCCTTCGCACAAAGACTGGACCTGGGATGGGTAATTGTGGGGGATGTTTGTCCAGGGAAGGACGACAAGCCTAGCACCATGAGTACTTACAAAACAAATGTATTGCTCAATAGACAAAACTCCATTCTCAGCCCCTGTCCAAGCAGATTCCAAGACAAAGAAAGAGTTGACGTGTCAGCACAAACTCCATCTCTTCAGAGCGACAAGGAGTCTTCAGCTCTCGGGAGCACTGTCTTTAACCGGACTCCTGACAACGACGACAAGCCAGGCCAGCCAATTGAAGATCAAGCCTTCCTCGCTATCATGGATCAAGAGGTCTCTATCGATGAGACCAATAGTTGGGTGAAACCGCTATCCTTTCACATCCCACAACGCAGTCTTCCCAACTATGCACAAACCTCAAAACGACTCACCTCCCTGAGACGCACCCTGGATAAAAAGCCAGCCACGAGACAGCACTTCACTGAGTTCATGAAAGACATCTTCAATAACAATCACACAGAACCTGCTCCTTCAAGCACTTCAAACAGTGCCACAGTCATGGCATCATTCCCTGCAGAAGATCTCGCCAACACTCCAAAGGATCTTGACCTGGGAACTGACACTCTACCCCTGCAACAAAGTCTTGGTCTGCTGTGGAATCTCCAAACAGACTGCTTCACCTTTCAAGTGTCAAATGAAAACAAACCTTTCACCCGCATACTCAAGGCTAGTCGCCCAGAACAGCGGCACTATATCGCAACTGAACGTAATCCAGCTGACCATAGCAAGAGACTTGTACCTGCAATCGTAAAGAACACAAACTGGTTCTCCGGCCGAAAGTTCCTACAGATGGAAGAAAAGGAATCCTCTCCAGAAGCAGCCTTCACGCTTGACACGCCAGCAACGCAGAAAATGGAAGGAGGATGAGTCCTCCTTAAAGACAGTCAAGCTAAACACTTTGAGTGGACTGTTGAAGTAATTCAAATGACTCTTAGCCTTGTCTTTAAGGTCCCCTAAAATGTTAATAGTGGTATGTAATACCAGGCGGGGAGTGTGCAGCTCTTTGAGCTCTGCTAAACAGTAACCTGCAAACAGTGCCCCCTAAAGGTGTCTTTCATATTATGCTTACTCTGGTATTTTACCACAATCACTTCCTGTTTGAGCATGCAGGCTATGTACAGCTCTCTCTCTCTTCTAGTTGAAAAGTCTGGTCGAATATAAGTCTGTAAGTACTGCTCTTGTGTTTTAGTCTCAGCTATGATGAAACATGATTGCCAACACCCCTTTTGAGAGCCTTATTGTGTATTGATAAAAACGTCATGTTAGTTACTACTCAGCTCCAGTTATGTGGTCTAACATGTTAGCTTAGGCTGTTAGCCTGTGTACATTTAGGCTGTAACCTACTGTGTGCCACTGCCATGTTAGCTTAGGCTATTCTACTCTGAACTAACAGTAAAATCACGAGGCAGCTTGATGTAATTCCCCTTTCAGACATTTCTTTTATTTGTGAATATTGGGGATAATTTGCATATAATTATTTTCGAATTTTCTGTTCATGCCACCTAGGATAGTGGAGTTAATGTGCCCCTTAAAAAACGGAATTACAGTATTCTGTGCAAAAAACTACATTCCTTATGCACAAGTTCATGTTTAAAGCTGCTCTTAGCTGGGCAATTCATGTGGTTTATACATGCTAGTTTCATTTCAATGCAGTTGTGGGAATGTTTAGCTGCAGTTCATATTTGCAAGTTAATTCATGTATTTAAAAACATGGTTAAAAAGTATTTACAGTAGAACACATTTCAGTACACATTGTGACAAATGTATGGTGTTTGTATTTCATGTCGTTTCAGTTCTACAATTAAAAAAGATATTAAAAGAAGGAAAGGAAAAGAATCAAAACACAAAACAAGACTTTGCCTTCAAATGGAAATCAGTCTCCTCCTGGTCCTTTTTTGGCTATCTGATGTTAACTGTCTGTCTAGCTCTGCAAGGATTGCTACACGCATAGCGAGGGCAGAACACTGTACATGGGACCCTCTGGAAACCCATCCAAGGACCCCCCATTTCTCCCAGTTCTCCATTTCTACGTGACACCGCATTCCCAGCAGTGTTCTGAAACACGGTGTCCGCTCGATCTTCATTCACTGCAGCGTGTGATAAGGTGGTGTGGTCACACGTCTGAGCAGGGTAAAGTATCTGTGTCCAGCAGCACCGTGGCGTGGACTATTATATGTTCTATCCGTCTGTCTTTCAATGTTATATGAGATACTTAAAGTGTGGTTCCTGTGGAAATAAGCCTCTGCTTTCTAGGATCTCCTTTTAGTTGACCTTGCACCAGTGATTTGTCATGAAACTGTACTTTTTTTCTATTGCAAACTTCTAATAAATTCTTCAATCAATCAATAGTCCAGGGCGTTCAAATCCACCGCGATGCATCCAATTTGGCAGTGTCTACAAACATATTAATATTTGTCACTGCGGACACTTGTCTACGGGGGGTGTTTGAGCCGCTTCTTACGATTCTTTTTTTGCAATGGCAGATTTGTCTGGTTAAATGTAGGGTAAGTGATTTCACTTAAGTTTCAGTTTTCATGTAGGTGACAGGCTTCCTCCAATCATGATCAAGTGGGGGTAGGCCTTGGTGCCCGTAAGGCCCGCCCCCACTCGACCATGATTGGAGGAAGGCCCCACTGGCCCACTCTATCCTGATTGGAGGAAAAGTTGTCACCCAACAGTTTTTTAAACTGCTTTCTCCAAATATGGACCAAACACTGTACAGCAGGGGTCGGCAATTAGATTTGGCCTCGGGCCAATTTTTTTCTGGAGGCATGAGAGCCAGAACATAATTTATAATGAAAGCCTAATTTAAGAAATTGATAGTTAAACAATGTTAACTCCATGACAGACTGCTTTACAACACATATAGGCATCTGTGACAAAAATAAAGAAATATATATTATGTGAAAAAACTAGCTGTTTTTCCTCCTTTCTATTGGCAAATATTGATGGACTGATGTAGTGGAGCCTATTCATTTTAATGATTAAGCCTATGATATGTTCATAATTATTATTCCCTCCCCTCTTCTCTACTGCCAGTAGGCTACATATAAGCATGATTCATAATAAGCATCATTTATTCATAATAAATCACTATCTCACAACGCTGTGCAGCACGACACATTGTGAGTTTGTAGATTCAATACTGTGCGCATACTGTGCAACACCGCTGCACGTCGAGTCACAAATTGGTAGTTAGTGAATTGAGTGCAGCAGCTAGCCTACTTGTGCAGAAAGACAGACTGCTAGAGAACGCTAAACATTTAGCCTTATCTGCTTCTAGTTGGCAAGAGAAATGACACATGAACACTATCCAAAAGCATAAAGAAGAGGAAATAGTGAAAAGTGGCGTTTAAAGAGGAATATGGACAGCAAATGTTGTGTTTATCCTACCTGGTCTCATCGATGCAAAGCCCCTTTAGTTTAGAAGCCCATGAACGGCTTTGCCGTGACATTTTTGGCTGCTTACAAGGATTTTAGACAGCACCACAATATGGAATGTCACCTATAAAGTTAGTTTCCAGACAGAAGCACTTTGACCACAGGTACAGTACAAGGCTGCTCGCAGCAGCAGCGCCGCCGTTCTGTGCCACAAGTCACGATACTCATACATTACTGCGTGCTGTGTCTGCCTGTCATATTCATTCAGCATGAATAAGCATCTGATCGTTTAGGTGGGAATACATTCTCTATTTGGACACTATAGCTATGATAGCGTATATGTGGGACTGTCAGTCCAGTGCTGATAAAAAATCACACTCGTGTGAACTGAGCGGTGGAGGCTGCGTGTGTGTGTGTGTGTGTGTGTGTGTGTGCGTGCGTGTGTGTGTGTGTGTGTGTGAATGTGAGTGTGAGTGTGCCTGGCCTGAGGCTGAACAACAGCGCCCCTCCCTTAACATGTGTGGTCAGAAAAGGTACTGCAGGCTTGAGGCTACATACAGACACGGACGGCCGGATGGCCGGACGGCCGGACGGACGGATACCCACAAACACGGCCACATATAGGAGACGGTGTGACCACCGCTCAAAAAAAAGTAAATAAAAAGAAGAAGAAGAAACAAACATAATTCTAAAAATAATCTGAGGGGCGAGAAATGATTTACGTGGGGCCAGTTCTGGCCCACAGGCCGCCTATTGCTGACCCCTGCTGTACAGTAACTTAAAACATAGACCCATTTTGTTATTATTTGAATTAAATGAAATCACTTACCCTACCTTTAAGGATAACTAAGTGCAATATGAAGAATAAATATGTTTCTCTCTATCTCTCCTCTCTTTCTCTTGGCTGGTTTTCACAGATTGTTCTGAAAGTCATACTGCATTGATCGAATGATTACATCAGTTTAGGACGGTAGAACATCTGAAACATTCCCACAGAGACAAATAACTCACTATACAGCACAATGACACAACTGTGTTTGTATCTACTGTATCTTTAGCTGCTGTGTACGGTGTGGCAAGGTACACAGCAATGAAGTCCCTTACAAAATACATTGGGTTTTTCAAAATACATTTATTTACATTTTAACGGCACAAATCTTGTATTATTGTACCTGGCACAAAATGTTTTCAGATGGGAGTTCACCACGGCCAAATCAATCTGTTGGATCCTTGACATGAAAATGTTTGAGAACTGTGTTCCTGGTGCAACATGATGATTTGAAACATCAAGGGGAAGGTTCGGAAAGACAGTAAGTAAGACAGTTCTGGGGGAATATAGTCCCTCAAGTATCCAATTTATCCCCTTGATAGCTCTTGAGCTCTTAATGACTTTTCTCGCAGCTCCAGTTCACGGCCCAGAGTGTCGCGGGGGCCAGATCGAGTGTGGTTTTCTGTCATCTAATAAAACCTTAAGTGAGCAAAAATGTCTTTCATAAAATGTGTCGCTTCAACAGCTTCATCATCCTGGCCACAGCACATGTCAAATGGGTGAGTTTCACTGGCGTTCCATCACGGTCTCCCGTAAAATGGGCGATAAAACTTTACTTGGTGCATGAAATCATCTATTAATTGCGGACAGAGTTGCTATCGCCAAATACCCGTTTATTTCTTAAACAACAGACGGGGCAAAATGTCCATGAAATAGCTGGGAACAATATGTAGGAAGGTGATATTAACATTTTAGCTCACAACTGATTGATCGATTCAGGAATTGGCACAGGAGGTGCTTCTTTTTTCCATTATTCCGGTTATTGATTGTTCACTGGTATTGAAATCGTTAAATATATTAATTAGCTGTGTATGCTGATCAATCCATGGTGACTTTAGAGGTCAGAAGATACTGATATAGCACATGGTTTGAGAGAGATGCACGCATGGATTGGAGACTGCAAACCAGCAGCACATGTTTATGAATACAGCTATAAAATAGAGCAGTGGCTGCCAAATGATTTAGCTATGGAATGAAATTTAGCCTTGATCAATACATCGGACCCAGTAGCACATAATCTCAAACAACAATACTATTTAGCCTTGAAGCAGTAATTCTCAAACCTTTACATTTCAAGATCCCAACACCATAGATATACTTTACGCCGCTGATGATTTTTTATGTCGGCCAGGCCAGAACAGCCATGGGCAGGGATTATGCCTTCGCCCCTGCCTGTGTACCTGTATGTCTGTGCCTGTATGTCTGTCTGTGAGCAGCTAATCTCGGGTACTCCCCGTAGGCCAAGGAACCCCAAAATGTGGGTTATTGGGTTTATTGGCCTCATGGTGGCGCTAGGACAGGCTGCTTCACATTTTGTCTAAGAGCGAATGATGCATGCACATCCCAATCTATAGTCCAGATGCTGGACAAAAGACAAATCAACAGTAAAACAAATACAATCCTTCATTGCCGCTTATTCAAAGTTTCAGGAATTAGGCACACATTACTGATGAAGATCGACTCGATCAAAACATTGAAATCAGCAATAAAATAAGTGGAACTGAGGAGGAACATTTTGCGGCCTGAACAAAGCACATCTCCAAAACCACTTTCACTAATGCCCATAGTAGAGCCACAAACAGTAGCAATGTCTGTGGAACAAACTAGATTTTATCCCCCTTCCTCGTGTCTTGAAGGCCGCACTCCTCCTGACACTCCTTCTCCCAGCATTAACAGTACCACAAAGGAAGCACTCATCATTTTCTACGACAACGTAGATGGTTGTTAACCTGGGTTAATCTCGCCAAGCAGGCCTCTCAATAACACAGATACAGAAAAAATTAAAATCCACGCAGGCGCTGGCTGTGGACAATGGATCATGAGAGGCATCAATAAATGATTACATTTAAATGTCCTCTTAATGAGTGGAGTTTGCTGACTGGGCGAATGTTTACGGCCTCTGATGAAAGTGCACACACACACATGAGGCATCCATAATACAGCATGTCATAAAAGACTGGGCCAAGCTAATGGCTCTCAGTGCACTGACTGTCATAATAACAGCGTCTTCGATTACCCACTGACAACATGCTACAACTAGATATGCAAACACTCCCGATATTGCCTTTAAAAAGTCTGCTCGCTCAGCACTATAAAAATGTGCCATTTTGTAACGTTCCTAATTTATGTGGTCCATGGTTCCCGAGATTTCGCCGGGAAAAACAACAATAGCCTTTCGTTCTTCTTGCAAAAGCCAGTAAAAGTGGGAGTTTGACCCAAATGTGTGTGCAACGTGCATTACTAATTTGTCAATCGTATGTCAAGCAGTCGAGCTGGGATGGGGTGACGGTTAAATCCTAATTTCCTAATTCATGTCATCCATAGCTCAGAGATTTCGCAAGAAGAACAACAGCCCTTTGTTCTAGCAAAAGAGGGACAAGTGGAGTTTGACCCAAATATGAGTGCAATGTGCATTATTACTAGCGCATCATGTAATTTTAATCATATGCCATTTGACTGCCAAGCAGTCGAGCAGGGTTGGGAGAAGGTGGTGGTTGGTTGTGTGTGTGTGTGTGTGTGGGGGGGGGGGGGGGGTTAACTACACAACACAGGATGAATATGTCACACCTCCTGAACCTGGACTGGCAGATGTGGCGAAGACAAACGTATCGACACAAAGACTGTTTAATGTGTTTGAGAGATGCTGCTGCTTCAGGTGATGTGGGGGTACATGGCTGCCTCTTTAATTATTCATTAAGTGGCGCGTGCGTGTCTGTGTGTGTGTGTGTGTGTGTGTGCGCGCGCATGTGTGCATTTGTGTTTGTGTGTGTGTGTGTGGCCTCTGGGATCTGTGTGTGGCTTAGATTAGAGCGACAGACACATGAAACAGGTGCAGAGAGGTAGCTCGGCACAGCGGGTGTCCACGCTCGCAGACAGAGTCAGACAAACGCATCGCATTACATATGTACACACCGCTGACACGTACACGCTACTGACACACAACACACAGAGGAGCACAGAGCACAGCTTGACAGTGGTGTGTCAGGAAGCCAAAACAAAAGACAGACTGAGGAGAGAGAACACTGCTGTACATCAAATATCACACACGGACACACATGCACGCGCGTGTGCACACACACACACACACACACACACACACACACACAAGCAGACTTGGGGAGCAATGGGCTCTCTTCAAACATCAGCCAGTTTCCAATGATAGCGGTTGCGATCAACCCCAATGTCACTATAGCTCTCAACACTGACACACACACACACACACACACACACACACACACACACACACACACACACACACACACACACACACACACACACACACACACACACACACACACACACACACACACACACACACACACACACACACACACACACACACACACACACACACACACACACACAGCATCATGGTTATTTATTACCATAAATAATAAAAGGTATATTGCAACTCGCTGTGTGAGGACCAAACTAACATGCTCAGTGCTTTCCTTAAATTGGCATCAAAATAACAAACAAAAAAAGCATTGATTGATTGATTGATTGAAGGCTTTATTAGAAGTTTGCATAGGAAAATGTACAGATTCATGACGGTACAGTTCACTGGTACAAGGTCTACTAAAAGGAGATCCATGAAAAGACTAAGCTTATTTCAACAGGAAACCATTTAAAGTTTTACTATGTAACTTTTTTTATAAAACAAATCTTAAAATTGTCCTAACTGTTAAATCGCTAAAGTTTTAGAACACCCACTCCGTTATTTTCAGCTTCTGAAGCCTTCTCTTTATATGTTTTCTATGAGCCGTGAGGGGGGGAGAATTTCGCGCCATGATGACGTAATCTGCATCATCTGTATACGTTGTGTATACGTTGCCCAATCACATCGCCGATCATGCACACATGGTACACTACCGGCCAATGCAGCGCATCTTGAAGTGGGGTCGCCATATTTGTAGTCGCCCGTGTGTCTCTTTACTCAAAAGCTAATCTCGCCTACCAGGCAGGGTGAAGTAGTCCGTTTCTCCGGAATGCCTGAACGCACAGGAACCAGGGACCCCTCTAAAGATAGCTCTCGGCGTTGTGGAGGCAGACGCGGGGGTGTGAAGGTACGAAAAACGGGCGAAAGACGCGAACGCGACCGCGGTTTGCTATATGGCTACTGACCACTAGTTGAGAATCTTACACAGTATAGCTTTAAGTATCTCATATCTATCTATAAATGCGAGAAGTCTCTGCGTGTCTGTCTGTCTGTAATCCGCGTATCTCGAGAACCGTTCGTCCCACCGGCTTCAGATTCGGCACGCACGTTCCCCGCCGCGGCACGGAGTGCAGTGCCGGGTCTCGACCCGACCCGACGCGCGGTTTTCACGAACCGGCGCGAAACGTTCGGAATCTCCTTATGCGGGGTTGATTGTTGACATCAGTCTGTTCCGGAGGAAATCGGCAAAAGGCTCTGACTCATTGTGACATCACTTCATAAAAGGCTCTGACATCACGTACGCCACATGAGTCAACAAAAAATCTCTGTGAGTGTGTATGTATGTATGTAATCCGCGTATCTCGAGAACCGTTCGTCCCACGGGCACGCGCGTTCTCCATATATGGGCATAAAATGAATGCCCCCATATATGGGCATAAAATGGATTGCAGACAGACAGATACAGATATCTCCATATATGGACATAAATGGACAGAGGCAAACAGATGGTCAAAGATCTCCATATATGGGCATAAAATGGACGCAGACAGACAGATACAGATATCTCCATATATGGGCATAAATGGACACAGGCAAACAGATGTTCAAAACGGGTCCTATGACAACAGGTATAATGAGGTTTGCATTAAAGGGGGAACCGGCACTGTGTCTGCAACACAGTTGGAGGCACAGACAGATACTCCATATATGGGCATAGAATGGACGCAGATAGACAGATATCTCATATATGGGCATAAAATGGACCCAGAACTATAACTGCAGTGATCTCCATATATGGACATAAAATGGACGCCGACAGACAGACAGACAGATACAGATATCTCCGTATATGGGCATAAATGGACACAGGCAGACAGATGGTCAAAACGGGTTCTATGAAAACAGGTATAATGGGGTTTGCATTAAAGGGCGGGGCATTCATTCCCTATTTACATTGTTCCGAGTTGGCCAGGTCGCCGACTAGACAAGGAAGGGGCAGGGGATATATAACATTGAATGACAGACAAATAGAACACAGTACTATGCAGTAGATATAAAGAAAAGAAAAAGATAACAGTAAGTCTAAACAAACAGTAAGTATATACAAGGAAGGGGCAGGGGAGGGTAGGGTTGGGCTAGGTTTTTACCAGTTGCGAACGGCTGCTGCCTGTAAGTGGTTTTTCAGGGCAATTTTAAAGGATGCTAGTGATCCACACTCCTTTATGGCCTTCGGTAAGGCATTCCACATTTTTGTGGTATAGCAGAAGAACGAGTTTGACCCTTTCTTTGAGTTGACTCTGGGTTGAACGTGATCTGTGGCACTGCCTCTGGTGTTGTAATTATGGACATCCTTAACGTTTATAAAGTATTTTGACAGGTACTTGGGTATCATAGTGGTGTAGTGTATCTTGTACACCAGGCCCATTGCAAGTTGCTGTACTCTGTCATCTACTCTGAGCCACCCCACTTTTAACTGGTGAGTAGCGGTGAGGTGAGTCTGATAGGGAAGGTTAAGCAGGACCCTAATTAGTTTATTTTGGGCTGTTTGGAGTTTAGTTTTTAGGGCTTGTGGGGCGTCACGATACCATACGTGGACTCCGTAGTCAAAGAGGGGCTGGATTATTGCACCAGCTATGGTCTTCAGTGTGTTGAAGTTGACCATTGGGGCGATCCTCTGTAGGAAACGAGTTCGTTGGTTGATTTTTTTTATTACTTTAGAAGTCATCTTTTCGCTGGAAAGATTAGCTTCAATTAATGTAAAGTCAGGAGAATAACAGAAAAGTAAACTAAAACAAGAAATTAACTAGAAGCAGTGCTCTTCCAAGCACAGGTCTCCACCAGGTCAGGTATTAATTATTGTGGCCTCCTGGTGGCGCTACATGTGAAAAGGGTGCCATGTCTTCTTTGGCCTTTAACGGTGACGATCACATGACTGTTGAGATACTGCCAATTTCTTTACAATTGCACGCTGTGTTCATGATTTGAAGCATATTGTTCGAAACGGATCAATCCTGCAAATTTTGGAGGCCAATCTTAGCCAATCAGGATGGAATATTTAATATGGGACAGATCCGTCTTGATCATATGACTGTAGAGATACTGTGTACTGATTTTTGTTAATTTTGGGTAAATTCTGAAGGATCCAAAAATGTGTCTTACATAAGTCGGCCTCCTGGTGGCGCTATAAAAGGCTGATGTGAAAAATGCAAGGAAAGGGTTTTTCCTTGGATTCTAGGGAGTGTGCTTACAAAGTTTGAAACTGATCGGTGGAGTTATAGGTAAAACCACAAATCGGCCTGTTATAGCGCCAGGCATTTCTTCCTCGGCCTAGTGGGAACGTGTGTGCACGATTTCATGATAATTGCACTCTGCGTTTATGATTTGAGGCATTTTGTTGAAAACAGCCCAATTCTACAAACTTTGGAAGCCAATATTAGCCAATCAGGATGGAATATGGAAAATCAGACAGATCCATGTCGATGACATGACTGTAGAGATACTGTCTACCGATATGCGTGATTTTTTGACAAAATCTGTAGGAGTACTGTCAAAAAATGTGTTTGACAAAAAACAGCCTCAAGGCTGATGTGAAAAATGCAGGGAAAGGGTTTTTCCTTGGCCTCTAGGGAGTGCACTTACAAAGTTTGCAACTGATCGGTGGAGTTATAGGTAAAACCACAAATCGGCCTGTTATAGCGCCACCATGAGGCTGATTTCAAAAATTTGAAGTGGCATTTCTTCAGCGGCCTAGTGGGAACATGTGTGCGCGATTTCATGATAATGCACTTCGCGTTTGGGATTTGAGGCATTTTGTTCAAAACGGCTCAATCCTACGAACTTTGGAAGCCAATCTTAGCCAATCAGGATGGAATATGCAAAATCGGACAGATCCGTGTCGATCACATGACTGTCAAGATACTGCCTACCGATTTGTAGGATATTTGGACAAAATCTCTAAGAGTACAGAAATGTGTTTTGCAAACATCGGCCTCATGGTGGCGCTAGAACAGGCCCATTTGAAAAATGTGGGGCAGAGGTTCTGAATTGGCATCCAGGGAGTGTGTATGCTCATTTTGGCAGCGACCGGGCCAACGCCGACTGAGATTAGGTGGTAACAAACTGTGAGGACGCACGCACGCACGCACGGCTGGACGGACGCACGCACGGACGGACGGACGGACGGAGGGGAAAACATACTCTCCCCCATGCCTTCAGCTGGTGGAGACAATAATAACGGAAATTAACCGGAAGGTTCTTCTAATGAATGTCTACAATCATGAAAAGGTTAATTAAGAGAAATGAACAGACTACAGACAACTGCAAACATGTAATTGCCTGATAACAGTCTGATAATAGGACCTTGTTTGAGAAACATGAACGTAGGGGGCAAAGAGAACCCCTTATGCAGATAGGAGCAGATAGGGGTCCAGTGCCTTGCTCAAGGATGATTTGAAAGGGAACTTGAGGCTGTAGTAGGGATTGAACCTGTAACCCTCCTGTTACAGAACACTCTTTGCCAGAAATTTTAATCTGACTGAATGTGTTTGGCCTTTCCAGGAATAGCACACTGGATGCATGCAGTGTTCACATGAGCACTGGCTGGGACGTGCAAAGAATGTTAGAGGCAGGGGCTGAAATTTCTAAAAGGGCCTTTTGGTGAAAATATTGAAAATAGCAGACATCCAAGCTCACAACGCGTCGCAACGCGCTGCGACGCGTTGTGAGCTTGGAGGTCGGCTATTTTTGGTGCTTGATACCACACTGAACTAAGCATAATCAAGTCAATACAATGTGGCGAAACGGTATGGATTTCTACACAGAGAGGGCAATTCTATCAACATAAAATGCTGCATTCAAGTTCAGGAGAGTTTGGACAAGGCAATTTAATTCTCTTGAATGCTGCCTTCAGGTGTGGCATGGAAAGAGGAGCATTTGCATTTATTTCAGCATAGTAAAAACTGCATTCATGGTCTAGAGAGGGCACTTTTTACAGAAGGATAAAAGGGCAGGGGCTCAAGCCCCCTTTGATGTCTACACTGTATGTGTGCACGTGCCTGAGCACTGGGAATGCTTAAACCTGATTTACACTCGCGCTGTGAGCTTATAGATGGGATATTTTCGGCCCGTGACACGGCGTGCAGCCAAGTATAAACCGAGCATTAGCTCCTATATATCTTGGATGTGGCCAGGCGGACCCTTGTGTGACCCTTGTGCACGTGACCCAGAAGCTGGAACATTCGCGTTGACAGTAAAGAGTAATTAACAAATCACTTGGCTCAATTATGAGATTTAATGTGCAGTGATCATGCTATGTTCCCTATACATTCTCCACATATGACAGGAAGAAGCTCACATCGTATTAGACTCTTGGACTGTAAACTAGAAGAGTGCGGAGAACAGGGCTGATTCTGCAGCAGCTCGTTATGTTGAAGGACGTGCTTCTGTAGACCCAGATTAGGTCCGATAGCTTCTGAACAATAATAATAATAATAACTAGAGATACTGTTCCTACGAAACAGTGTGGGCTCGCTCGTACTATATATTGTACTACTATATTCTGCAGTGTGCTAATTGTCAAGCTCAACCAATACTCCAGCTAACACCACTCCCAGATTTTCAGCACCTCATTGACTAAGGTCCCTGCCTTTGTACTGTCTGCGACGGAACTCACGCGACGAAACTCACTCTATAAATAATGAAGATAACATACTGGTCTTGCATTTCAAGCGAGCCCACAATAATAATAATAATAATAATAATAATAATAATAACTAGAAAGATGCAATTGGCAAGTGTGGTTGCCGTCACTATATTCTGCAGCAAGTTAACTGTCATGTGAAGCGGCGGTTACCGTCCCCAACCCTACAGGGCCCCCCCACAAGCAGTCCAGTATTGAAGAGTGAATGTATGGAAATGTATGAAAAATGGTCCTGGATTGGGCCAGACAGCAGCTATCCATCAGAGCTAGTGACAGGGGTGAGTCTCACACTCTATTGTCCCCCCACTCTGAGAGAGTGAATGAAGATGGTCAGATAACACAGACCGCCCCGGGCTTTGGCCTCTAATACATCAATCGGTCGGGACGATACACCACTTGATGGGTTTGAGCGCCGTCCGCCCCACCCCCAAGCCTCCGACCACCGCCTTCACACAGACGCCCCACTGAAATAGCGTAATATCTGAGGTACATCAACCCGCCATCCTGCAAGGCCCTTAGGAGGAGAGGACATCACATTCCAAACAAACCACTACTCACACACACACACAACAGAGTAAACAGACTCATAAAATGCCCATCGAAGCGCCAATTACGCTGGCAAACCTGACATCTCTCTGCCATCGTAAAAACCTACAGGAGGGCCGTCACCGTTCTGGGAAGCAGGTTGAAATACAGCCACTTGTTATCAGCTCCCATTTGTGGCGATTAAAAGCCACCCGGGGGACCACTGTGGTATCGAGGTAAAGGGGGGGAGGCATCCTGAATGCCCTGCCCCCCCACTGCAACCCCACCGTATGGCATGAGTCCACGAGGACCGCTCCGGAGGGAGCGGCACAATGCCAAGCACTGCTCTCCTCTGAATGGCTGATTTATCACCAGCCGTCCACGGCTAATGTACCAGGCTTTCTGGGTTTCTCCTGGTGGGCCCACGTTGAGAGGGGGGCCTTGCTTTATTACTATCCACACTGGCATCGACGACTGAGCAAGCCCGCCTGTATTATTCATAAGATCACCCACATTTCTCCATCCGAAACATGGGATGCATTATGCAGAGTGCAGATGCAGAGGTCTGATTTATGGGCCTTAGTTGTGTGTACAAAACATACACATCGATAAGACCGGGAAAGATACTTAAAGTTGGAGGATTCAAAACTGCACGGGACAGAAAAGTGATCGAGGGTGAACCAGAGGGGGACCGGGAATTATTTTGAGCACAGGAGCAAAATGATGAATCACCCCCGGCGCCGGCTTTCAGTTCGCGAGGCCGCTGACTCAAGACAAAGAGAATGGCAAATTGCAGGACCGCTCCATAACACTGCACTGCATGGGAATGAAAAATAAAGTCCTATCCTCTGTGCTGACATCCTCATCACCACTGGCCTGTGTGTGTGTGTGTGTGTGTGTGTGTGTGTGTGTGTGTGTGTGTGTGTGTGTGTGTGTGTGTGTGTGTGTGTGTGTGTGTGTGTGTGTGTGTGTGTGTGTGGAGGACTGCCCGTGCAGCAGCCAGCAACACTGCACCACCACGGAATGAACAACAGTGAGATTTATGAAAGGCAATGTCTCCATTTACTTTCTGCGTATATCAGACTCAAGGCAATTACGCCTCCTCCAAACAGTATGGGGTAAAGCTTAATGCCAGCAACAGGAGGCAAACTATTCACTTTGATTGGCCGCAGATCGGTAGCTGTCATTGATTTCCAGGGCCCCGCTCCTTGGGGACGAGGTGATTTCTGTCATTTGTATTAGAAGGAAAGTTTCGGAGAGAGCAGAGCAGAGGCATTATGGTGAAAATATTATATATTTGTGTAACAGCATGGCTGCTGGCAGCAGACACAAAAGCACATACTGTATAGTACACAATTATCATCATTTCTTTCTCATACCCTTGCTCAGACATATTATTACACTCATAACACACATGCACATGCGCACATGCGCACATGCGCACAAACACACAGTCGGGCAGAAACCTTGTCCATATTTTGTCTTTTGATGTTTTTTTTTTGTTTTGTTTTGTTAAAAATGAATGCTTTAACTTGTAGATCTGCTAGGTTTGCAATTAAAAGATTTTTTTATGTGAAAACGTAGGAAATAGGGACAATAGGTTGAAAGTGGTCATGTCTGTCTGTGGGTTTTTATAAATATTTCACCAATGAAAAGTATTAACACATTGACTGCCCCAACCCGAGTTTCCCAAGATATATTAGTTTGTCCAGGTCGCCATGCCAGAGTTTCCCCGAGATATGTGTTTTATTTCATTTAATCGGAAATCACGCTGGTGCCGAACTGCTTGAAAAGTAGCGCATCCGGTTTGAACCGGAAACAGATTCAAACCGGACATCAAAAAACTGAATCTCCATTGGCTCCCAAGTTACATTTAGCAGGAAAACGCCCATTTATCTGTCTCCTGATCCTGTGCCACGTCCTGCCGCATTTCCGTGCTAGCTAGTTAGCTTTTAGCTTTGGAATGGTTTGTCGCATCAACGTGGATTCTTTTATTGTCGATTCCGTACCACGGCGTGCACGGTGGAAATGCGCCGATGACTTCAAAAGGTAAGAAAAAACAAAGTCGAAGTTTATTGGTGGCTTAATAATAACTAAATACGGTAACTAAATTGGATCCACTGCATCACACAGGTCCTTTTTCCCATTTCCTAAAAAAAGAGTAGCAATTTTGAACACAAAAGGTTTCCGATCGACAGCTCGTCTGTGTGTTTAGTGTTAGCACAGACATCCACAGCTAAACACCTCAAATCACTCACATCGGTAATCTGTGAGTGTTTCAGTCTCTGATTGTCCAAGGCTATTGATTTCACCAAGCGGCAGCACTCAGCGGTCATTTGCAGTGATGAGCGAAGACAGTCGCTGCCAAATCAGCCCCGGCATTCATTAAGGAGGCTAAGCAGAGAGTGAGAGTCTATCGAAACTCGATCAACTCAGCGAGCAGTGGTGGAAAAGGTACTTGCATTACTTGAGTAAAGTTACAAGTTACAAGTATAAAGGCCCTTTTCCACTGGCAGCGATAACGATGACGATAACGATTTAAAAAAGTGGGTTTTCAATTGAAGTGGATCGGCAGCATCCACTCAACACCAATACAGACAACGATAGCCGACAACTACATCGTTAGGATCAACAACGATGTGGTTAAGATCACAGTGATATGGAACTGGGTCTCTGACAAACAGCTCGAGGTGCGCTCTGCGCGAGCGGCTGTTAATTGGCGCCTCTTCACATTGATGTCCGATAACTTTATCGGACATCAATGTGAAGGCATAATTATCGCTGTGATATTTTATGGCTATCGTCATCGTTATCGCTGCCGGTGGAAAAGGGCCTTTAGTCCGGAATTCAAAATGTACTTGACTAAAAGTACAAAATGTTTCAAAACAGCGTTGTGAGCTTGTAGATCGGCTATTTTCAAAGAGCCATGTATGTTTTAACCCTTCGTGCTCTAATAACGGTTTCTCTAAACCTGAGCTATGCCGCCCCCAGTGATGTCAGATACTCAGAGCAGGGATCTCCATATATGGGCATAAACAGGTGACATCACAGTGGTGTGGCTGGTTCAGTCAGGGATCTCCATGTATGGGCATAAAATGGATTGTATGTTGTGATGTCATGGGAACCACTCTAACAGAATCCCTTTTATGCCCATATATGGAAATCCCTGATGTCATCAATATTAAGCCCATATCTAACAGGACTTCATATGGGAATGCCCATATATGGAGGAAGACAGCCCATATCTGTGTGGCTGGTACAGACAGGGATCTCCATGTATGGGCAATGGGCATAAAAGGGATTGTGTACGTATGATGTCAGATGTGATAGACGTCATAGGATTTTCACATAACGAATAACTGAGTAAGCATGTTTGGGGTCTCAGAGCATATCTCCATATACAGTACATGGATCTCCATATATGGGTACATGGTCCGATATACAAGGGTTAGGGTAAGTACAATATTTGGATCCGAGATGTAGTGGAGTAGAAGTAAAAGTATTGGAAATACTCAAGTAAAGTACAAATACTTCAAAATTCAACTTAAATACAGTATTTGAGGAAATGTACTTGGTTACTTTACACTACTGTCAGCGAGTACAATCTTAAGCTAACGGAGAAAACAATAGGCCAGGTTGTGTTCAGGGCTTCGCTCTGAGGGATGTACATAATTGGTGGCAGCATTACTTGCACGGGCGGAAATCACCACTAATAGAGAAGACGTTTAGACAGGAAAGATCTGTATAGTAAAAAGAAATAAAACAATTACGTTGCTATGGAAGCCACGATAGAAGGTCATTCCATCACTGGTAAACATATGGTGACATTTTACTGCACCAAATTGGAGAAATCTCGCTTCACAATCAGCTACATAACTCAACACATTACGTTTCTAAGAACTGTGACCTTTGACCAAACAAACTCCTCAGTTGGTCAGTCCACCATTGCCATGGAAATCATGTGAGAAGGTCATATTATGCCACTGGTACAATATATGGCAGGGGTCTTCAACAGGGGGTCCTCAGAGTTACTACAGGTGGTCCTCTAAATCTTTTTTATTAAAACTTTATTGGGTCAGTCAACATGTAACATTGTACATTTTATATATATATATATTTCTTTTTTACATGTCTTGTCCCTTGTGGACATTTTGACCCATTTTTTTAAAATCTTTTTTAACATGTGTAAAAAACCCATCACATACATAACAAGACAAAACACTACACAAGGGGAAAAAAATACATAAACTAAAATAAATAAAATAAAATCCTTTAGGTCCTCTAAATCTTTGAGTGATTCTTTTTCCAACTTTTTCATGTTAACCACTTGTACCAATATTCTGAGAACTTTAGCCAAAAATATCAGATCTACATCTCCGTATTTGGGAAAAGTTGAATTTCTAATTAAAGTCAATGGAGAAAATTCATTCACAAATACAAAATATAAATTAAACTATGTAGGCAAAATGCAAGGAATCGATTCCCGATGAAGCCGGTCGATTTGACATAATGGCCCAAGTGCGTGCCGCAAAAACTGTGGGAGGACTAGCGCGGTAAAACAAGGTTTAGCTAGAGGGAGAGAGAAAGATGGATGGATGGAATAAAGTCTGACATGTTCTATAGTCTTGTTGCCCTGCAACCACACTAAAAAACACACTAGAAAGAGTCCGCACACCAATCGATGCTCCCAAACGTATATTTACTTCAGCTGTAGCGTTTCGAGCCGACCAGGCTCTTCTTCAGACCTTCATGTACAAACATTGTGTAGACAGACATGCAGTGTGACAACCTGATCACCACACCTGTGACCCATCAGCCATCATCATCACCAAATCAGTGTTACGGTCAAACGACACTGACAATAATACATATCGTCACAGTCGGGCAGAAACCTCGTATCTCCAAGTTTCAAATTTGTATGTTTTTTTTTTTTTTGCAAAGTAAAGCCCTGCTTCATCATACAAGGCCGTCGCACAAAAGTAGTGAAAACAGCAGATCTACAAGCACACAACGCCTCGCACCGCGAGGCATTGTGTGCTTGTAGATCGGCTGTTTTCAATAGTTTAAATCATTTTAAAAATGATAAATACCAAACGAACGGTTTTGGACATACATGGTTTCCACCTGACGACGACGATATCTCAGTGTATCCTCCACAAAACATCACATAAATAAATAAAAAACTCAAACATAATCCTGTTTTCCCAAGCATTTTACCGTGCCAAATTGGGAGAAATCTCCCTGCATTCTTGCGAAACCCTATCCTTCCTTTTAGACAGGTTATTTTGGTGGATGCACGCCAGCTCTCTCTCTCTCTCTCTCTCTCTCTCTCTTGCATGTCATGTTTATACACCCACTTGCAGCGTACTGTAGGCTATATAACATGAAAGCCACGGCGTGCTGCTGTTCCCTCTCGAGTGCCATGCGATCCCGCTTTTCCTGCAGCAGAATGTAGCGGGCAGAACTAGAGAGCGCGGCTTAGATGAGTCATAGAGGCGAGATGAGACGAGAGATGGAAGTGGAGGAAGTACTCGGGATCCTTTGAAGTTTAAAGGTTTGAAGGGAAATGGAAACACACGTTATTGTAGTCTTGAGGAGGTCTCATATTGCCATGAGAAAACACAAACCCAAGAGCGTGATCAAATTAATTATGCAGCCATTTCCGCTTTCCCCAAGGTGTTCTGCAAACACAAGGGGTGTTCTGCAAACACAAGGGGTCAATTTTATAAGCTGTCACTCGCCAAGAGTGTAGTGACTTTTATAATATTTTCTTGGACAAACTAAAATAACGTCTACAGCCCAAACGCACAGCTGCCAGGTGTGAGGCTGCGCCCGGAACAGCTGAGACGACTGAAATCCTTATGAACAAAGCGATGTCTATTTATCCTAATTTGTTAAATAACTCAGCCAACAACACCCTGCCAACAGCTATCTGGCAAAGAACATGGAAATGTGAGGACAGTGTGTGTGTTTTCTGCCATCTGCTGGTGAGCGAGGGCAATTACACGTTCCTGGGGCATTCCGCCTTTATTGGCACTGGAAATGGAGTTTGGGCATTTTCTCCAATATGCAATACCATTAAAGTTACAATTTAGAAGTGGAAAACTGGGTTCGAGTACTGTAAGTGCTTTGGAACAACTAACTAACTCTCTCTCTTCTCTTTCTTTCCTTTTTTGCTCAATGTGCTGTGTGTGTGTGTGTGTGTGTGTGTGTGTGTGTGTGTGTGTGTGTGTGTGTGTGTGTGTGTGTGTGTGTGTGTGTGTGTGTGTGTGTGTGTGTGTGGACCCAATCAACCGAACAAATGGTTCTTAATAAGAACCACATTATTACGCTGAGAGAACAGTGCGTAGTCGACGTGGGAAGGCTGCGTGGAGGCCAGATGGAATCAGGAGGCTGAGATGGAATCAGAAGTAATGACAGATTGGCACCGTTCTCAACTGGCAGGGGCGACGGACACCGGGGCGATGACCTCAGCGCGCTGACTCAACAACACCGGCTGTGGTTCAGTGGGATTAGCTAGTTGGTGATGGAGGTTACGCACACACATACACACACATGCACGCACAAGCTCGCAAACATTTACATGTATAGATGTGTGCACTACATACTGTAAGGAGACACAAACAACAGACATGACACAAACACATACTGTACATGAACATGGTCGAGTGAAGGAAATCGAAATCAAATCAAAAAGCAGAGAGACAGCACAGTACTTTGCCAACCTTTTAGCCTCCTTTTTGGACATCCCAAGTTGTTGAAAACCTCTAACAACCAGTCTGTGGTTATGTCCTAGGCAACGAAATATAAAAACAACTAGCCCAGCTCTGAGATGGTATCTAGGAGTGGTTGGTATTTAATGAACTTGGTCATAAAGGCTTCTTCTAGGCTAGGGTCAAAGGTGCATTTCTACTTCTCTGGATTCTTCATCAACCACAACAACATCTGGCGTATTAGCTGTCAAAGATGTAAAGATGTCTGGGCTATCACAGAGATGAAACACAGATGGAATGACACAGGAATGTTTTTTGATGATGCATGATATTTTGACACACACGCATGCACGCGCACACACAAACGCACAAAAATGAGCATGCATAGATGTGTGCACTACACGCACACACATATATACTGTGTAGAGAGACACAAACGGAGAGACAGGACTCAAGCACAAAACATGAACACACATAGGGTGTGTATGGTCAAGTATGAAAAGGTGTGGTCACTGGTCACACAAAACAAATTGATTACTGTGCAGGTTGGAACATCTAAAAACATACGTCTATTCCTCTGTTTATGAAGGCCACGTTATGGTGCATTTCCTTCTGTAAAACATGTACATGTTTGTGAACGCCGGTCAGAGAGCCTAACTGGCTGGTCTAGTGGGCACTGGGCAGTCACTCTCACTTGCACGGTTTCAAATTAAGTTAGTAAAACTCACAAATCTTGTTTCTTCTCACATTGTTTGACCAGGAAGATCAGAACCAACTTTTAACGGCTTGCAATGAATGATACTGCGCTGTGGAGGAAATCCAGCAGTGACATTAGAACCTGATGGTTGAAATATGAAGAAAACATTTTTAAATGATCCCCAATTCTTCCGACTACACAACGTCAGAGGTCCTAGTATGAGCCAATAGGGGAAGGGGATCAACGTCACGTGATTCCCTTGTTTGACCCGGGCAAAAACTTGGATGTGTGTCTCAAAGAATGATTTGAATGAATTGCTGAAAGTTTGGAATAACAGTCCCGTTTTCATTTTTCACAAGATTGGTGGTTGTTGCAAATACCTGCACTACTGCACTTCACCATAGATGCGCTGTGACTAAAAACACCATAAAATGTAACGATGTGTACATTTCATAATCCAGAGGTGAAAAGCTGTGTTGTTTGACCCGGCGAATGAATGGCATTCACCCGTATGTCCGTCTCAAAGAATAGGCTAGTGAAAATAGCCGATCTACAAGCTCACAACCCGTCGATGTGTTATGAGCTTTTTTGGTTCAGGTTTGCAGAAATTAACAATGCCAAAGTATACAAATATTGATCCGTAAAGAGTTAAACCTTTTGGTCTTGGGAGTAAAAATGCGCCGCATATGTGTCCTCACTGTCCCGCCATGAAAGGCACATTGGCCAATGCACACACAAACACGGACACAAACAAACAAAACACAAACACACATTTTGAATTAGCCCTGGCACGGTTATAAAGAAATAATAATGAGAGTTTGCGTTTCATCCAGCATGGCATGGGGAGGAGGATTTGAACGCTGGCGGGATCCCTTTGTGTGATGCTGCTGACAGTCGGGAATCTGATACAAAGAGAGCGAGAGTCCTCGTTGTCATCTGCATATTCCGACCCTCATATCCTGTCTCTCTTCAGGCGGGTCCTGATTTGACCCCCCCTACCAGCAGCAAACAAAAACACACACAAAATGCCTTCTGCACACCGTCTCTCTCAGCCAGGCAGGTGCACACATAGACACCAAAGGGGGCTTGAGCCCCAGCCCTTTCATCTGTCTGTAAAAACTGCCCTTTCCAGACCATAAATGCAGTATTTACTATGGTGAAAGAAATGCAAATTCCCTCTTTCCATGCCATAACTGAAGGCAGCATTCAATAGAATTGCCTTGTCAAAACTCTCCTGAACTTGAATGCAGCATCTTATGTTGAAAGAATCGCCCTCTCTGTGTAGAAATCGATGCCATTACACCAAATCTCCAGTATTGACTTGGTTATGCTGGTTATGCTTAGTTCAGTGTGGTTTCACACACCGAAAATAGCAGACCTCCAAGCTCACAACGCACACGTTGTGAGCTTGGAGGTCTGCTATTTTCGGTGCTTCCACCAAAAGGCCCTTTTGGAAATTCCAGACCCTGCCTCTCTAGCATTCTCTGCACGTCCCTGCTCTCAGCAGCATGACATAGGCCCTGAAAAGCCCTGTAGTCTACCTCCATAAAAGCAAAGCTCTTCCAGACACACTGCTCCATGAATATTCATCTGCCTCTGTTATTTACTGCTCCAAGAGACTAATCCTATTCAGTGGCTGAATAAAGCACTCCCGAGTTATTTCTTAAATAAAAGTAGTAATACCACACACACAAAAAAAAGTCAGTTATTCACATTTTTATTTAACTAAAAGTACAAAAGTATTGGCATCAAAATATACCTACAACGCCGAACAAACATAATAATTATACAGAAGGGCCCATTTCACAACTATATTATTTGATTGTAACGCATCCATAAATTCCCAAAATCTCTGACTGTCCTGCGTGTATGACCCCGTGCACCGTCTGACATGTTTTAGTTACATAGTGCCGCTTTAAGTAGTCCCCGGGTAGGCCGCTGTCCAGTCTAATTAGTCATAATTAAAAAGTACAATATTTGCCTCTGAGATCTATTAGTGTAGAACTATAACATTATCAAGGGATGTAAATCCTCAAGTAAAGTAATAAGTACATCAAAACAGCACAAGTACATTTTCTTTCCACCACTAATCCCATAATCCCAAAAGCGATAGCAACGTCAGGTCTCCAGGTCTCATCGTCGTCATCACAGGGGAAATGAATTAGCTTCCTCCACTAATAGCGCACGGTGACGGGAGGTGACTGTGCTGTGTTGCGTGACCTCTTAGGAAGCAGCGTGTGACAGGCTCAGCATGTTTTTATTAAAGCCAGACACAGTAGAGCCCAATATTTCCATTCAGGGCTCGTCTGTCTCCCCTCTGCCGCTGTGGCCGGCACAGTGTGATCTGATGGATGTGTTTTTAATTAGCTAAATGGACTAGCAGAGAAATGGAGTATGAATATTCATTAGCGTTGGGGCTGTTGTCGTTCAACGGATAGAGTCGAGTGTTTTCATCATAATGTTTGCAACACATCGGTGGAACACTGATTGTTTTTATAGACTTTTAATATGTGCTTCGTTTATTAGTACAGTCATTGGATACCCACAATTTGCTCCATTGAGGCCCCTCCTCGCCAGACTTTTTTTGTGGCATGTCTCTGCAAGGAAGCTTAAGTTTACTTTTACAATGGAAGTCAATGGGGATGTGATCAGACTGAAACCCTTGTCCAAATTTGGAGTCATGTGTCTTGGATATGTCATACGAGTGACATCATAGATGACTGATGAGTGAAATGATTAGAGCCAAACCATTCCCATGTGGATCCCCACTTTTTTTTTGTGATCTGCCAATTGTGGATCATTCAAAAATGTTATTAATATATTTCAACTTGAATGGCCATCGGGTTCTAATGTCACTGCTGGATTTCCTCCACAGCGCAGTATCATTCATTGCAAAGTAAACAAATTAGTTATATCCTGGCCACAGTATTGGATCATGCAATAAAATATATTTTGATCTTCCCGGTCAAAAAGAATGTGAGAAACAAGATGTGTGAGTTTTACTAAATTAATTTCAAACAGTGCAAGTGAGAGTGACTGCCCACTAGACCAGCCAGTTTGGTTGGTTGGTTGACAGTTGTACTGTACATGTTTTATAGAAGGAAAAGGACCATTAAGTGGCCTTCATAAACATGGTAATAGATATGTTTTTAGTAGGGATGGGACCTTAACTGATTCATTTCGATTAATACAGGAAATTAACGCGATATATATTTTGTATTTGCACCACAGAACCTTTCTCAATGGATGAGTTTCAGGTGTACCGATCATACCGGTGCACCAACCAATAGACAACAAACCGCAGTGCACGCAATGGAAGAAGAAGCCGATCAGACCGCTTGTTTGCTCTGCCCAGTGGATGGGAAAATAATTATATGTGATTAAACATGCGATTAATTTTGATTAATTAATTAAAAAGCCTCTAATTAATTCGTCTTTTTTATTGAGTCCCAGCCCTAGTTTTTAGATGTTCTAAACTGAGCAGTAATCACTTTGTTTTAGTGTGTGTTGAAACTATACTTGTTCTTACTTGACCATACACACCCCATGTGTGTTCATGCTTGTATGTGTGTCTTGTCTCCCCGTTTGTGTCTCTTAACAGTATTTTTACAAGTTTGTGTGTGTGTGTGTGTGTGTGTGTGTGTGTGTGTGTGTGTGTGTGTGTGTGTGTGTGTGTGTGTGTGTGTGTGTGTGTGTGTGTTCACTGTGCATCTGCGTGTGCGTCTGTGCATGTGTGCGCGTGTGTTGTGTGCATGCGTGTGTGTCAAAATATCACATGTCCTCAGTGAGAATGAACTAACATTCCATTCAGTCATTCCATTCATGTTTTCATCCCTGTGATAATAATCTTTACATCTTTGACAGCTAATAACACCAGATGTTGTTGTGGTTGATGAATCCAGAGAAATAGAGATGCCTTTGACCATAGCCTAGAGGATGACCAAGTTCATTAAATAGTATGCAGAAGGTCTCATTTCACAAGTTTATAAAATGTATAAAACTATTTTGAAATAGCCAATCAAGAAGCTCACAATGTCTCGCATCGCGACGCATTGTAGTTTGTAAAATCTCTAAAGATATATACATATTTTTTTAAATGTAGTCAATTAAAGTCTCACATCTGTACGCAAATTACATCCTGCAAAACTTGTAGGTGGGTTATGAGTATAAAATATTTCAAAATAAAAATAAATAAATAAAGGTTATGCATATGGACAACAAAAAACTGCTTTTTTATTCTACTAATCTACATGAGAAAGATTAAGTCAGTTATTGGTTCTAAATATCAATTTATTCAATTTTTTTATAACAATCAGTTTAACCCTTAAGTGCTGTTCGGGTCATTTTGACCCGTTTTACATTTTCATTTGGAAAAAAAAGGTAGAAGTTAAAAATGTTTCCACCTGAAACTCACTGGCCTTAAAGATTCTTCTGAGATGAACATGTAAAAAAAATTGTTTGCACTACACCCATGCTACACCCCCCTCATATTTTTTGAACCTTAAGTGCTGTTCGGGTCATTTTGACCCGGAAGCACAGAAATACACAGTATTATGCCAAAACACAGACACACAGTCACCCCCACTTCTAACACCCCCCTTCCGAAGCCCCATTCCGAACCCTCCCCCCCTTCCTATAAGCATGAGCAATATTGCCCAGTATTAAATGAAGTAGTTTTTTTTACATGGATTTCAGCTAAATCAGTAAAAACGCCTAGCTCTTTCAGTGTTTAATGTGATATAGCAAAGCAGAAATGCAAACATTTACCAAATATATCATATGAATTGTTTGGTATTGAGTCAAAGTCAATGTATCATGATGATTTGTTAAGTTAAAATTTATATTAGTGTTGTTTTTTTAAACCAAATATCCACCGGGTCAAAATGACCCGAACAGAACGAAGGTGTAGTGAATCTGAACAGAACTTAAGGGTTAATACAAACGAACATATCTGCAGTTGGAGGTGGTCTGCCTAGTATTCCATTGAGAAGATGGTAGTAGTTCGGGGGGCACGGTGGCGAGGTGGTTAGTGCTTTGCCTCACAGCTATAAGGTCCTGGGTTCGATTCCCGCCGGGGGACGCTGTGGGCGCTGGGGAAGTGTTCCTCCCTCCACATCATCAGCGCCCACACCCTATAGGTGGGGTTAGCGATAGGGCCTTTCTGTGTGGAGTTTGCATGTTCTCCCCGTGTCTCCCAGGGTAGATACCCTCACAAAAACATGCAGTAGTCCTGGTTTCTATACTACCTCCCCCTTGCCAGCCAGGTGCTCCCCAATTCCCCTGGCGTGGCAGGGGGAGAGCGGAAATCAGGACTACAGGTTAGGTAGTTGGCACTTCTATACTACCTCCCCCTAGCCAGCCAGGTGCTCCCCAATTCCCCTGGCGTGGCAGGGGGAGAGCGGAAATCAGGACTACAGGTTAGGTAGTTGGCACTGGGTGAGAAAATGGGTAAAAAAAAAGAAAGAAAAGAAAAAGAAGATGGTAATAGTTCATTTGAAGCAAATGACCCTCCGAAATGGACACAAGATATTGTAGTTTGGAAATCGTTTCAAATGACCTCTATCCACTGGGAGAGAGAGAACATAAATCTGAATGCTTCATCACCCCAGTCAACCGGGAGGAGAGGAGAGACCCTCTGCTCTGTTCACACCTTCATGGTTAAACAGCCTGGAGCCACAGAGCTCCCAACATCTGGAAAAGAGCCTTGTGTTTCAGACAGTGGTGGAAAAAGTTCATTTTCTACTTATGTAAAAGTACTGCACTGTTGAAGTCCAGAACTTACTTGAGTATTAGTACAAAGGTATTGGCATCAAAATGTACTAAAAGTAAAAGTACAAAATGTTTGAAAATAGCAGATCTACAAGCTCAAGTTTTCAAACAAATGTATTGGAGTTAAAGTACAATATTTGGATCCAAGACGTAGTGGAGTAGATGTAAAAGTACTGGAAATTGGAAATACTCAAGTAAAGTACAAATACCTCAAAATTGTACGTAAGTACAGTACGTAAGTAAATGTACTTTACAGCACTGTGTCTCAGAACCCATAAACCAGGAGATGACTGATGATCTTTCCAGCTTATGTCCTGGTGCAGTGCTTTCAGACAACTCACTGTGAAACCCACCGATGATGCACAACACAAGTCTTGAGACCCACCGTAAGGACATATTTTTACGGCGTGGCTCCTTTGGAGCTTAGCCGCCTAGAAGTGGGTCTGTGAGTCTGTTTGTGAGTCTGGGACTTAAAGAGGCTACAGACTATGCATAAGAAAATATATATATATATGTTACAGTCATTTTGGGTAACTCAGTGAGACTGTGGTAAGAGCGCTCGTTTTGTAGTTCACCACACACTAATCACCACCAGATGGCGACGCAGCCATTCAATAGTGAAGGCGCTGACGTCACTCGTTTGCGACTCTCTTTCTTTATTTACTAGCCTAGCCTAGCCTAGCCTAGCCTAGCCTAGCCTAGCTTAGCCATTAGCTCCATTGTAGTCACTTGGACAGGGCGTTTATCGTGGGCTTGCCCAGGCCTTACGGCCTGGGCATAAATATAACGATTGCATTCACCACGGCTTCGTAACTCGCGCGGCCCTGGCCAAGGTCCGCTGGCCTTCGCGCCGCTTGCAATGTCGTGGACAATCGAGTGGCTCCGCCTGGAGGACGTTGTTGTGGCGACCGCTTGTTCCGCCCCGTGCGGCACGGCAAGCGCTCCGTTTCTCTAATTCTCTGAGACGCAAAAAAAACGTGACATATATATTTTAAATACATATTGACCCATAATATGTTTTTATGCAGGTTTAAGGCTAAACAACCACTCAGATATTGAACTTTCATATTCTGTCTGTCTGTCTGTCTTATATGAGATACTTCAATGGTTTCCTGTGGAAATAAGCTTAGTCTTTTCATGGATCTCCTTTTAGTAGACCTTGTACCAGTGAACTGTACCGTCATGAAACTGTACCTTTTCCTATGCAAACTTCTAATAAAGTCTTCAATCAATCAATCAGTCATTCCAAGCCTTTTCAGCTGCAATACCAAAATGCCCTTCGTTGGCAAAGGGGCGCTATTGAGGGAGTTTGTCTGTCAATCATCAACTCCCCCTGCCCTACTCAGATATAGACGGAAAACGAGGGGGCGGGACTCTCCCCATACATTAGCATGGGGAGGCGATTTATTTTTATTTGGAAGCTGTTATGATTTATTTTACCCGCCTGGGTATGACGACGTGTCCACGCAGGACCATAGCGCACAGCTCGGCCTTTTACATTATTTTTGGAGCAGTGAAAGCGCTCCCAATAGACAGGTATGTCTGTGGCTGGCTGGCTGGCTATGTGGGTATGTCCGTAGCCTGACAGTACCTGTACCGACCACACATGTTAAAGGAGGGGCGCTGTTGTGCAGGCACTCAACACACACACACACACACACACACACACACACACACACACACACACACACACACACACACACACACACACACACACACACACACACACACACACACACACACACACACACACACACACACACACACACACACACACACACACACACACACACAGTGTAGCTGCTCAGATTCACCGCTCCACTTCGAACCGAGGTTTGATTTTTTTTGTAAACAGTGACAAATACAGCCTGACAATGGATATGTCTTTTTCCAATGGGATCGTTTTTTTCGAAAGCTGTGGTCCGGTCTACAACGCTGGCACATGTTACAGTACATGCACAGATGGTGCGCATTTGCGCAATGCGCGCACGTGAAAAGGTACAAAAGGACAATTTGGCAGTTGCTTAGTTCAGCAATGTTTAAAAGAGCAGCAAATGATTAAGATGAAAGAAAAAAAAAACAATTTTGGGGCTAGAAGGGAAAAAAAAAAAAAAAAAAAAGTTAAATTTATAGTGTATCCCCCTTAACATCGCAAGCCGCTGGAGCAATCAGCGCCAACTATAGAGTGTAATCTTCAAATGAACACTCTGGAATTACTATACTGTGTGCGCTGCAGTGTACAATGCAATACCAAGACATGCACAATTACACTGAACTCTCACAACTGTGCACATACAAGGCCCTTTAATGTGTGTGTGCACACATGCACGTGTGTTGGTGTGTGCACACATAATCTAATGTATGTGCAGTTGTGCACACACGCTTGCGCACAGCTGGCACAAATGATATGCCGTTAGCCCTGGTCACAACTGGTGGCACGGAAGCAGTGGGGTAATGTAACTAAGTAGATTTACTTAAGTACTGTACTTAAGTGCAATTATGAGGTATTTGTACTTTACTACATATACTACAAATACATTTCCAATACTTTTACTTCTACTCCACTACATATCGGATCCAAATATTGTACTTTTACCCCACTACATTTATTTGGAAACTTTAGTTACAAGTTACTTTACAGATAAATTGTAATATTATAAAACATACATTAACTCTCTTACTACCATGTAGGATGTCTTAAACTGCCATCAAAGTAGCTTAAAAGTAGCTTACCTTTGCGATTTTATAGAAAACTAATCGTCTATTATTTCCAAACGCAATCTTTTGTAAAATACAGGCGCTGTCATCGAGCCAAACTGACTGTTGGGAGCAGCCATTTTACAATGAACGAGGCTCACAAATGTCCCTCGCTCGTACCAGTAGTTTAGAGCATAGAAATGGAGAAACTAGATCCAGGCATATAGAAAACGACCAGAAAAGTGATTCCGCCGCCATTGTTGTTTATGTGTGGTCGAGATTTGAGACCAGCATTACGGGAGCTGTTTCTACTGTAGACACCCGCACCACCTCTCATCTGCTGCGTGGGCTACTTGAATAAATGGACGAGCTCGCTCGTTCATTAACCATTTAAGACCTATTTTATACCTAGGCTATTTGAAAATGGCCTAGGTATAAAATCTACAAGCTCACAATCTACACACTCACAACGCATTCTACAAGCTGATCTACAAGCTCACAATGCGTTGCATCGCGACGCGTTGTGAGCTTGTAGATCTGCTATTTTCAAATATTTTGTACTTTTACTTTTGGTACTTTAAGTACATTTTGACACAAACACTTTCATACTTTTACTCAAGTACATTTTGAATTCAGGACTTTTACTTGTAACAGAGTATTTCTACATTGCAGTATTGATTATTTTACTTAAGTAAAACATTTGAGTACTTTTTCCACCACGGCACGGAAGGTTGTGCCACACACAAAGGTTCTCGTGCAAACCAAAGACTCTCTCGTCTTTGCCCCTGCATTGAAGAACATGACTTTGTTGTTCTGTGATTCACCAGCTAAATAGCTGTGGTCACCTCGAAAATCAGACACCCCCTCCGTTCCCATCCTCCCGTCTCTGGAGGGGGGCGCGTGTTACTCACTGACCTGATGGCTTTTGAACTCTCACAGGCCTTACTGATTTCTCCCGGGCTTGATAAACATGTGGCTCAACCTACAGCTGCTTACAAAGGAGAGTGCATTGAAAGCCCCGAGTGTGTCTGTTTGCTCACACGCGCTCGCACGCATGCACACACATTCACTTCACAATGTAATGTGATGAGCCCAAAACATGCCACTTTAAACTTATGTAATCTACAGACGTGTGCACTCAGAGAGACACAGAAGTGGCCGCTCTCTCTCTCATCTAGCTGGTTGTAATTAGTGTACAAGCAGGTTAAGATGTGGGCAGACGTGATGATGTGTGTTGCTGTGCGGTGACGCTCTCCTACCAAGTTCAACCGCGGTTGGCCATGGCCCATGGTGCCAATAGAATGCTAACAACTGTTCCCTCTCCTCTGCAGGCACACAGTATTACATCAGAGAATTCAGGATTGTGGCCAACACTGCATTTTCCATGGGATGAACACATCATAAGCAGCACTGGGCTCTGACACAGTTAAATCCCAAATAGATCATCTTGGAAATTTGTTGTGCTTTCAGTTACCCGCACTCAATAGGCATGACCTTTCAAAGAGGAGTATTAGGCTGTGTGCATAAGTGTAGTCGCGGGTTTCTAGAAGGTGGTGGCATACCCTTTTCCGGTTCATTCTGCATTAGCTTCGTTTGATTGGCTCATCATCAGATTTAAACAGGAAACACTAGGTGTTGTGTTTCTGGTTTAAATCAGCTGCTGAGACAATCACAAGAAGCTATGTGAAAATGTACAGGAAACCCAGGACTACAATTAGGCCTATGCACCGAGCCTATAGAAAGCCTTTGTACTGTGCATACAATGAAATTGAAGAGCCACTCTTAATTTGTGCTTTTAAAACATACTACTACATGGTCTTGCCCAACACAAATCCGAAGATATCACACTGACCTACTGTGAATTGACCAACTGTACTGGTTAGGTCAGCTCAGCTCAGTGGCCTTGTGGTTAAGAGTGTCCGCCCTGAGATTGGGAGGTCGGGGACCATGCAGGTGGCCCTGGGGCGCGTCATACCAAAGACTATAAAATCTGACCCAATGCCTCCCTGCTTGGCACTCGGCATCAAGGTTTGGATGAGGGTTAAGTCCCTACGACATACTCATGTCCAGGGGGTGTACATCAAAAGCTGCCTCACGCTACAGAAACAGGCTCCTGCCCTATGGGCCACATGGCTCTGTAAGGCACTGTGCAGACGACAACGGAATCTAGAGAAAACAGCGAGGTGCTGTTGCGTTGTTTTTTTGTTTTTGTTTTTTTACTTTTTTCGTATGAAGGCGCACCAGTGAATGAAACGATGTAGTGTGCAATGTGCATTCCATGTCGCTAGGTGGCAGTGATGCACTGCCAGAGAGACAAGGGATGTAATGTCCACTGTACTTTTCTGTTGCTTTGTTTACATTCTCCAGTGCAGCGTGGAAAAAGTACTCACATTCTTTACTTAAGTAAAAGTATCAATACTGCAATATAGAAGTACTCTGTTACAAGTAAAAGTCCAGAATTCACATCATTTCGACAACGGAGCGTCGGCAGGTATCGCTACTCACGCCACAGAGGTTAGGGTTAGGTTTGGTTGTCAAAAAGATGACTTGTAGAAATAGCGACAAGCTCCCGACGCAAGGGAGACCTTTGTCAACTTTTCCACTCTAAAACCTGGTCTTACTTTGTTGCGTTTTCAACCCCCGAAAATGCCGTTGTTGCCTGAACGCAGGGCATGTCTGACATTTTATTTTGGAGTTACCTCGTAAAAATGGCATTGTATGCATGGGGCATAAGGCTTAGGCCTACGAGATGCAAAGGGGTGGAAACATTTAGGTAAATATTCAGATTCAAATGTACAGAAAGTATCAGGTTAACTTCACAGACCTTTACTGCGAAGGTTTTAAATTTAGTTGAAAAATCAAACAAAAATTGACTGCAATTCTAATTGAAAGAGTCTTTGTGGTCCTGAGGCACCTGCAGCCCCTCTCATTCTAAAAAAAGAAAAAAAAAAAAAAAAGTTGATCTGCAAGCTCACAATGAGAATAGCCATTAATCCACATGGAACATTTCCAAACTTTGAATACACACCACAAATTCAGCCACCCCTGGGTTCATGACATCATCAAAGCACTTGTACGTGCAGCCCCATTCATGTACAGCTAGCATCATGGCTGCCTCGGCTGTGTGTGTAGACAGGAGGATTAAGGCCTTAATTACACGGAAGGGGGCTGCCTTTTCAGCGAGAGAGGGGCAGCTTTCCAGTATGTTGAGGGACCCAGTGTGGTTGCATTAGAGAGGTGTTGAGGAGAGGGATAAGCCGAGGTGTAATATGCCAGGTGCAGTCTGTGGTATTAGCAGCCGTTGGCACCTCAGCGTACGACTGCCAAGTCCCGGGGATCAAAAACAAATCCACCCTTTGAGTCGTCTCTCTCTCTCCCGTTTCCAACACTGGTGCTGCCGAGATGAAGACAACAGTAGAGCGCTCTGTGCTTCTCAAACACACGTTGCATCCGTCATCTGTTTTCACGATCTGGAGACTCCCGTCCAGGACCGTGTTGATTTTGACAGCAAATTTTGATTTAGTTCACTCGTGCTCTTTTGAACAAAATTGTATTTAGTTTTAGTCATATTTTAGTCATCTGAAAATATTAAAGTCTAAATCTACAGTTGATTTTTTGATTTAAAAATATATATATTTTAGCAGGCTGTGATAGCGTCATGATGGCTGATTTTACACTTGGTTGCATGCTGAAAATAGACGATCTACAATTCTTTTGGGAAAAAAAATACAAGAAACACGGCATCTTCACATAAATACTAAGAGGGCAGTATGAAATCAACCGAAACAAGGATGGGTGTCTTCAAAGAATCTATCATGGTTAAAATGGAGTTACAATGGGTTTGTATATAAGGGGGCGTGTCTGATAAAATGAATATTAAATACTGTATTTAAATACTGAATCAAGCAACTTAAAAACTGTCTGGGGTGTTCAAAAAGCCTGATTAGATGATAAATTTATACTTTTTTTAAAGTGAAATATCCCTTTAAGAGCAGGGTGTTGGTGATGCTGGGATACATGGAAGTGCATGCTGGGCTGCGCACGCACACGCACACACGCACACACACGCACACACACACACACACACACACACACACACACACACACACACACACACACACACACTGCCAGTGAGAAGTGAGACAAAAATGTATTCGTGTTTTCTTGCTGAATATGCAGTTGTACCGACACAAGTCACTAAACAAGTGAGCACTGCAAACAAATATTTCCTCCCCGACTCTTCTCTAAGAGCATTCGACACAGTCAAAGAAAGCCTTCGGTTTATGCCAATTTAAAGTAATAAATAAAGTTCTCCACATTGTTGTTTGAAGGCCATCTGGTATACCTTTACTTCTGAGGAAAGAAACGCTGCCTCTTGTAATTTGCAAAATGCAGGGTAACATCACAGGATAACAAACATACTGTACATACATATAGCCAAACACAACGCACTCTATATAATTCACTAGAGTTGTGATCCCTTGATGTCAGAAGGAAGCACCATATTACTTTGTTTGTTTATAAAGTGCTACTTGCTAAACTCCCTTTGTATTCTGTCTGTCATAATCTCAAGTCACTGTACCAGATTACAGTTTATTGTATATGTTCCTCCAACTACGCATGTTATTTGGATAGCAAATTTAGATGTAGTTTTAGTCAGACTTTTTAATAAAATGTCATCTAGTTTTAATTTTAGTCATCTGAAATGTTTTAGCTTTAGTCTAGTTTTAGTCGACTGAATGTCATAAGATTTTAGTCTACAGACTTTGATTTTATCGACACAAAGGTATTTTGGCAGGCCTTGATGGCGTCGCAATGGCTGATTTCACAGTAGGTTGCATGCTGAAAACATCCGATCTACAAGCTCACAATGCGTCGCCATTGCAACGTATTGTGAGCTTTGAGATCTTCTATTTTCAGAGCGCAACACTTTACACAAGTAACCAAACATAAACTGGATCACTTCCCCACTATTTCCTCCCTAACATTTTAGTCTATGGTAGTTTATATTTGTAGACATTTTTCTTTTTTTTTTACTTTTACTACAGACTGGCCTGGACACAGAACACCATGTATGGGCATAACGATCTGCCCAACGGGCACTCCAACAACACTTCTGAGACTCCTACATTCAATCCCTCATGTACTGTGCACACCCCCCGGGCACAAGGACGTTGTCACATATACTGGCCAGGACACGGAACACCATACAGTATGGGCACAGAACTTGAACAGTATAATATTATAAAATATACAATAACCACTTTAGCCCTATTTTATACCTAGGATATTTGAAAAGAGCCAATCTACAAGCTCACAACGCGTCACTTTTATAGCTTGCTATTTTCAATAAATATCGAAAATGTTTGGAACATTGGAACATTTTGAGATTCATTTTTACATGGATCCTTGGCAAAACCTTTTCAGATGGGGGGTCCGCGGCCAAGTTACATGGGAGTCCTTGACCTGAAAAAGTTTGGGAACCACAGATTTTAGGCAGCAATCAGAGCGCCCGGGTTTCAAGTTCAAGTTCAGGTCAACCCTTCTGCTCCATGATTTATAACTCCACAGCGTCCACAGGCCAAGTAAACCAACATCATCAACATCAGCATTCTAAAAAAGGGCCTTTCAGCAGTTAAGAGGCACATTTACCCAGAGTGCTCCTCTTTACGAGCGGGTGGTCTTTTAGTGGAACGGCTTCCTGTTTCACACCTTCTGCCTAAAACAACAGAACCGGACCGGTAGAGTCAACACACAGCCGCGCACACTCACTTGCACATTACGAGTAGAGTACACGCATGCACAACACACACACACGCAGGCACAGACAAAACCCATGACAGCGGGCCAAGCCACAACTCACTTGGGCATGTACCCTTCAAAGTACCTCATTGGGTTGGTCGACCCGGCCACCCCTAGAATTCAGAAGAATAGACTTCAATATCTGCTTTAACCACGTGAACTCTGGCATGATCCCTATTTTTTGGTTAGTGTCATTATAACTGTTATAAAATGTTAAAACAGCAGATCTACAAGCTCACTTGTGAGCAACCTTGAGCGAGTACATCGGCAATGCTCGCTATTCGATGCTCGGCAAAGTATAGGAGGCTTAAGTGGTTAACGATAGTAGAAGGCCTTATGATTTGGAATAACATCTTGTTCGCCAAACCGACACCAAGGAAAACACCGCAAATTCCTGGAACTAACGGATTCATGTAAGCATGCATTAACATTGCACGATGAGGGATTTTGGAGTAAACTAGACTTTTTAAATGGTTAATAATAAAAAAACTATTCCCAGTGATGGTGGTGGAGGGGGTTAAGACCCCATGTACTGTATGAACCAGAATGTACTTTATTAGCACTAATAAATGTCAAATATCAAATCCCACCAGAGGCTATTATTCACTCTCTGACTGCAAACTGTGTAAGGTCAGTTCAGATGCTACAGCTTATGAATACAGTATGAATCCTGCCTGTCTGGAATGGCTGGATAAATCTTATATGAATTGATTTGCTTTAGCATTCCATTACAGTATGTGGTTCTCAACCAGTGGTCCGAGGACCACCAGTGGTTCTTGATGGGGTTCCCGGTGGTCCCCAGCTAAATGATGGAGTTGGTAACCAAATGAGCCCTTATAGGTCCATTTGGTTTCAATGTACACTCTAAAGAGTTAGATTATTGTTAAAATTCTGAATGACTTATAGAGCATGAAATTGTGGACAAATTGTATCTAATTATAACAAAATATTAAGTCTTGGGTCTGAGAGGCTAAATCTCATCAAATGGTGGTCCGTGGCTCAAATGCTGAATAAATAAAAGGACCTTGAAAAGGGTTGAAAACCGCTGTCTTAACCATATGAACCCTAGAATCTCTAATCAGGGTATCAACAGGCAAATGTTCTGTGAAAATAGCTCACAAGGCATCCCGTTGCAATACGTGTGCATGTAGTAGGTCGCCTATTTTCGGTGAAGAGATTTGTTGCAGAGGGTAAAAAAGGAGGGGGCCCAAGTATAGACCCCTGGATGACCCCTGTCAATTATAGGCTATTAAGTGGTTTCAAAGCATTAAGTGAACTTTGGCAGAAATTGGGTTGTAATAGCTGTCTGAGCAGCATGATACAGTATAAGTTCCACAAAAAATTGCTACATTGCTTCTGTACACATTATACAATATTACTAGCTATAGAGGTTCTAACAAAGTTCAAATCAATTCAATTCAAACTGTATTGGAGACTTGAATTGATGGATATTTTTTAGTTTTTGTCGCATTCCTAAGCCAATAATTTGAGGAGACTCTTTGGGCCCTATTTTGACCGAGCTCTTGACTGCACTCCCTATCAAATAAGATCAAGCTAATACATGACTTCGGCTCTTAACAAGCGCACATACGGAGAGCACAAAATCATGGTAAGACCACTCGGGCATTATGTGTGTGTTGCAGCAGAGAGGCACAGCTTATCAGACACACAGTAGTTCATTGTTTTCTCTATTGATATCACTGCTGAGCAGTGGTGTGTTCTAGAATTTTTTGGGGGGCATAGTACGCTCCGTGGCTATTCCTGTGGTCATGGCATACGCCAGTGCATAATGCCTCAGATACACTACTCTGAAAGGTTCACGAGGGCATACGCTCTTTCACTGCTGCTGAAACTGTTCATATACTGTAAACAGAGGTACAGTATGTCCCGTATTTGTTTTCCAATTCCCTCAAGGTTGCTGAACTTGCCGTCAGCATAAACCCAGTACTGATAAAGAAAATGCAGCATGTTGTTGATGCACAAGTCATCAGTTTGGTTGTGTTTTCCACAGATATGGGAAGTAACAAAGTACAAATACTTCGTTACTGTAACGAAGTACATTTTCCAGTACTTTGTACTTTACTGAGTATTTATTTTTCTGGGTACTTTTTACTTTTATCCGTTACATTTTAACACAAGTATCTGTACTTTTACTCCGCTACATTTTCAAAACAGGCTCGCTACTTTGGTTTTAAATGAATGTTGCGCCGCTGCACGGCAGATGAAACGAAACAATAAAATACTCAAGTAGAAATACCAGTACGCATTGACGTAAGCGTCGCTTCAGGGAACGCCAGCATGTTATGCTATGTTCTGTCGTAAGACGGTGGTGCGCATCGAAAATAGCCGATCTATAAGCTCACAGCACGGCTAACCGCGACACATTGTGAATTTGTAAGTCTGCTGACACCATTTCCACATGTAACGTCTCACAGCCAATCAATGACTCCTATTTCACGCGTCCCTCTCTGTGATTGGATGGGATACAGCCCGGCTGTTGTTGTTTTTACTCAACGTGGAGAAAGTTGGGTGACTGAAAATAGTTGTTATTTATTACGTTTCTGTTGGGAAATAAAAGCTAATAATCTGATTTAGGAACGCTGTATCTGCCTTTGATTACAATGGCAGCACTGATAAGTTTAACACCAACAAATGGGTTCAGTGGCGATTTATGGAATATTTACAACAATCCTGAAAGGAAAACTGCACACAACACAAGGCAGAAGGAGATGTGCATGATGAAGGCTTACACACGCTATTTCTACAACGGTAAGCTAAAGGCAGTCCTTATAAAGTGGCTTGTTTAAGCCATTGGTTTTCAAAGTGGGGTCCGGGGACCTACAGGCGTCCTTGAGGGAGTTCCAACCCAGGGGGTCCCCAGCTAAATGATAGTTAGGAACCAAATGGACCCTTATGGGTCTGTAGAGTGTACACAATTTGAAATGCACCCCCATGCAGCTAAATGCTACGTTTTTAAACAAATGGACCATGGGTCTGTAACTCTCACAGTGTACACTCTCAGAGTTAAATTAACATTGCTTTTACTCAATAAATGGGGGTCCGTAGCCTAATGCATGTCAAACTGGGGGTCCTTCGAATTAAAATGGTTGAGAATCACTGCTAGAGCAGTGATGCTTGGTGGTCCATGGGCTAATAAGTGTCATTTTGGGGGTCCTTGACATGAAAAAGTGGTGTAACTTGGTGGGCGCTGGTGCCTCGGATCAAGACAGTCTTGTATCGAGGCTGGCTTTGGATTGTTATGAGTAAAACATGATTTTATTAATTTTTTGATGGGAGAACGGATGCTGGTCGTTCTCAGCAAGAGTATGTCAGTGACGCGTGATTTGGAATTGCACACGCGTTCTGGGCAAACCCCGCCCATGGAAGCTTTTGATTGGCTGAACCGGCGCTAGGGAGCGCTCCTTTTTGGTCGCTTGGACCGCACGGAGGTGCGTTTATCGTGGGCTTGCCCAGGCCTTACGGCCTGGGCATAAATATAACGATTGCATTCACCACGGCTTCGTAACTCGCGCGGCGCTCCGCTGGCCTTCGCGGCCAGCGGAGCTGGCCTCCGCTGGCCTTCGCGCCGCTTGCAATGTCGTGGACAATAATCAAACGCCTCCGCCCAGAACTCATGTGCAATTCCAAATTAAGCGTCAGTGACAGAGGTTGGTTGTTTGAATTGAGAGGCGGCCGACGTCACAAGTGAATGCTTGAAATCAACAATACATCTATTTCTTATTATGCCTACAGTACAGTATAATGTATATTATACATTTGGCCATTGCTTAGAAAGTACCAGTCATTTGGATATAAAGCTATTAAGTAATTTTCCTTTATTTTGTTTGTAGGAATACTTTTGCCTTCTGTGTGTACTGTGCCTGTCTATGAATAGGATGGGGAAGATGTACGCTACTGCATTTTAACATCATATGGTGGTACTTGGAGAGACAAATATTTTCTGAGTGGTACTGGTAAAAAAATAAGGTTGAGAAACTGATCTAACCTATTCTATTTTCTGAACATGCAGTAGTTTGTGTTAATTACAGTATGTGTACAAGTGGACTATTGTGTTATCCAGTATGTGAATCTTTAAAATTAGATATTTTATGATAAACTGTTAACGGTCATCATAAATTGACTAACTGAAAGTAACTAGTTACTTTTAAAATTGCAGTAATCGGATTACGTTACTGACTACAATTTTTTGGGGATTGTGGGATATGTATAGGCCTATACATTTTTTATATAAGTGGTACTCAGTCTAAAAAGGTAGAAAACCTTTCACATCATAGTTAGGAAACCAATCCTTGGCCAGTTTTAAGACGTGTGTTTGGTGGGGATCTTTTAAGTTTAATATCCTTCAAATTCTATTGGCTTTGCACAGAAACATACGGTAAAAATACTTTTACTTTTACTTTAAAAGTACTTTTCAAAGCCTGTACTTTTTACTTTTTACTTGAGTAATTATCTGAATTGAGTACTTTTACTTTTACCAAAGTCGTTTTTTTCACAAGTACTTTTACTTAAGTACAGAATGCAAGTACTTTTCCCATCTCTGGTTTTCCACCAGTCATTCTTCATGTAGCCGTCGATTAAAACATGTGAGAATGCCTGCCCTCCAGTGTTAGTGTTAGTGTTTAGTCTTTTGAATAAGAATGATCATTTAGTTTTAGTCATATTTTAGTCATCTGAAATGTTTAGGTTTTGCTCAAGTTTTAGTCAACTAAATATCTTAAGATTTAGTTATAGTCACTAAATCTACAGTCTCCATGGGGTAAGTAATCGATCGAAAATACGTTATTTTCTGGCTGAACTATGCCTTTAAGAGAGCCTCACAGTCACACGTGTGCATTCCACCCGTTATAAACAAGTGACTGGCACCATGCCATCTAGGGACCTTAAGTAGAATCCTCAGGGCATCATTTTGGGCCACTTTAAGCCGCTGCATGCTGCCTTTCTTGTATGTGACCACAAGAAAGCCACATGGGAGTGCAAAATGCTTTTAAAGTGCACACTTGACAGGACCTGAACACATACTGAACCTGCTAAGCAGCACATTAGCCTGGGCATAACGTTTGCGGCACTGTCTAGAGATATGTCTTTATCATCATAGAGATTATCAGTGAAAATGTGGCCAAGGTAGTTTCCTGAGCAACAGAAAGATGACTGTCACATAAACGAAAGCCTGGGAAGGCCAATTTCTTGTCCTCATGGCTTCCCACTTTCATGACACTCTTTTTTTCCACTGTAAATTATGTAATGACCATTGCCATAATTTGAGCACTTTCAATAGCTGCTGTAGCCAGTTGTGTAAAGCCACTACATCTCAGTTCCAAATATTTTACTTTTCGTCCACTACATTATTTGAAAACTTTAGTTACTAGTTACTTTGTAGATAAGGAGTACTTTTACTTTTGGTACTTTAAGTTCATTTTGATGGCAATACTTTTGTACTTTTACTAGTACATTTTGAATTCTGGGCATTTACTTTTAACGCAGTACAGAAGGGTACATTGCAGTATTGATACTTTTACAACATTTGAGTACTTTTTCCACCACTGGCTGTAGCCCTCCACTGTATACTATGGACTCAGTAACGACCAGGTCATCAGTGTGAGTGAGTGAAGTGAGTGAAACGTGAGTGAAGGAGTAGGAAATGGAAAGCAGGGCTGTCCTTCACACGGACAGATGACTTAGGTCAACATTCACATCCACAACATGCACAACTGACATCGTCATCGGAGCAGAACAGGTACAGAAGACCCCTCTCTGGGGTTAAACAACACGGAACATAGAATCTCTACATTTTACACCCAAAACTCTCCCACGGACATGTTAGCAAGGAAGGACCCCTGGCCTGGACCATAATTTCGGAGGGTAGCAGTGTTAATTTTGTCGACTAAAACTATGACGAAAAATGTTCATTCACTTATCTTTTTCCTCTGACAAAAACGTAATAAAAACTTCATCCAGTAGAACTAAAAGGCAAATCATTTTATGTTTGGTTGCGCTCTGAAAGTAGCAGATCTAATAGCTTGAGCTTGTAGATCTGCTATTTTCAGCATGTAGCCAAGTGTAAAATATGCCATTACAACGCCATCAAGGCCCCAAAAATACATATTTGTCAGAAAGATCAACTATAGATTTAGCCGACTAAAGTCTCAGGAGATTTAGTTGAATAAAACTAGACTAAAACTAACACATTTCAGATTACTAAAATATGACTAAAACTTTATTCAAAAGACTAAATCAAAACTTGCCATCAAAATTAACACTGACTGGAGGGCAGGCACTCTCACATTTTGTAATCGCCGGCTACATGAAGTATGACTGGTGGAAACACAACCAAACTGATGACTTGTGCATCAACAACATGCTGCATTTTCTTTATCACTGGCTTTATGCTGACGGCAACTTCAAGGGAATTGGAAAACAAAGACAAGACATACCTCTGTCTATATGAACAGTCTCAGCTGTGATATCAATAAAGAAGACAGTGAACTACCGTGTGACTGATAAGCTGTGCCTCTCTGCTGCACACGCACACTCGCACGCACACAAAGGTGAAGATTTTTCAATATCTCCCCAGCAGCTAAATTGGATTTTTTTTTTTCTTCTTGTTTTCTTCAACTTCAGCAGCCAAGCTCAGCCTGGGAGTGGTTGGTATTCTGTTGTTTATCAGCAATCATATCTTCTTCTGTTTGGGGACTTGGCAAGAAAAAACCATACCCACAAAAAAAAAAAAAAAACGAATCAAATGCAGGTGACACG
The DNA here is from genome assembly GCF_963921795.1 of Nannobrachium achirus. NCBI lineage: Eukaryota > Metazoa > Chordata > Actinopteri > Myctophiformes > Myctophidae > Nannobrachium > Nannobrachium achirus. Next base: position 39,174,677 of record NC_137820.1, read on the forward strand.
AAAGTGGGGGTCATAAATCTCTCTTCTCTCTTTGTCACAGAGCAATCTGTACTTGTCATCTTGTGTTACTGGTCCCTACAAAATAGCCTGCTTTCCCTCGCCTCCTGTCGCACAAGATTGGATGTTGATGACACTCGAGTCCTGTATTAGGCTATACTCGCCGCACCCACCCACCCCCAACCACCACCCCTGTCATCCATTAGCAAGGAGGAGCAGTCACGGCTACTGTACTCCCACTCTCAGACAGGTGAAAAGGCCCGATTGTTCCTGTCAATGGGTCCTCCGCTGGAGTAGCATTAGCGTGGCAGACAGTCTGGCCTCTGTAATGTATGAAGACGTTTTAAAACAAAGCATTACTTTTTCTTGACGGTGGTGAAAATCCATCAGACATTTTCAACAGCTCTGGGAATAGCGTGTTGAAAAGAAACTGGCCATTATCAAGTTATGCAAGTGTGCTGTATGTCTGAGGGGGAGAATGTGCTTCACTTTTTCAGCTGACTCCGAGCTAAAGTGCGGGCAGTGGTGGAAAAAGTACTCAAATGATTTACTTAAGTAAAAGTATCAATATTGCAATGTAGAAATACTCTGTAAGGCTGCAGCCACACCAAAGTACCTAAGAGAGTGGATTTCCTATTCCGGTAATGCAGGGGTCTTCAACAGGGGGTCCGGGACCCCTAGGGGGTCCTCAGAGTTACTACAGGGGGTCCTCCAACTCTTTGTGTGATAGAAACCTTTTTTCTCCCTTTTTCATTGCGACCGTAGGGAGCTACTTACTGTAGAAACCTCCACCGGCTGTCCGTGGCTGAGTCAGTCAGTCCGTCCGTCCGTCACACTTTTGCCCTGCTCATATCTCCACAACCGTTGCCCCCATCCATGCCAAATTTTGCACACACACTCCTTGACTGCCAAACTACAACCTCCAAGGACCCCCTCCAAATGACCACCCCAACGGGGCTGCTCACGGGGAATTCCCGGGGACCACCGACTCCTGGTGCTCCAGAACGGATGCAAAAGTGGTGGCGCCCCCAGTGGAGGACCCCCTGCCACTGCAGCGCACATAAAATGCCGTAACTCGGGCTAGGAGCGTCCGGGAGAGCCGGGGCCGGTACCTATTCGTCCGCCAAGGCAACGCGGAGACCCCACCCCTCATTTCTCACATGGCCCTATTGTAGCGCCACCTTCAGGCCGATTTTTAAAACACATTTTTGGACACTGCTCCTACAGTTTTTGCCCTAAAATCACGAATATCACTACACAGCATGTCTACACTCATGTCATCAACATGGATCAGGAAGACTTTGGAAAAACACATTTTTGCCCTATTTGTGGAGATAAGCCACCTACGGTCGCTTATCTCCCGATTAGGGAGTCTTACTGGTATTAACCACTTGAACCCTAACGTCCATATTCTGAGAACTAGCCAAAAATAGCAGATCTACAAGCTCACAATGCCTCACGCTGCGAGGCGTTGTGAGCTATTGTCAGCTATTTTCGGCAAAGAGGCTTGGTTTAGAGGGGAAAAAGAGCAGGCTAAGTGAAAGGTCAAGTTTATTATGTATTGACGGTTCAAGTGGTTAAATATCTGAAAACACAAATTGACATGAATCCAAAATACACTGATGATTGTGCGGTCAAACGATGAAACTATATGGAATCTCTGAAAAGGTTGTGGGGGTCGCTGCTTCATCTCTCTCTCAACTAAGGGATCCTTGGCCTGAAAACATTGAAGACCCCTGCGCCAATGTATTTCAATGGGAGCGGTTTCATGCTCATTCTCATTGAAATGCATTGGCGGAATGGGGAATCCACTCTCATAGTTAGTTTGGTGTGGCTGCAGCCTTACAAGTAAGCGTCCAGAATTAAAATTGTACTTGAGGTATAAAATGTTTGAAAATAGCAAATATACAAGCTCACAACGCGTTGGAGCTTGTAGATCGGCTATTTTCAAATAGCCAAGATATAAAATAGGGCTATTTATGTATGTTTAATAATATTATAATTTATAACTGCAAAGTTATTAGTAACTGAAGTTTTCAAATAAATGTAGTGGAGTGAAAGTACAACATTTGGATCTGAGTAGAAGTAAACGTACTGGAAAATGGAAATACTCAAGTAAAGTACAAATACCTAAAAATTGCAAGTACAGTACTTAAGTAAATGTACTTAGTTACTTTACACCACAGAGTGCGAGGGCTCCATGGGTGCTCTTGGCTCCTCAGAATAGGGAGTGGGAGTGTTTTAAGTTTCACTACAGTTTAATCTGTGTGTTCATCTGGTGTTCAACCAAACACACATGGGGCAAATTCGTGTGGGCAAACTCAGGAGATATTATGTTTTTGCAGCGTAACTATTTTGGTAGCCGTGAATGCGTGAAAAGAAAACAAAGAAGGAAACTTGCCCTGCCACCATTCTTCTTCTTCAACGTAGCAGGACAAGACTGACTGACTCACTGATCAACTGTATTCATTCATTGGGAGACCATGAGGAAAACAGCTGGTTGATGGAAAACATGGCATGAGTCATGTATTAAGAAATACACTGCAGCCTAAGAGTACAGTAAAAGTGTGTGCACGCGCGCGCGCGCACACACACACACACACACACACACACACACACACACACACACACACACACACACACACACACACACACACACACACACACACACACACACACACACACACACACACACACACACACACACACACACACACACACACACACACACACACACACACACACACACAGTTTTACAAGTAGACGTCCGGTTTTGTATGTGTCTATGGAGTTAACATTACTTACTAATAGACCCCAAGCTGTGGTTATAAAATCTGGCAAATTTGTCTTCCTTGTGTATTTTTGGTTACTTCCTGAAAGCTGAAAGCCTCTGAGTCAAAAGGCCCGATCGAAAAATACTGAGTTAATGACATCATAAACTCAGCACCCCTTGAACCGATGCAGGATGAGAGCTGTTTCTCAAAAAAAGGTGGACTTCACAACAACTCTGTTTGTGCAATTCAGCAAGCGGCTTTAGTCTAATTTTAAACAGCAGATTCAACAAGTTCACTGCGCAGACATTAATCTATAGCTTTAATTGTGTTTAAAGACAAGCTATGGTCGCTCCACACAGTCCATTTCACTGAACAAGTCAGCACGCCAATTAGTTTTTGTTTTCCCAAAGCTTACAAAAGGTAATACATTACATGGTGGGAAGACCATAACTGCCTTTAAATGTCAGCCACACAATCCCCTTAATCAGACACTCCATTGGCCCTATATTGTCCTGGCAGACAGAAAGATTACCACTTCTCTGACAAAGTGGATTTCAGCTAAACCTCTAGAACTCTGTTTCATGAAGAGCTAAGCTGCAGCTCTCCAGTATTGGCAAATCCATTTAGGAAATAAAATGAACAAAGAGAGGGAGAGAAAACTATTAAGGACATATTAGAGTGTTTTCGTTTAGTTTTTTTCTTTTTTTTAAGCTGGAGATGAGGTCTGAAAATAGATGCTGTGTCGCTGGCAAAATACCGCTGAACCTGTTAATTAATCAAACAAGCATCTATCGTACTCACAGCCATGCTCTTGGCAATTAAACATATATATATTCGATTTGACCATTAGCATGATTAAAGTCATCCAACCTGACCTCTGGCCAAGCCTGCCTGGGCGAAGAAAAAAAGAGAGAGAGATCAATTACACACAACTTTTGCTCCTTGCGCTCAGGGATAGAAAAGCTATTATTGTTTGGCATTAAAAGCCACAGGGGAGCTTTTAATAATGATTCTCTAGGTCGTCTAGGACAACAATAGCTCAATAGCAGTTAGATACAGACTGAATCAACTTTAGTCCATCAATTACTCATTGACATGCAGACCGTGCTCTGCAATTCAACACCATTTGCATAATAGTCTGCATAGTAGATTGCTCACAACCCTGTGCAATGAAAAGGACAGTGATTACACTTTGGTGTAAAATGTCATGTACAGACACCAATTATTGTGTTGTCCTGGACTTGCATATATAGCAGGGGTCTTCAATGGGGGGTATGGGACCCCTAGGGGGTCCTCTGAGTTACTGCAAGGGGTTCGCCAAATCTCTGTGTGATGGGGAACATAAGCCGAAAATAGCAGATCTATAAGCTCGCAACGCTATTTTCAGAGAGTTGATGTGGAAAAAGAGCATACCCTGCAAGTACAGAGCCAACAGTTACATTGACTAAATATTGAGGGTTTAAAAGGTTAAACATTAACATTAACATGAATCCAACATATTAATACGTAATAGAAAGCATAATGTATGTCGACCCTGACCGCTGGCGTAGCGGTCCATGCACCTAGGCTCCAAAGTAGCCTCTCTCTCAGGTAAGGGGTTCTTGGCCTGAAGAAAACATCTGAAGACCCCTGATGTATAGCATGGATAAAGAAAGACAGGACATAAAGAGGGGCCTCCCAATACACAGGGTGTGAGGTTATATTTATGCCCTTTAAATATATGGGGCGGGTGGGTAGAGGAGCAGGTAACACTGTGTGTACACTACACCGACCACATAACAGCAACATCCCAGGTTCACTTCAAGAGGAGGGACACTTGTATGTCCTTCCTCTTTCTGACCTAGAACAAACATGGGAAAGTTCTCATTCTACTCTACTCCTCTGCCACCAAAATGCGCAATCATCATCATCATAACCTTTACTTTAACTCAAGAGTGCAATTGAGGGGAAAGCTACATACATTTTCAATGTAGCTGAGATGGAACACAATGATCAACAGGAATATACATTTATATATAGTGGACAGAACACTCAAAGAATTCAAAGAACTAAAACAGATATTGACAAGAAAGTATTAAAGCAGTTACAATCTAGAACAAAAGTGTTGGAACCTTTGCCCTGAATTGACCCAAGGAAGGCAGTGGCTCATTCCAAGCAGATGGAGCACTGACATCATCCATTAAAGGACGCGTATCACTGGTTTCTTTCAAAGTTGGCCTGAAAAAACTATCTATCAGGAGACCACAAAGGGCGGTGAATGTAAATTCCAATCGAAAAGGAGCCGTCATTCACTACCGCCGTTTTTCCATTTTCTCCTTTGTACATGTGTTTGTATTTGTTGATGACATGTAGCCTATTATTGTTCAAATGTTTTATGCTAATGTATGTTGGTGAATTGAGCATAGGACCACAATGAAAACAAATCCCCAGGACTTTCTCTTGTGTTATCCTTTTATCCGTAATGTCTGTACCAAGTGCTGTTTTACATTTCTGACTAATAGTAGTATTCAATCAATCAATCAAACCTCCGTTTGCTGTCTGTCTAGTACAACCCTGCCCCGAAACCTGTCCATGCATATAAAGTCACGGTCTACTACTACTGTTAGGATGCAGTGATATTCAGGGTCGAAACGCGATAAGGCATGTTTAACCCCCGGGTTTCCCCAAGGGAGGGCAACACCCAGAAAAACATCCAGGGGAGCCATTGAAGACATTTCGCAGAAAGGACACAAGATCTGCTGTGACCCAAAGACAAGGGGTCAAAGACCACTCTTTAGATGCACCTTTCACCTCCTCACTCCGGACAAAAAACAGAAGGTCAAAAGTCTGTTTTACAGTGGAGGAAAAAGTACTCACATTTCTTGGGTGAAATGGGTTATGGTGCCCACACACCAAAATCTCATTGAAATGCATTGGCGGAACGCGGATTCCACTCTCATAGGTATTTTGGTGCGTGTGCACCCTTACAAGTAAAAGCCCAGAAGTACTTGAGTAAAAGTACAAAGGTATTGGTAACAAAATGTACTTAAAGTAACAAAAGTAAAAGTACTCACTGTGCACAATGTCCCATTTTTTAGTTTTCAAAATCTAAAATACAAGCTCATAATGTGTCGCAGTGCGACACATTATGAGCTTGTAGATCAGCTATTTTCAAATGGTCGAAATGTATATTGGGCTGAAGTGGTTATGTATGTTTTGTAATAATAATCCAAATCTGCAAAGAAACTGGTAACTAAAGTTTTCAAATTCCTCCAATCTCCTTTGTCTTAGTTCTACTTCATCTCCACATCACAAGTTCACGTGTGTATTCTTTCTTTCCCAATGTTTTTGCAGTTTCAAGAATAAAGGCATAGTGGTAAAGAAATACAGGCACAATGTCAGTTAATATACAATGTCGAAATAGAAATAAAATTATACGGAATGTGCACCTCGTGGAGACAACCTTTGCCGTTGCTATAAACAGCAGCCGATACAGAATCACAGTCTCTTGTGGCAGGTGGGAGACATCCTTTGGCAGCAGATATCAAACATGTCAAGTACAGGGTAGCAGCAGTGTATTCATAGTCATGTACAGCAATGTGAGTTCTTTCTGCTAAGTGTATGTGGGCCTCATACCATGTGCATTTTGTGATGCCGTTTTATTGGTATCATACATGACTGTTTCCCAAACATCGGTCAGGATCCATTTGCAGATTGCTTCTTAATTGAGGTAATGGTCTTATTCATGAAGCCAAAGTGCAGTATGAAGTGATTTGGCAGATAATGGCATTTGGTTGATTATTGTTATCTTAACACTTTCGACCTGGTGCCCCTATTTTGGTCTGACATCATAGGTGAAAAAAACAACATTTCAACAGAAAAGCTAAACTAGCACCTATACAAGATCACATTTGTAGATGGGCTATGTGTCTGGATGCCACTGTCTGGCTATTTTAACTATTTATCATATGACAAAGTATATGGTTTAAAGTGGGTAATGGTGTTGAACAAGTGCCTATGGTGATGAAATAGGCTAAACGTACAAACACCTCACAGGCGCACGCACGCACGCACGCACGCACGCACGCACGCACGCACGCACGCACGCACGCACGCACGCACACACACACACACACACACACACACACACACACACACACACACACACACACACACACACACACACACACACACACACACACACACACACACACACACACACACACACACACACACACACACACACACACACACACACACACACACACACACACACACACAGCTTCAGGCACAAACAACAGGGTGTGAGGTGAGATTACCTTCTGTAAGCTTTCTTTAGTCTGGGATTTGCTAACCACTCAATAGTGTACACTGTGCATCCAATCCCAAAGTCAACATTTGCTCAAAAGGTAGTCTGGTAGCTGGGGTTACACCACAGCACTGCTAAATCCCTGCCAACCTGCTGTGCTTGGAAGGTGCTTTGCCCAGCCTTACCGGCCCATATATAAACATCAGTCTGAAGTAAATACCATTGATATTTGGACAATAATGTAAAACAACTTCATCATTCACATTAATAATGTTCCCATTTCGATGGAGGACCAACATGGAAGTCTTTCACAGTTTTTAACCCAGCAAGCACGGTCAAGACCTGGACGAATCAGTGACATCTCGATTGGGGCCAGATCAAGTCAAACCATGACTAGTCGGATCTGGCCTAGAATATCACCTGATTTCAACCAACATAAATCCCCACAAAAACGGACGTAATGGATTAATCAGAGAGGGTCCGATCGAGTTCAGATACATATCATAACTATTCAGTCCCAGAATGTAACCTTATACAGTATGCTCATATTTCAACATTACAAACAATAACAATAATCCTATATCCATATCCATATGACGTCCTGGTAATGACGTCAAGATCATCCCCATATGGGCTGTGATCTGGCCTAGTTCTCAACGTCACCGGAGTCACCGGTGACAAGAGAGAAAGGTACATACTGTAAGAATCTCTGGATGAAATCATTCACAAATAGCATTACAATTCCAGGGACATTTCACGACGAGGAGGCCCAAATGCCAATGTCATTGGGTAAGGCGTGTCTTTTTCAAGTGCTGGAAGATACAGTATATTTGTTTGAACTAATCGGGTCCTTCCAAGACATCAACTCAACAAATTACACAAACTGTAAAATCAGCGTCCGGATTGAGAGGCCCCATTGACCAGACCTGGGGTATTTTGGGTCAATTCCTTGCAGTTTGTTGCTGACACAGTACAGGTCAGACACTTAACAATGGCCAGTACAGTATGACTGTATCTCTCTTACCTCAGGTGTTTTGTTTCGTTGCTTGGGTTCTTGCTCTGCACAAGTTGCTGTCTGTGATGCGTTGCTCTTCCCTTCTTCCGTTTTTCTTGAATCACCCTTAATCAACAGGAAAAAAACAAAAAAACAAAAGCGGTCTTAATTTGACCTCATATTATATTCAGTTCAATTTAACTTAAATCCAGACTCATAGGTCGAAAAACAACAGACTGACACAACACAAGGACACACAATATAGAAATGTACTAAAATATATAATGACATCTGTTCCAGTGATTCGAACAACAAGAGGAATACATTGTGTATCAGATTGTGTAGGTTAAAGCCATTATGATAAGGTTTTTTGAGTCAATTAAAGCCGACATACATTTGTAGCCTACATGAAATTCCTCACCACAACATGAAAGGTGGGAACATAACCGTCACAGACTTGCACTTGTCATTGGGAGCTTAAGCAAGATTCTGAATGATTCATTAAATGGCACCATAAGCTTTTAAATTGTTGCTTTTCTGCATTTTCAGCCTATTATTTTGACTGATGCCAGCACATGTCAACCCAGCTTTAATCTCATTTAGCTAATTATTGTTTATTATAAGATTCAAGATTCAAGAGATTTATTCGCACATAAATTATGTATATGAGTAGGCTACTACATGCATTGTTAAAAACTTAGGTTGGGGGTGGATGCTCCACAACATACAGAAATTTAAACACTATTGTGCAGTGGTTCTCAATCTTTTCAGGCCACAACCCCCTTTACCCCCAGTCCCCAGTTCAAATATGATAATATTTGAACTGGGGACCCCCCACACTGGCGCTTGTTGAAGCATTACATGTTGTTTGACTTGGTTCCACAGATAAAAGTTTTGAATGTGAAAATAGCAGATCTACAAGCTCACAACTCCTCAGATCAGCAATATTCACAATTGCTGCCTCTTTCTCACATGATTGGACAAACTGGCCAATGTTTTTTATAGCCTAGTTTAGTTTGTTGATTACTTTTGATGCGGTAATGGTCTTATATTTCTTTTCATTTCTTATTTTATTTTTGTATTAAAAAGGTCCTTAAATCGACACTTCATTGTCATCTGAGGACCCCCCCTAGAAGATCATGTGGGCACTGGGGACCCCACCCGCACCTGCCCCTGGGGGTCCCGAACCGTAGGTTGAAAACCAAAAAATGGCCAACATAATAAAAGTTGTAGTGAAATGCAACATAACATCTCATCCCTCTCTCTCCTTATTTTGCATTGTGTTTTTACGACTGTTTTTTTTTAGATGATATCTTCTAGTAGTAGTCTGTCATTCAATGTTATACGAGTCCAAAAAAAGGATCTCAATTGAAGCAAGCCATTGAAACAAGCCATAGGCTTTCTTGGGTCAGGGTGTATCCTTTTAGTTGACCTTGTAGGCTACCAGCAAACTGTTGGCCTATGCAAACTTCAATCAATCAATCAATCAATCAATCAATCAATATCTCTCTCACAACACACACACCTTGTAGTAGCCCGTGACCTGCTCTGCGATGCTGCTGATGTTCAACATGTACTGGTGCAGCTTCTGCTGGTACCGCAGGGCGGAGAGCTGCGCTTCTCCCTGCAGAGCCGACACCTGGGCGAGAAGCGCTTGCTCCCTACGGCCCCACCTGAGCCTCGCCATCCGGGCTCGGTGCTCCGCGGCCGCGCTCCTCTCCTCCAGCGCGTCGGCGAGCTGACGGAGCGCGTCCACGCAGCTGTGCTGGGCGATCGTGTCGTCCCGGGGCAGCAAAAGTCCGCAGCCTTTTTGACAAATGCCCACCACGTCTCGGTCTCGCTTACTGTTGTTGTACTTGTCCATGATCTGTTGTTCTTCTGGGTTCAACACAGCCTGGCACACATGCGTCTCCTGGTCCCCGCAGCAAGGATCCGGGCAATCAGCGCACATGTTTTGGCGAGTCGCTCCCTGCCAAATTCTGATGTGCGGCAGCTGGCTGATGGTGCGGTAGCCTACACTAACTTGAGGGGAAAGTTGTTTTTCAAGTCAGATCGTGTGTAAATAAATAGCCTACTGTCTGTATGTAGATAATTTAGCTTAAACGGTCTGCACAGCCCAGGTTTCCCCGTGGACCTCAGCTCAGGCACCAAATGAATGATGTTTGTGTTTCACATTCACAAGGGGAGCGCTGGCTGGCTGGCCAGCAAACTTCTGTCTACTAGGCTACTTGTTCACTTCACTTCAGTTTTGCAGCCTTTCTTCCCTATAGCAGTGGTGGGAAAAGTACTCACATTTTTAAGTAAAAGTATCAATACTGCTATATAGAAACAATTAAAAGTCCGGAATTCATAAAGTAAAAGTACAAAAGTATTGGTATCAAAATAGGCTACTTAAAGTACCAAAAGTTGAAAGTTTAGGCTGCTTTTTATGCAGGAAGTTTTGAAAAATAAATCTTTTGAAAATAGCAGATGCAATGCATTGTGAGCTTGTAGATTGGCTATTTTCAAATGGCCAACATGTATAGGGTTGAGTGATTAATGTGTGTTTTGTAATAATAATAATCCAATTCTACAGTAACTAGTAACTGAAGTTCAAATAAATGTAGTGTAGCTAGTAAAAGCACAGTATATATGATGTAGGTCTATTAGGAGTAGAAGTTACTGGAAATTGGAAATAGGCCTACTCAAAGTGCAAACTATATGCCTCAAGGGGCTCTCAATGCCGATGCGGATAGGGTTAAATTATCACCCTATACACTTATGAAGTATCATATTTTAGGCTTTTGCATCGATGACATATGAGATATGAAACCCAATAAAGCTCCAAATGTGTGTAAAATGAAATGAACTGGGTATAGTCTGTGATGTTCCATAATCACCAGTAGAGGTCGCCTGTGTCCTCACTTATGGACAGTGGCCAGTCTGGCCACAGACCAAAACAAACTTGGGCCTGTAACACATTTGATTTACTTTGCAAATCAGCCCACAATCCCATCACACCTCACAATCATGCACGGATACACTTCAAATAAATATCTCCTGTGTAGGCTACACACTCTCGTTGATTCATTTCTGATCTGTAGGCCTATTTGTGCCTGGCTGCCTGCGTATAACTTCTACAGTGATGAAAAAAATTTGAGCAAGTGGTCTTTGGGGAACTGTCCTTCAATGGATCGCTATGGCTAAGCTCTGTAATACAATACCTTTCACGGAGACTTTCGTTTAGTAAGCCACCCCTGCATGCTGGTCTTACCGCCTGACAGCATGAAGTACTGCAGGCACCTCTGAGACAGCATCACATTTCAGGGCTCTAAGTCGGTTAGTCTGACTCCCCTGTGGTTTTTACATTGAGTTACATCACTCCAAACTGTGTTGTGTGTTGTCTGGGCTGTCAAAGAGAGAGGGCCAGGTGCAGATTTACTAAGAAAATACCATGATCTTAGCTGGTAGCCCTATATGTTCCCACCTGTCAGTAGAAAACATATGGTCACAGAGATTAGAGGAAAAGGCTATTCTTCCTGAACCTGTGCAAAAATAACATAACCTATATGTTACAGGCTATGTTACGGCTAATCAGCTAATGAATATGCCTACCCAATAGGCTACATATAGTTTATAAGCTGTCTGCAAGTAAAATCTGTCTGATGTGATGTCAATGTGTCTCACAGCAGGGGCCAGAGGTTCTTAAACTTTCTTGGCTCATGCGCACCCCTGTAAATAACTTCTTCATTCACGGCATTTATGTCATATTACGGTACATGAATATGTAGGCCTAATGCATCTTTCCCCTTAAGATACAATATGTCTGGAGGACACCTGAGACAATATCTGTTTACCATTACAGGACCGCTTGAAAATAACTTCATGCTGGAAGTAACCACTTGAACCCCAGCATATTCTGGGGGTAACGTTCACCAAAAACAATAGCTTGTAGACCTGTTTTTGGTGAAGAGATTTTGTGTAGGCTAGTAGATCAAAGAGGAACACACCAAGTACAGTGCAACTCAGGTCCATTTTATTAAGGATGGACCTGAGACTGAAGTGACATTGATGAATTCCAAATATTATCAGAGTATTCTGAGGCACCCCTGGACTTGCATCACGGCACCCACTTTGATAAATCCTGCAGGCCTATAGGCTAAGTGTCCTCCTCCTAACTTGAACAGTGAAAACTATACTGTAAACTCGACAGCTGGCTGGGAAATCAGTAGGATAGCGCAGCGTTATCAATGTCACAGATCACCCAGGTCTATGACAAAGGCCATATGTGCGCCCTCGATGTGTTCCCTATGTGAATTCATGTCCGCTAACAACCAAAAAAATCCTTTGATCAAAATTCAGCTGCAATCTGATATATCTGACCCACTTACGTGGGACATATATTGATCTCCTTGTCGTCTGCAGGGCACAAGATAAGGGCAAAATCCTTTTTTCTGGGCTAAAACAAAATAAAACTAGATAGAGCACCGTTCTTATCTGTAGCTGGAGGACAGATTAAAGGGAGAGAGAGGTTTTTTGTTCTTGGGCTGGAGATGATTATTACGATTAATTTGCATTGTGGCTTCCCAGACAAAATCCATTATTTGAGAGGCCTTGTAGACGGCAAAGTTGATAATGGACAGCGTTCATAAATCATAAATGATGCTCTTGTCTCTTGTCATTTGATACTTGGTAGCCTAAACACAGTTATGAATATTTTAGAACTGTGGGCTTTCAAAATCTGAAGTTACTGTTCTGTTGAAGCTGAAGTTGAATGCCAGGGCTGTGTTCATCACAGACAAAGTAATTCAATGTTACTATGATGATGGCGTTTTTTTGTTTGTTTGTTTTTTAAGGGTGATGGCTGGCCAGAACAGGCCATGGTTCTGATCCATGTGACATCCATGTGATATATTGGGCTCTATTTTGATTTTCTTAAAAAGTACCAGCTCTTATGTCCGACCACCAAACTTTTCGTCAGAAAGGTCCGGTTCAACTACAAAATGACATCACGCGCATCTTACGAAAAGCATTACCCTGAATAAGAATTAGAGCTCGGAAAGCTGCACCTCGGAACTCTCCAATGAAATGTTCGGTGTTCGGAGACAGTATGGACAGGCCTTAAAGTTAAGTCATAAGAGCTGGTACTTAAGGCAATCAAAATAGAGCCCAGTAGTACAGTATGTAGGCCTACTACTATCCCTAAGCAGCATTGGGCAGGAATTAAAAGACAAAGTACTGCATCTTGAGGCGAGCTTTCCTTAAATGTGAAAATCTATTTAAATCCAAGGTGGGGAAACCTCTCCATCAGCAATTCTTGAGCCAGACGCCTCAGACCCCCAGCAGTCTCAACTCCACTGGAAGAGTGCTCTGAATTTGATATAGTCAATTCTTTTAGAGCATTTGACCACATCTATTTCTGGCACACGAAATTGCTTTGCATTTAAAAAAAATAAAAATAATTACAGTGTAACTGAGTGTTTGAAACATTCTGCGGTGCGGTCCAACAGGGCTGGACTCTGATGAAGATGCCAGATCCGGCATCGAAACATTAGTCCTCTGTCATGATGATATAGAGCCTAAAGGTCACCCTTGAGACGGTGACTAACACCTGGACTCGCTCTGACTGGCTCCAAGAGTCATAGTAAGACACAATGATACCTTTTTCATTTCAAGGACCCCCCGTTTGACCTGCATTAGACCACAGAGCACAATTTGATACAACTTGTATCTCTGGAAGCTGACTTTACACAGTCAAATCCTCAGCATTAATTGGTGGTGCCGTACTTGCCGTACGTGCCGTACTCTGTTTTGTAAGTGTCTATTACTCTAATAGACCCCCAAGTGTGCTTATAATATGCAAATATGTCTTTCCTGTGAATCTTTGGTTACTTCCTGAAAGCTGAATAAAGCCTCTCAGTCAAAAGGCCCGATTGAAATACACCGATATAATCACATCATAATATCATTCCCTCCCCTTTCTACTATTCAACAACACAGTGGGTGTGGAAAACTTCAGCTGGGTCACTTAAAAACATAATGTTAACACTTTCTGTACACCTTTTTGAAGAAAAACTAAATCTTCCTCCAAGTAAAGTATAATCATAATACCTGATGGTTATGTTGTAGGCGGGGGTAGAAAAATCACGGCACCCCATCTTTAACTCTGAGAATGTACATATAGATCTATGAAACTAATTTGGTTCTATTTAGAGTTTTGTAGAGTTACAGATCCATGGATCCATTTGATTCCTAAAATCAACATTCAGCTGAGGACCCCCTGGAACCCCCTCAAGGACCCCTAGGGGTCGCCAGAGTGGACCCCAAGTTGAGAACCAGTGCTGTACCTTGTGATTGATTGATTGATTGATTTTGATTGATTGAAGACTTTATTAGAAGTTTGCATAGGAAAAGGTACAGTTTCATGACGGTACAGTTCACTGGTACAAGGTCTACTAAAAGGAGATCCATGAAAAGACTAAGCTTTCCTGAACACACACCAAAGCAAAGACTCATGGCAACCACAGTCATTGACCACTACTTTTCAATCTGAATTACATTATGACTAACTGTATACCTTGGGACTTACCCGCAGATGTACTTTTGAAGTACACAAGACTTGCTTCCAAAGTTCATTCAGGGTACCAAAAACATGGATCTCTTAGGCCTACTCATTCCTGCAACACACACATACTGTATATTTGCGCACATTATTTACTAAGAGCCACAATAAACTCAAAAGACTTCCTTGCCAATTCTCACCTGGAATGTCTTAAATACTTTTCTTCTCAGCATTACCACCATTGATTAAGGGACAAACATCTTTATTGAAGGATCTAAAACCTTGTTGATTCTTTCATTATTGATAACAGGATTTTCTTCCCCCCCAAGTATACGGAAAAAAGGAGAATAGACAAGCTTCAATAGTTAACTACACCTTTATTGTTCCTTTATGTCCAGCCAATGAGAGAGTCCAGTTTCATCCCTCTCAACATGTGCTGTTCATTTCCAGTGAACCACTGAAACATCTGCAAACATCTGCAAACAGCCAAACCCGCTGCACCAACACTCCAGTGATGTCGTCATACCCCGACCATCATAATGCATGAGACTGTGGGACTATTTCTGAGCTTGAATGAGTGACACCCCTTTAAGTCAGTCTATGTGGGGTTTCCAAAAACTCCATATTTGAGTTAACTGGCTTAATGAAAGCTGATAACGGAACATATTAAAGGGATATTCCACTTTCAAAAAATGTTTTGGTCATTTTATCGTCTAACCAGGCTCTTATGAACACCCTGAACAGTTTTCAATATTTAGATATTTGATGTAAATGTTATCAGGCCTTCCTCCTACAGGGCCCCTCCCCATACACACCCATTGTAGCTTCAAACTCCATTTTAACCATGACTCATACTAACCTCCTAATA
Source organism: Nannobrachium achirus (assembly GCF_963921795.1). Lineage (NCBI taxonomy): Eukaryota > Metazoa > Chordata > Actinopteri > Myctophiformes > Myctophidae > Nannobrachium > Nannobrachium achirus. Next base: position 39,190,139 of record NC_137820.1, read on the forward strand.
CGTGAGCAGGCTGTTTTTTCGATAACTTTTTAATAATCTTTTATTTTATAGTTTTTTCCATTTTCCCAAAGAATTAGGAGGGTATTATGAGTCACCAGAAAAATAATGGGTGTTTTTGATGAATTTATCATGGTTAAAATGGAATTTGAAGCTACAATGGGCCCTGCAGGAGGAAGGCCTGATAACATTTACATCAACTATCTAAATATTGAATCAAGCAAATTAAAAACTGTTCAGGGTGTTCATAAAAGCCTGATTAGACGATAAAATTAGCAAACGTTTTTTTGAAAGTAAAATGTCCCTTTAATGAAGGCTGCTAAAGCAACATATTAAGAGATATCTACATCGTCTCAGTCTCGGCCATCAAGGGATGTCACTCAGGAATGTAATGTAGTTCAAACAGGAAGCTGAGAGGCTGGTATGAGTCGATTTGCAAAATAATGGAGCGTTTACTGAACCACTTTTTATGTCTCCAATGTCATGCATGTTAGAATGTAACGTAAGTGCCATCACTTCCTTCCAAAACGACCGAAGTTCAAGGCGTTCATGCTTTTGGCAACTCTTCCGATGATTTGTCGCATGATGGGAAACTGGGAAAGCACTTTGTGGTGGATGTTTTGATATAATCGCACAATGTAGAAGCATGGCTAGCATCAGTCGCACAAAATATGAAATATATATTCGGAGCAATTCCAAAACGCAGCATTGTTTTTCTTTTCCACTTTGGGAAGGGGAGGGGCGGGGGGGTGATAAACCACTAAAAACCGTGGGTCATGATGACATACAAATATATTAATAAACACAAACAAAAACAACATCAATTCATAATGGTTTTATATATCTCTGATCACATGAAACTCTTGTGTTAATAAAAAGAAGGGAAAAAAAAGAAAAAAATATAGGTGCGACAGTATGAGCTTTGGATGGGTTCTTTACAGTTTACACACGGATGGCTTTGCGTCTCTATCTCCTGTTTTGCACATACTGTATACCAGTTTATGAAAGAAATTATACATCGTATATTCATGTTATAGGAGCTAGGCAGGTTGTGTTAATAGAAAACATTACGTAGCCATCGATGCGCACGGACACTGCACAGTTACGGAGTGTTATGAGCATCGCTACTGTTCACTGTACTGTACTGTGTACTGTTGTTAATAGAGACACTACTGTAGAAGATGGATGAAAAAGAAAAAGGTTTACAGTAAATGAAATGCCGACATTCTTTACAAAGCACCAGCTGGTACAACTGAGGCCCTAATGATACAGTCAAAACAAAAGTATATTCAAATCAGTAAGTAAAATTCTAGCACGGAATATTTTCCCGTTCTCTGAGACAAAACATTTATGTCCATGACTAACACAACACTGAAACAAAAGCTCAGGTTGCAGTCATGATCATCATCTGCACAACTGTAAAAATGTATAACCACTTGTGGCAAAGCGATGCAAATAAACCAGTCACGCCGTTTACGGTATTTTTGCTCTGCGTTCAAAACTATAATGTCGGGTATACTTACGAGCTCATTTCCAGTTTTCGGTTTGCCATACATTCAACTTTACAAAGGTGGATATGGGGGTGCGGAAAATTATAGTTTATTTTTTCTTCACTTTTGTCCACGGAAAACCATTTAAATTATAATTCCAGCTAAAGAGGTCTGCATGCACACACCTATAGTGGTATTCTGTCAATCCAAGCGCATGTTATGATTTGGAAATAAGCTTTGATCTGCATGTAAACTCTATCTCTTACTGAAGAAGTTAAAATGACAATAGTATATTAAGATAGCAAAACCATATAAATTATTGCATATTATATTATATTAGCATGACATACAGTACATTACTCTTTTTGTCTACAATGCTCACTAATAAAACTGAGTGTCTGCAGATATTTGCTTTGACTGTATCTCTAAAAACGGAGTGTGCTTCATTTTGAGAGAGAGAGAGAGAGAGAAAAGAAAAGGAATAAAAAGCCACTGAAATGCTAAATAAGGACAAACACGTAGAAATTTCATAAACTCATATACGCTTATCCTTCACAACTATAACATCTGTTTAGCTTATACTATGGAATGCAATGTACTGGAAGATAGATTATCCAAAACGTCATACATCAAATGAAACCCGACGCTTCCCAACCCGTCTGCATCTTAAAGGAGAGGTTTTGCTTCTTGATATAAGAAACCCTGACCGGCAGACCGGGCCACAGCTGTGTGCACCTATACCAGTGGTGTAAAGTAACTACATAAAGTACATTTACTTAAGTACTGTACCTAAGTACAATTTCAATACTTTTAATTTACTACTCCACCACATCTCGGATCCAAATATTGTACTTTGATTCCACTACATTTATTTGAAAACTTTAGTTACTAGTTACTTTGCAGATATAAATGATACTGTAACATACATGAAACACCTTATGTAGGCTATTTGAAAATAGCCTACATGAAGTTATATAAAAATAGACGATCTACAAGCTCACAATAGTGAGCTTGTAGGTCTGCTATTTTCAAACATTTTGTACTTCTTCCAGACTTTTACTTGTAACCGAGTACTATATTGCAGAATTGATACTTTTACTTAAGTAAAAACTGTGAGTAGTTTTTCCACCACGGATCGATACACACTCACACTCTTTTGTCCATTTCCTAAGAAGGAGACGTTGTGAAAGATAAGAGTAAACGTTTACATAAGGCATATCGAACAAGTTGACAGAACTCCTCCATCACTCTTCCGAGAGATGTTTTTGTAGATATTTAAATAAGGGATATCTTTGTCCGTTTTTTTCCAATTTCTTTTCTTTTTTCTTTTTGTTCTTTGACTGGTCCCCCCCCTCCCAAACAATACATATTCCACAGCTTGGGGGGTTGGTTTTGGAATACGGTTGTTTTTTTCCAGGTTGCAAGGTTGGTGGGGACCGACGACATAATCGCGGAAAGAGTGCGAGTCCTCAAAGGCATGGGCCTTCCAGAGTCTCCCCGATCCAGCTGACCGCCACTACATTCAGAGGTCCAGGCAGAGGAGAGCCACCAGGAACAGGCAGAGCAGGCTGTGTGACGCCACGGTCACCACGCCATTACCTGGTCAGAGACATGAAACAACACAAACACAGTTACTACTCCAAAAAGCTCTGCAATCCATGAAGAGGAACTAGCATGGCTTTCCCCTCTGTAATTGAGAAGGCTTTCAGACAGTTTACACTGGCACCAGAAGAGGGCCATGTGAGAAATCAGGGCTGGAGGTTATGATTTGCCATCCAAGGAGTGTGTGTGCAAAGTTTGGCATCGATAGGGCCAACGGTGCTAGAGATAGGGGCAAAAGTGTGACGTGACGGACAGACAGCTTTTCATAGTAACTTGCGACCACATTCTTATTAATGCTAACCAATCTGACAGTTCAAATGGTTCGCTGACAACTTAAACCCTATAGGCCTATACAAGTACATTTTTGTATAATTGTGAAAATAGAAATCTATAGCCTCAATGTGCGTCGTTGTGACACATTGTGAGCTTGTAGATATCCTATTTTCGCCTCATTTTGACCTATTTTCACAAAAGGTTCACCTATCACAACGTGCCCAGAATAGGAACTAAATAGGAACTAAAAATACAAGATCTCTTGACTTGGACCACCGCAATCCATCACACATGAAGGCCATATCTGGGTGTGAGATGCAATAATATTATACCCCATCTGTGTGGAGAACACCTTAAAATGGCCCTCCATCTGTCAATGCCACGGCACTTGAATTTTGAAACCCCCCAGCGGCTTAAATTCCCGTCCCTGAAAAAAATGAAGCTGTCAGGTGGGTCTGGCCCAAACGATAAGGGATAAGGATACCTCAGGGGGGGTTCCCAAACTCATCAAGATCAATTACAGAGGCTTAAGACCACTCTCTAGACGGCGAGCCCGCCAGTCGGCCCACTGGACAGTGAAGGGATAAAGCCAGTGGGCCATCACTAGGTTTTAGTCATGGACTAGACTAGAGGACCCTCCCCCCCCTTCTTAGCTCTCCAATCTAAGCTATGAAACATAAAGTGACAGCTCTGCTCTGGCCCATGAGGACCCCCTGACAGGGACAAATGACTCCCATCGTCATCTTTAAAACTGGTATAATCCCCCCAGAGAATGACAGAATGTCATGATCAGCTTCATGGCTGTGACCAGTTCCGTTCTGTCTGTCTGTCCTTCATTTTTGTGGTGCCAATAATGTGAAACCAAAATGTTCACATTATGTTCATTTTAGCTTTACGTCGTTTCTGTCGTGTGGAAACATTGTATGTCCAAAACTGGTAGCTAAAGTAGCCGATCTGCAAGCTCAAAATGCGTCGCATCGCTTGTTGGCTGCTACTCTTGGTGCTTTTGTGTGACACTGTACTGTGCAGTAATTATGAAAAAAAAAAAAAAAAGATGAATGGGATTAAAAGTGTTTCAACTTGTCAGCCAAATGAGATATGGGCATATACGTGATATTACACTAATAGTACATGTATACCTGTTCTTGAGGTAATTGTTTAACACCCAAAATCACAAAGGCTAATTTGACCTTTGGGATACATACATAAGTCGGTGTATCCATTGGCTTTGTAGGGCAGTGTAGTATGATTAAGTTGGGCTTTAATTTATGAAGAAAAAAAAGAAACACAAAAGAAAAAAAGTTTCCTGCACAACAGCAACAATATGCTTAATAGCAACAAGGATTTATCAGAAAACATTTTTTTTTTGCAGAATCGGCCTGGGGTCTTAAGCCTGTATCAGAGTCGGGTCTGCGGTGGAAGGCTATCCACCGCGGTGTAGTGCCGTGTAGTCTTTTTGAGCGTTAACGTTGTAGTTTTATGACTCAAAAAGACTACACGGCACTACACCGCGGTGGATAGCCTTCCACCGCAGACCCGACTCTGATACGGGCTTTAATGGGTTAAGATGGGACAAGTGGTGCACCATAATATCTGACCTGTGATGTGTATTTGTGCCACGGCTCCGTCGCCTCCCTCGCTGTGCGCCCGGATCTCCACCACGTAGTTTCCATCTGTGGGCATGGGGAGGTCAATGGACCTCCTGCTGGTGGTGTACAGCATCCCTGTGCTCTTCCCCTTCTCCCTGTAGAGGACCTGCTCACGCACGCACGCACACACAGGACAGGACAGCAAAAATTAGTGCAATTTAAAAATACATTAAAGACTAACCCTGAATCTTGAATTATAAGGTGTGTGTCGGGGTCACACACCAAAAATATAGCCAATCTATGGCCTGGACCACCGGCCTAGAGGTCCGGGCATCTAGGCTCATAAGTAGCTCACATTGCATTGCATGGCAGCATTGTGAGTTTTGCCCAACTAAATATAAATCAACAATAACTTTAAACCTAACCTCTAAATCAGGGGTCTTCAACAGGGGGCCCGGGACCCCTAGGGGGTCCTCAGAGTTACTACAGGGGGTCCTCCAAATCTTTGTGTGATAGGAAAAAAAAATCTCCTTTTTAGCCAGATTCTTAACACATTCCCAGCCAATTTAAAATATGGATGTGCGCTAATATTGCCAGGTAATCTATCTATAAATGCGAGAAGTCTCTGCGTGTCTGTAATCCGCGTATCTCGAGAACCGTTCGTCCCACCGGCTTCAGATTCGGCACGCGCGTTCCCCGCCATGGCACGGAGTGCAGTGCCGGGTCTCGACTCGACCCGACGCGCGGTTTTCCCGAACCGGCGCGAAACGTTCGGAATCTCCTTATGCGGGGTTGATTGTTGACATCAGGCTGTTCCGGAGGAAATCGGCGAAAGCTCTGACTCATTGTGACATCACTTCATAAAAGGCTCTGACATCACGTACGCCACATGAGTCAACAAAAAATCTCTGTGAGTGTGTATGTATGTATGTAATCCGCGTATCTCGAGAACCGTTCGTCCCACGGGCACGCGCGTTCTCCATATATGGGCATAAAATGAATGCCCCCATATATGGGCATAAAATGGATTGCAGACAGACAGATACAGATATCTCCATATATGGACATAAATGGACAGAGGCAAACAGATGGTCAAAGATCTCCATATATGGGCATAAAATGGACGCAGACAGACAGATACAGATATCTCCATATATGGGCATAAATGGACACAGGCAAACAGATGTTCAAAACGGGTCCTATGACAACAGGTATAATGAGGTTTGCATTAAAGGGGGAACCGGCACTGTGTCTGCAACACAGTGCCGCACAGACAGATACTCCATATATGGGCATAAAATGGACGCAGATAGACAGATATCTCCATATATGGGCATAAAATGGACCCAGAACTATAACTGCAGTGATCTCCATATATGGACATAAAATGGACGCCGACAGACAGATACAGATATCTGTCTGTCGGCGAAGGGCGGCCCAGCTTCTAGTATCATTAATTTTTCAGATCAACATTAAGTGGCTTTAAATGGTTAGAGGCTGTGTTGATTGTTATGTGCCAATAGAGTGCGCCAAACGATAAGCCTTTCAACACACATCTATACTCAGTGTTGTATAAAGTACTGGAAACCCATACTTAAGTAAAAGTACCGATATTCCACTTGAAAGTTAATCAAGTAAAAGTAAAAGTCACCGATAATATTATTACTTAAGTAAAAGTATGAAAGTAGCTCTCATTAAATGTACTTAAGTATCAAAAGTACATAGTGTTAAAATGTACTTAAGTATAAAAGTAAAAGTAAAAAGTACAAGTACAAGTACAAGTAAAAGTACAAAAAATAATTTCAAAATGCCTACAAAAAATTAAGACCAAAAATTGACAATTCTCAAAGTGTTTTATTATTAATAGGTTCAGGTTGGAACATTCAGTGACCCCTTGATACCAGGGGCACAAGCACACACCTACAGTAAGAACAAAACATTATAGCACTGGGGCACCAAGTTCCCCAAAGCTATTTGAGATGTTTATAGATTAGACTCTTTACACACCTGCTTCCGAATAATTAATTATATAATTCCAGTTCACTGCGCATATTATGTAGGTGACAGGTCATTTCAATTAAGATCTCACTCCAGTCTGCGCTTTTTCTGAAAAGAGTCAAGCAGCTCCCTATAGTTTAAACTAGGCTATAAAATGACACAATAGGCTATAGAATGGATCTTCAGACAAGAAGTTAATTGTGAATGAAAACGTAGGCCTGTGCTTTCTTATTGTCACCTCAAAGTAAACGCTGGATTATTATTTCTTCAAATTGACTGGATTCAACCTGGATCACACAAGTAATGAGGTAACATCCAGCATATGCGTGTGAGCCATACTTTATGCGTTGGCGCATGCTTAAAAAGAACAGATCTAACTAACAGGATGCTATAGCTTGCAGATCTGTTCTTTTTTAGATCTTTTTTTATCTGTTATCTTTTTTAACCATGAGTTCTGCACCGCACACGATGACATCTTACTGCCGTCCCAAAAACAACGTGAAGAGTTTGACTCATGCATGCACGCCTGACAGCAAGAGAGCGAAAAGAGAGAGAGAAAAAAAATCCTAATCCTTGAAAGAAAAGCCAAGACATTTCTGTGTTGTGGTCGTTTGGATGGAAGATGTGCGCGCAGTTCTCTCATCCTCCTCCCGACCCGTGTTATACACAAGACGGTGACCTTACTTTTATTTGCGACAGTATTTGTGTCAAAACAAACAATGATCACCGTGTTCGGAGAGCGACCCCTGGAGTCACCGCACAAGATGGGTCACCAGTTTCCATGTAGTGCCGCACCGCAGCGCCGGCTCACAGGGAGAAGAGTGATACAGTATGAGACTGCTATGATATTAAGATTTTCGATTTGTAGCGAGTAACGAGGTGTCCAATTTTAATGTAGCGGAGTAAAAGTACGATTTTTTCCTTTTAAATGTAACTAAGTAAAAGTAAAAGTTCAGGGTTGAAAAAATATAAATAAAAGTACAAATTCTCAAAATGTGTACTTAAGTACAGTAACAAAGTACTTGTACTTCGTTACTTTACAACACTGTCTATACTTGTCATGGACGGAGTAAGCATTTGGCCGGATGCAGCCTGTCCATCCGTTAACATTGGGCTAAGCTAACCCATTACCGGGGGTACGTGTGCGCCACGCGCGCGCTTGATGGTCGAAATTGTATGATGGCCCATCGGCTGGGACATGTATCCACGCCACAGACACTTCAAACCGGGTCAAAATCGGCCGTAATGACGCAGCGTTATGTATTGTAGTGTGTATTGGAACCAACGGCTAACAATGGGGATTTTACACAGAGGAGACCTGTGCTAGCGGTGACGTCACGAACCTATCCTTACTTTTCACGGTAACTCGTTACCACCATACAAGGTAGGCAAGACCGTTTATTCATCAAAAAATATCCAATAAATTGCTTAAAAATAGCCGATCGACTTTAAAGGGGAAGACCACCCATTTTCAATATTAAAATATGTCATTAATATACCTTAGAGGAGTTGTGTGGAAATAGAAAAAAAGTTCCCCCCCTTCTGTGTTGCCTAGAACTGGAGGATTGATTTTGGAGTTTGTATTGTAAAGTACAATGTGTGATGTCATCAAGTTGTACTTTACAATACAAACTCCAAAATCAATCCTCCAGTTCTAGGCAACACAGAAGGGGGGGAGCTTTCTTTCTATTTCCACACAACTCCTCTAAGGTATATTAATGACACAGTTCAATATTGAAAATGGGTGGTCTTCCCCTTTAAAAGTCGCTTGGCGTCAAAGTCCCTAGTGAGGAAGTCGATATAAAAGTCGACGGGCGTTGAGTGAGTTAACCAGATTCTGAGAACTTTAGCCAAAAATAGCAGATTGACTATTTTTCGGCAAAGAGGGGCGAGAAAGAAACAGGGCGAGGTCACGCTGAAACAACAGAGACTGACACAATATGTCCATATATGGACATTCCAAGATATGGGCGTAATATTGATGACATCAGGGATCTCCATATATGGGCATAAAAGGGACAAGGACAGTAATTTGCAAGTGTGGTTGCCATGACGCAAGTCACACTTGCAAATGAACAATGTCTTGGCCATATATGGAGCGTGACATGAGGCGTGACTGACTGTCACACATGAGCTGCAGGTTTTCATAGTAAATGTGACTTATGGTTGCAATAACTGCAGACTGGCAGTAGAATGAAGTCGGGAGATCAGTCAGTTGGAAGGTGTGAAATAAAGCTGCTGAAAGCACCCGAGAGCTGACACTGACAGACGGCTGCTATGGTGCTAAAAATAACCGCTGCTATCCAAGGATCGAAAACAGATTCAACACTTTGCAACTGCTGACATGCCTTTATTGATAGGTACTGTATACTGTAGACTAACAGGAAATGGGGACTCGCACCCTCAACACGCTGTCAGGCTGGATTACAAGCCTAGGTGCCCAGACGGCTATGCCTGCCATCCAGGCCAGCTACATCTGTTTTTAATCATACAACTTCCATTTCTCTTTTGAGGACCAGGAAAGTGGTCCGAGGCACCGGTTTTGCAACACCCGAATGTTTGTCTGTCTGTCTGTTTGTCTGTCTGTCTGATGTCTGTCTGATATGTAAACCGCCGCCATGGTAACAGCCGCATGCTGAAACAGTGCCCAGATTTGGAGATGACTGACATCACTGATACATCTTAGATCCTAATATCCTACAAGCCGATACTTTCACCTCAGTCAGTACACACCACAACAACGGGCAAGGACTAGTTCATATATATTCCCTCTTTGTTCTAAATATTTCAGACATTTCATGCCGCACGCACGCACGCACGCACGCACACACGCACACACACACACACACACACACACACACACACACACACACACACACACACACACACACACACACACGCTTGCAGACCAGAAACCACAGTACATTGAACCTACCGTAATTGCCGGACTATAAGCCGCGGCTTTTTCCCCATGTTTTGAACCCTGCGGCTTATACTACAGTGCGGCTTATATAAAGATTTTTACAGCAAACGGCCAGTTAGTTAGTTTTACAATGGTCTTTAACAAGGATTTATATATAGATTTGTACAGCTAACAGCCACCAGGGGCGCTCTAGCGGGAAGCAGGAAGGACACCTGCGGCTTATAGTCAGGTGCGGCTTATATATGTAAACATTTGTTTTTTGTTCTAAATTTAGCTGGTGCGGCTTATATTCAGGTGCGGCTTATAGTCCAGCAATTAGGGTAATACTCTCCAGGGGTTGATAATGAAGTCAGAGGGTAAATGCAATGAACTATACCCACCTTGTAACCATCTATTGATGACTCGTTTGCCAGGGATTCCACATGTTCCCACATGATGTTTACGGACTGACCCTTTAACTTTTTACCAATTATTTTGGGGGGCCGACTTGGAGCTGTCGGGAGAGAAGAAAAAGAAAGACTCATGAAGTACATGTGTCTCAATTTCAATTCAATGTTCCATAATGTAACTGTCTAGCACACCTCTGTTTCTATACATTTATCCTGATTCATACTTACTTGCGGTGCACACGCTAGGGCATTCACCAAATATTCGAATATCAAAGTCACTATTCGACGTTGTTCACCGAAGTCGAATATTCGCTTATTTCTTTTATTTTTTTTGTTTTCTCTTTAAAAAATATATCGTTTATAAAGCTTGGCTAGATAGGAAGTCATAAGAATGAGTTGTCAATGCCCCTGGTGGATGAATTAATACATATTTGAACTGGGGACCCCCACCCTGACAAGCACTTGGAATTGTAGGTATTAATGTGACTCGGTTCCACAGATAAAAATTGTGAAAATAGCAGATCTACGTGCTCACAACGCCGATCTGCTATTTTCACAACGTTTGCCTCTTGCTTACTTAATATTAGTTTGGCCAGTAGAATATTCGACAATTCGAATACTTTGAGGTCGAATAATTCGAATACTAAAAATCACTATTCGTGAATGCCCTAGCACACGCACACACACACGCACACACACTGCTACTTTGAAGGTGACTCACGGGCTTTCTTGGTGTAGATCTGGAGATGCTGGCTGGGCGGCCCGTAGCCGGCAGCGTTGTAGGCCCGGACCTCGATGAGGTACAGGGAGTCTGGCTTCAGGCCCTCCAGCCTGGTGTGGTTGTCCTTCCCTGAGACCACCGTCCTCTGGGCCCCCGCCTCGCCGTCCTCTTGTCCCTTTTTCCAGCACTTCACCTGGATGCACGGGTACAAGCATAGCAGTGGTTTTGAGCTTGTGGCCCAAAAGAGGAATTAGACGTTTGTCCGGGACCCAAACTAGTGAAAATAGCCGATCTACAAGGTCAGCCTGTTTTACCATTCAGACAAGCCCGTTCAGAAAATCACTGAAATGAAAGGCAAGGCTTAGAGTTAATGAATGGGGTTTTATGAAATTTCTTAAGATTATTCTTTTATTTATTAATGAAATTGCTAAGAAAATCATTGCTTCTTTTTAATCATGACATTTTTTTAGGAATGTTTTATGAAAAAAAAAAAAAAAAAAAAAGATACATGGTCTGCTAAGAGGATTTTAGACCCAAGAAAGCCTATGGCTTGTTTCCATTGGAGTCCTTTGTACTCAATTCATCGAATACATACATCGAATACCACACACACAGTATACAGTATATTGTAGGTAAAAATCTTTATTGCAAGACATTCACCAAGACATGGCTCTCTGACAAAAGTCAAAATTGACCTTGAAAGGCAAAACTGTGTCTTAGAAGACCTTCTCAGACCGTCGCACACATCAAGAAAATAAAAGGTTGCGTAATATGATTGATTAGTATGACCAAGCACAGTCTGTTGCCAAGAGACTTTAATTAGTCCCATTTTAAACAATAGACTAAACAAGCTCACTGCGCAGACATTAACCTAAAGCTTTAATCACGTTTAAAGACAAGGTGTAGTCACGTCACGGTCCATTTCACTGAACAAGTCAGCACGCCAATTAGGTTTTGTTTTCCCAAAGCTTACAACGGTAATACATTACACGGTGGGAAAAGATCCTAACTGCCTTTAAATGTTTACTAGGCAGCCACACAATCCCCTTAATCGGACACTCAATCCTCTTGCATCGTCCTGGCAGACAGAAAGATTACCACTTCTCTGACAAAGTCTGGCAATTCTGTTTCAACATTGAAAGCAGTGTCCAAACAAAGCGAATGGATACACTTTGTGTGCGGGGGAAAAATATGGTTTCCAAAAATATGGGTTCCCAATTTATGTTCTACACAGTACTGCAGGGGGTACTTGAGAGAAAATGGAAAATGGAAACTATTTTACTGTTATGTTTAATGATAAAACAATGACAAATGTATGTGAACGTGCTGCTCTGTAAAACTTCAAACCAAAGTAAGTAAGAATTACTGTTACTGAATAGAAAACAGGCTAGTTACTTTTATTTTCAACATATTGACATAAAAACTGGACTTTTGATGTCAATATTTTCACGTCAAAATGTTGTTGTTGATTAAAGGGGGTACTTGGATTCAGCAATCAGGAAAAGGGGGTACTGAAGCCCAAGAAGTTTGAGAACCACTGTTCTACAATATTATATAAACATATTAAGCACATACGTGCCACGCTGTGAGCTTGTATATCTGCTATTTTTCAAAAGCTAAAGTATAAAATAATTAAGGCCCCCTCCACTTTGGGCCCTAACAGTCCCACTTTCCCCCCCCTGTGACGCCCCTGAAGGGGAGGAAACAAACCGAGTTCCAGTTTCTACTCAAAAAAGTGAGGTGGCGCCCCTAGAGGCAAAAAGAAAAGGTTCCCAGATTGGACTGACCTGGTAGCCGTCTATGTTGTTCTGAGGGACGGGCTGCCACCATACGATGGCCTCCGTGGCAGAGAGAGCTCTGCCCTCGACGATGGCAGGGCCTTCAGTAGGAGCTGGAGACACACATGGAAGAAATATGAGCCTTTGGTTTTACTGAAGCAGTGCTCAAAAACACAAAATTCAGAATAACCGTAATCGAGTATATCGTTGTCGGGCGGAAACCTCGTATCTCCAAGTTTCTAATTTGTATGTTTTTTCGTAAAGTAAAGCCCTGCTTCATCACACAAGGCTGTCGCACAAAAGTAGTGAAAATAGCAGATCTAAAAGCACACAATTCGTCTATTTTCACTATTTTAAATCATTTTTAAGATGATAAACATACACTGGTAACATACAAAGTTTCCACCCAACAATGATGATATTTATCATAGAAGTCAGACTGAGACAACTGTTATTGAAGACAGGTCCCTAAGAGGGTGTTGACTGATATACTGTATCAACTCAGTCTTACAAATTACAGTAAATGTGTGAATAATACACAATGCAGTCAGGATGTACTGTATCTAATGGATCCATTAGGCTGACTGTAAAGTAAACAGTCCAGTGTTGTTCTTGGTTTGTGTCTATGTTTGTAGATGCTGCTAATGCACTCATTCCATACACAATGGTGAAAAGATATTTTCAATAATTTACAGCTCAAGAAAATGGTATATACATTGAGGGTGGGTTCCTTTATAAAGGTCTAAATTGACCCATACAAGTCTGTAACTCTAACAGTGTACAAATGAAACCAAATGGACCCTAACAGATCCATTTGGTTTCATTTGTACACTGTCAGAGTTAAGGGACAACCTTGACATGCGACAGTTTGAAAAACACTGCTATACTGTATGTGCATGCACACACAGTTGCACACGTTTTATTTGAAAAGAGACACCACGACCTAGACAGCTAGCTCACGCGCTGTGCCTGTTTTGGTATTTATTATCTCCGCCGTCTGTCAGTGGAAGTTAATAAGTGGGCTAAATGCTCTGCATCCTTGGGCAAATTATCAGCTTTCTGGTTCATGCTACATAGATCATGATAATCCCCTTCCAGCTGAAGGCAGGGGAAGCAGGGGAGGGGAGAGGAGGTCGACGGAGGGGGAAGATGGGTTTGCATTCAGGGGGTATTAAAATTCCTCGCATTTACACAAGGAGAATTGCTATTGAGTGGATGCTACCCTGCAGTGCACGCGCATCGGTTAAGTGACCTGACACTGACAGATGGAATAGCAGAGTGTTGGCATATTGAAGAATCCCTCAATGTCTCCCTTAATAAGACTACGGCGACCAGAAATGCCAATACGAGATCCGTTTTGGCACTCTTTATCTGCTTATGCTTAAATACTGAAAGCACGAGGCATAGCGCCTAGTCGAACAACTGTAAGTGATTGCATGCTGCTAATGCATTAAGTTAATATGTAATGTGTCTCAGACGTACAATAAATGTTTTTTCTTTTAATTGCTTTTAATTCCAGCACTGCACGCCACAGCTTGCACACTTCCAAAGTCGAAATGTCCATTACGGTTTATTACTGTTCAACACAGACTATAAAAAACAAAAAAAACAAAAGACATTTTCAGGTGTCCAAATGGTACTTTTCTTTGCTTCATTTGTATGATTTAGTTAAAATGATCGTTCTGCTTACAGTGTAAGTAGAACGACCATTTTAACAAAATTATACAAACCCACCCACACCTATGGTGAGGGTGGGTCCATACCAGAGGTGGAAAAAGTACTACATTTTTCTTTTTTTTACTTAAGTAAAAGTATCAGCAATATAGAAATACTCCAATACAAGTAAAAGTCCAGAATTAAAAATGTACTTGAGTAAAAGTACAAAAGCATTGCTATCAAAATGTACTTAAAGTACCAAAAGTACAAGTACTCATTAGGCAGAGTGTCCTATTTCAATAAAAATCTTTTGAAAATAGCAGATCTACAAGCTGGGGGTCGCAGCCTGAAAAGGTTGAGAACCACTGCTTTACACCACTGCCACAGTCCTACGTGTGGGAGGGTGGGTCGGTACTCACCGTCCTGTGAAGAGTAGATTAAGGCCGGCTGGCTGTAGGGTCCCTCTCCTTTACTGTTGAAGGCCTTCACTTTGACCTGGAACTCCGTGGAGGGGGGAATGGAGGCGTCCTTGTGGACATAGCGCCTGGCCTGGGGGTCAGCCACCATCACCTTCCTCCACTCAAAGTCGTCGCGGGGCTTGAAGGCCAGGATGTAGCCGAAGTCGCTCCCGTAGTAGTACTGCGGCTGCACAGGCTAATAACAAGATTCAATAACTTTATTGCCATGTCAAGTGTCAACGTAGTTGATAGGAATTTGTCTTGGTTCACTAAAAACAAGGACAGCTAGTGCACCATATACAAACATTAATAAACACAAGAAAAGTAAAACACAAACGGCAAACAATACCAAGCAGCATAGAAAGAGCATACAGTTTGGTTTAAAGTGCTATATCGTCACTGTCTGGCCAAAAACTCTTAACTCCATTTTTGAGGATTTAGATTTTTTGGCATACATCAGGGCTATTGAACACCCTTTACATCTGAGAAGTGCTTAAAATAATACTGAACCAATGGAAAGTAGTAAAAAGTGTTTGGGACAAAACCTCCTAACTCCACACTTTCTGCCAAACCAGCTAACTCCACCCGATTGGCCCTATCTTTTTTTCATAAATATGTGCTATTGAACACCCTAACGTCTGTGTGTTGGTTAAAATAATAGTGAACCAATGAAAAGTAGTAAAAAGCCCTTCGGTCAAAACCTCCTAACTGTACTTGAGCTCATTTTCCCGAAAAGTATCATTTTGGCGTTAGGAGGTTTCGGCCCAACAGCAGAGATATACTGTACATATTGCAACATACAGTACATGCATAATGAGTCAGTGTACGTTCAGATGTCTATTAGCTAAGGTGTAGGTGCTGTCTCTGAGGCGAGATGTTTTGCTCTTGATGCATCTCCTGCCTGATGGGAGGAGATAGAAGAGGTAGTGTGCGGGATGAGAGTTGTCTGCTACAGAACACTATGAATGAACACTGGGGGAACCATCAAGCGATTAGCAAATCCACAAAGTAAGGACTCATTACCACAGTCAGTCGTTTGCATAGACTGGAGCGTGACTCTATACTGCTGAGCGTTGTCTTAACCACACAAACCTTAGAGTCCATGGTAGTCAACGAACATTTTTCATCATAGTTTTAGTCATTTAGACAAAATGAACATTGAAGTACAGTATAAGTGGTTAAAGCACTAGTTCACCTGAAAAATTACTTTTTTTTCCTATTGATTACTCACGCCATGACTTGACAATAAAACTTTTTTTTTCTTTTTTGTCACATTCCTAAGACAATCATTTGATTACAATACATTTACCCCCATTGATTACGGATGGGGACCCAAATGCATTTGGGTGCAGGAATGTGACAAATACAGAAGAATATAATTGAACTCAAGTCTCCATGGCGTGAGCAATCTATAGAAAGAATGTGGGGGTGAACTACTCCTTTAAAACATTATGACACTTGACCCGGCTTTGGTTGGCACCGTCTCTGTCTCTCCCTTTATCGTGTCTCATCCTCTCCTGTGCCGACTACTTTGTGAGCTCATCGTCACTCCATAATGTCCAGGGAGACGTGCCTGCATGCGTCAGGCACCGCCAACCTCTAAAGACACATAGCCTCATCTTCCAGCTGCTAAGGAATTGAGCTGCGGCCGGGCCCTCTGCCAAGCGAAAGAGGCTATTTGACCATGGGCGCTATAGCAATCCATAAAGGGGCGTAAGCGAGGCAGATGGAGGATAACGGCTCAGTTCTATCACTGTTTTGACTGTGTTTATGGCCGTAGGGTGAGAGATTATCCACAGGCATGAAAGCCCTTACAGCTGTTTTTGTGTGTGTTTATTTTTCAGTTGTCATGGACACTCTGTGGTGTGATGGGTTTGAATGTCCGCTGAGGAAAATGATTTGCCATTACAGTAGCTTTTAGCTGCTGCTCTAGACAAGTCTCTAGACACGACATTTTCTCTCTTTTTTTTTTTGGAGCGGTGTGCTAGCACAGCTCCCTTTGTGTGGCTTTGTGTGTCCAAATTGTGTTGGTCAGCACGGCGGCATCTGCGCATGCGCGGACTTTTACCGTGTGTCCAAATTGTGTTGGTCAGCACGGCGGCATCTGCGCATGCGCAGACTTTTACCACACACACACACACACACACACACACACACACACACACACCCGTGATAGCCGCTAGAGTGGAGGCTCACGAAGCATGCAGCCACCGTAGCGAGCCACGGGCAATCAAGAATTGACACATGTCAATATATAAATTGGTGAAAAAAAAGTCAGGGACTATTCTATTCTCTTCCCCCTGCCACGGGAGGTTAATGTTGTCAATCTGTGGGTCAAGACCCGCAGAGAGGTCCCCAAAATATGTATATTCAATATTCAATTATATATATATATATATATATATATTTACCTGGAACTGCTCAAATTCACCGCTCCACTTCGAACCGAGGTTTGATTTTTTTGTATTTGTTTTACTACAAAATTGACCGAAATAAACAATCTAATTAAACCAGAATTTCCGCACTGTCGTGCACGGTGATGATCTTCAGAATTTTCATAATTGTATTTACTTAAAACCTTGAAAAACACAAATCCTTTTTTTTTTTTATCAATTAGAACAAAATAAAAATGCCTATATTAATTATAGCACCATTAGAAAATAACAGCACCAAAGATAAAAGTTGAAGTGCAGGAAATTACAATGCCACAAGAAAATAGATTAATAAAACTATAAGAAAAACCAATGACAGTCAATACAATGTACAATTGACTCAATAGTATCAAAGAAATCAACTTATTTGTATTAATATTTTTATTTATGAAAATAGGCTTATCTTATCTTATATTATTTATTTATTTCATTATCTTAGCCTCTTAACTCCCGGAAGATATAGTACGGGCACTCAACAACATTCACTTTGAAATGAGGCGACCTCAAACTTCAGCTGAAAAGCAGGATAGCGTCTTTTAGAAGCGGGTTTTAGAAGGGGTGAGACATGTCTGGTCAACTAAGTTTGTGGCATTTCCCCCCCCCCCCCCCCCCCCACACACACACACACACACACACACTGTCAGAAAGAGAGAGAGAAAGAGAGAGAGAGAGAGAGAGAGAGAGAGAGAGAGAGAGAGAGAGAGACACACACACACAGACAGACAGACAGGCCAGACACAGAAGGGGAAAAGTGGAAAGAAGAAGAAGTTGCACCAGACGTACCGTCCACGTGATGGTCAGCTCCCTGCTGGTGCCGCCGCCCCCGCCGATGTCCGAAGGAGCCACCACAGGAACTGTACAAACGAGACAGCAAAACGTCAGAAGCTCTGAGCCGCCACATGTTGAGAGTCCACACGAACGACAGCCAAACCACCACACACACATAGGCCCATATACCCCTGAACCCCATGGCAGTGGTGTAAAGCAGTGTTTCTCAAACTTTCAAATGTCAAGGTCTTCCCTTAACTCTGACAGTGTACAAATGGAACCAAATGGACCCGTTAGGGTTCATTTGGTTCCATTTGTATACTGTCAGAGTTACAGACTTGTATGGGTCAATTTAGACCACCATAAAGTAACAGTAAGTACATTTACTCAAGTGCTGTACTTAAGTCAAGTTTTTAGGTATTTGAGGTATTTACTTGAGTATTTCCAATTTCCAATACTTTTACTTCTACTCTACATCTCGGATCCAAATATTGTACTTTTACTTCACTACATTTGAAAACTTTTGTAACTAGTTACTTTGCATATATCAATTATAATATTCTAAAACATACATAAACCACTTTAGTCCTATTTTATACCTTGGCTATTTGAAAATATCTTCAAGCTCACAGCGCGTCGCATGTCTTGTGTGTGAGCTTGTAGATCTGCTCTTTTCAAACATTTTGTACTTTTACATTTGGTACTTAACGGTAAGTACATTTTGATGCCAGCACTTTCATACTTTTAGAGAGAGGGCGAGATCATTTAGCGACCTACAACTGGGTTGCAACCTGGTCGGTAGTTTTCACCGACTAGGTCGCTAAATCTACCGACTGGGTCGCTAAATCTACCGACTGGGTTGCTAAATCTACCGACTGAGTCACTAAATCTACCGACTGGGTCGCAAAATTTACCGACTGGGTCGCTAAATCTACCGACTGGGTCGCTAAATCTACCGACTGGGTCGCTAAATCTACCGACTGGGTCGCTAAATCTACCGACTGGGTCGCTTAATTTACCGACTGGGTCGCTAAATCTACCGACTGGGTCGCTAAATTTACCGACTGGGTCGCTAAATCTACCGACTGGGTCGCTAAATCTACCGACTGGGTCGCTAAATCTACCGACAGGGTCGCTTATCCACCGACCGGGCTGCTAACCCTAACCCTAACCCTAACCCTAACCCTAACCCTAACCCAAACCCTAACCCTAACCCAAACCCTAACCCTAACCGTCGGTAGATTTAGCGACCCAGTCGGTAGATTTAGCAACCCAGTCGGTGATTTAGCGACCCAGTCGGTAGATTTAGCAACCCAGTCGGTGATTTAGCAACCCAGTCGGTAGATTTAGCAACCCCAGTCGGTAGATTTAGCAACCCAGTCGGTAGATTTAGCAACCCAGTCGGTGATTTAGCAACCCAGTCGGTGATTTAGCGACCCAGTCGGTAGATTTAGCGACCCAGTCGGTAGATTTAGCGACCCAGTCGGTAGATTTAGCAACCCAGTCGGTGATTTAGCGACCCAGTCGGTAGATTTAGCAACCCAGTCGGTAGATTTAGCAACCCAGTCGGTGATTTAGCAACCCAGTCGGTAGATTTAGCAACCCAGTCGGTAGATTTAGCAACCCAGTCGGTGATTTAGCAACCCAGTCGGTAGATTTAGCGACCTGGTCGGTATTAGCGACCAGTCGGTAGATTTAGCAACCCAGTCGGTGATTTAGCAACCCAGTCGGTAGATTTAGCGACCCAGTCGGTAGATTTAGCGACCCAGTCGGTAGATTTACCGACCCAGTCCGTAGATTTAGCAACCCAGTCTGTGGATTTAGCGACCCAGTCGGTAGATTTACCGACCCAGTCGGTAGATTTAGCAACCCAGTCTGTGGATTTAGCGACCCAGTCGGTAGATTTAGCAACCCAGTCGGTGGATTTAGCGACCCAGTCGGTAGATTTAGCGACCCAGTCGGTAGATTTAGCAACCCAGTCGGTGAAAACTACCGACCAGGTTGCAACCCAGTTGTAGGTCGCTAAATGATCTCGCTCCTACTGTACTTTTACTCAAGTACATTATGAATTCCGGACTTTTACTTGCGACAGAGTATTTCTATATTGATACTCTACATCAGGGGTTCCCAAACTTTTTTGTCTCAGGGCACCCTATAAATATTGTTTTAATCCGAGGCACCCCTATATTATAATTTTCACTCCCAGCACCTTACATTTATAGAATATCGTCGTTGTTGGGTCGAAACCTTGTATGTCCAAAACCTTTCTTTTTGTATTTATCATCTATAAAATGTACTAAACTAGTGAAAACAGCAGATCTACAAGCACACAACGCCTCGCATCGCGAGGCGATGTGTGCTTGTAGATCGGCTGTTTTCACTAGTTTTGTGCGATAGAGGTTTCTGCCCGACAGTGACGTTATTTTAGTGATTATGTTGTGAGGAAAATGTTGAGATAATAGCCATTTTGGTTAGAACTGACTGAAAATAACTTTGTACTTCAAGTTTAAAATTATACTATTTCTTCAAGTGTCCAAATAAATTCCAAATATTATCAAATGATCTTGTGGCACCCCTGGACTGCCGTCGCGGCACCCCAGGGTGCCCCGTCACCCCAGGGTGCCCCGTCACCCACTTTGAAAACCCCTGCTCTACATTGATACTTTTACTTAAGTAAAGTATTTGAGTACTTTTTCCACCACTGCCCCCTGGCACCGACTACTGCATTTGTTAAATACAATATCAATGTCCCGGGGCCCACGCCAGACACAACACCTTAATGTCCATGTGGGAGGGAGGCTCACCACCACTGAGGGGAGAGCGAGTCAGGTCTCACTCCCTCCTCCCAGATCCTCACATGCTCTCGGTCTCCACTCCTGGCCCAGGATTATTGTTTTAAAAAGAGGTTAAACCGTAAGCCTGTGATTTCCATTTTTATAATTGAATTTCAGTGTACAATTTCAACCAAAAAGTGCTCATTTGTCGAGGCTCATGTGGTGCGTTTGGCTACCGTTGTGTTGTGTGTCGTACCGTAAGGACCTCTCTATGGAATTTCTGCAGACTCATTCAATTCGAAACGGGGATTTCTCATTGAATATTCAAATATTCAAATGGAAAACTAAATCAGAAAACTTTCAGAATTCTGGCAAAATACAATAAAAACATTATTAGAAATAAATGAAAAAAGTTATCGAAAAAACACCAGCTCACGTATTAGGAGGGTAGTATGAGTCACCAGAAAAAAGAACTGGTGTTTTCAATGAACCTATCATGGTTAAAATTTGAAGTTAAAATGGGTTTGTATAGGAAGGTGTCTAATTTATGGAATTTCTTAGATTCTTCTTTTATTTACTAATTAAATGCATTTGCATTTATTTATTTTTTAATTCATGAAAGTTTTTTTGAAAATGTTTTGAAAAAAGGGGCACGGTAGCGCAGTTGGTAGCGCTGTTGCCTCACAGCTAGAAAGTCCTGGGTTCGATTCCCACTGGGGAACGCTGTGGGCGCTGGGTTCCCTCCTCCGCGTCATCAGCGCCCACACCCTAGGTGGGGTTGGCAAAAGGGCCTTTCTGTGTGGAGTTTGCATGTTCTCCCTGTGTCTCCTAGGGTAGACACCCTCACAAAAACATGCAATAATCCTGGTCTCTATAATGCCTCCCCCATGCCTCCCCTCGGAGCGCCTGATGGAGGGGAAAGGAACTGGTTGGAATAACGTGTTCCTTCCACGTGCTACATCCAAACGGGGAAACTCCCCCCTGTCGGGTGAAAAGAAGCGGCCTGCTCACTCCTCATGCACTGAAGGAAGCATGAGCTCTGTTCAGGGCTGTCCCCAGGCATGGCAGAGGGAGAGCAGTGCCCAGGATTACAGTTTAGGCAATTGGCACTGGGTGAAAAAATGGGTTACAAAAATCGAGGGATAAAAACTATTTAAAAAAAGAAAAGAAAATGTTTTGAAAGAATAATATTTTTTTTTTAAATGTAGGAAACAAAAATTAATGAATATACCCACGAATGGGTCGCGACCCAGTGCTTGGGAGCCAGTGCTTTACACCACTGCCATACAGCATATTTAACCCAACTTACCCGCATCCAGGGTTGTGATTTTGGGCGAAGGGGTGCTGGGATCCCCCATGCCCAGGGTGTTGGTGGCCCTCACCCTGAACTCATACTCTGTCCAGGGAATCAGATCCACCACGGTGGCTTCCTCTGCGTTGCCTTCAACGTCCACAGGAGCTACAGCGTACAGAGAGACACGGTCGTCAGTTTTTTTTTACAGCGCCAAGGTTTCAGGGTAGAAATACCACCATGTGTTAAAAAAAGTATACGGTACGAGTTGCAGTGAACCAGAATTCGAGCGGAGAAATATCCCTGAATCAACAATGATTTTTTCTATTTCGGGGAGATAAAGCGCTATATTCTGAGCGACTTGTGGCGTCCCGAAATTACATTTGACCCATCTTTTTTAAGGAACGCCAGCCAACCACGCACTGCAGGGCCTATCTCGTGTTCTGACTCAAGTTATTATAGCACCAGCTGAGCATTAAGGTAGCTGGAGGTTTATTTGAGCAGCCCAGTGGAGCGGAGGAGCACAGGCACGTGCACACATATACATCAAAGGGGGCTTGAGCCCTTTTATCCGCCTGTAAAAAGTGCCCTCTCCAGGCCATGAATGCAGTTTTTACTATGGTGAAAGAAATGCAAATGCCATGTTCATGCCATACCTGAAGGCAGCATTCTAGAGAATTGCCTTGTCAAAACAAGCATCGAAAATAGCCCACCTCCAAGCTCACCTCACTGGAGGTCGGCTATTTTCGATATTTTCACCAAAAGGCCCTTTTTAGAAATGTCAGCCCCTGCCTCTCTAACATTCTCTGCACGTCCCTCGAGGAGCAGCACACTCACATGTCATGGCGTCCCTCCACACCTCCTTGGTAAAGGAGTCCCTCAGCTGGATAGTATATTTGGAGATGGGGCTGTGGTTGTCTGCGCCGCGGCTCCACTGCAGCCTCACGCTCTTCTCTCTCCTCTCGTCCACCCGCACTCCCCCTGGGGGGCCCGGGGGCCCTGTGGGGAGGAGGGCAAGGGGAAAGGGATGTGGGAGGGGGGAGGTGTGAAAGAGTGAGGGGGGAGAGAGGAGAATAAACTGTCAGTTAGGGACACGTTTCTTCCATAAACACTGTCTGATCGACAGCGAGTGTTTACAGTATGTTAGCTGTGGCAGCGGTGCCGTCATATCCCAAAGAAGCTGGTGAGGAATTAAGAGGCTACAAAAGGGCCTGGACCACTGGCGTAGCTGTCCGGGCACCTAGGCTCCAAAGTAGCCTGGCAGCACGCTGCGGGTTCGAGCCCCGATCCCGACGGGCTTTGCTGCGTGAGCCTGCGTGTCACTCTCCATCTCTCTCCCCATTTCCTGTCAAACTACTATCCTATCAATAAAGACCCAAAAAAGATTTCATGCTCAGATGAAAAGTCTCAAATCTTAATCACCTATACATAGTTGACCGGGTTCCTCAAGTCTTTTCCTATTTTCCATTGTACACCAAATCTCTTTGCCGAAAATAGCTGATCTACAAGCTCACAACACATCGCAAAACAACACATGTTGCAAGCTTGTAGATGAGCATTTTTTCTGCAGAATGTTTGCCCCTGAATTAGGACACTCAGGTTTCATGTGGTTAAACTCACTTTATGCCTCAACACACCAAAAAAAAAGACAGCTACTGTACAGTATGTGATGCATATCCAAACACAGCACTTCAAACCTCTGTAGGTTTGACTTTTTAACTCAACCTCTTTAAAAGACATCAGCTGAGATTGATGGATTAAGGCATTAGAACCTGGGTCACATTGACATACAGTATATTAACTGAGCCTGAGGCGTGCAGATTTCCTTTTTTTTTTTTTTATCCAGTGTTTTCCTTGGGAGCTTTCTACTCTTCTCACTTCTTCTTGTGGAGTTAAAACGATGGCCTAATAGAAAACCCAGACGTGTGGGGAGGGTCAGCAGTCTAAACCCACAGCCCCCACTAGAAATCAGCCAAGGATTTCCTTTTTTCTTTTCATTTCTGTCACAGAATACAAATCTGAAGAACTAAGGCGATTAGACATAGAGTCAGAGGGGCTGCCGCTAAGACTCCACTCCGCTTCCCTGAAGAGAAGTTGTAGCAGTAGTAGAAGCACACTAAAGATTTTCTTCCTTCCGAAAAATCCGTCACATCACTGTGACGTATTAAGTATTGTGCAGATGTTCTATGTATCTGTGTGGACTAAACGCTATACGTACCGGTATGCTGACTGGTGGAAAAGGTACTCAAATGTTTTACTTGAGTAAAAGTATCAATACTGCAATTTAGAAATACGCTGTTAGGGCACGGTCACACCGAACTTTTATTCAACCTGAGGGACGATTCTGCCAATGCATTTCAATGGAAATGGATCAGATTTTATTTTATTTCTTTATTTTCAGAAATCCACAAATGGCAGCAAAACGCTCCATTCCCATTGAAATGCATTGGCAGAATCCTCCCTCAGGTTGAATAAAAGTGCGGTGTGACAGTGCCCTTACAAGTAAAAGTCAGGAATTGGTATAACAACAGGGGGTCCTCCAAATCTTCCAATCCTTTTTATATTAACAACTTGAACCCTAGTGTCCATATTCTGAGAACTGTAGCCAAAAATAGCAGATCTACAGCTTGTAGATCGCTATTTTCGGCAAAGAGGTTTGGTGTAAGGGGAAAAAAAGAGCACACTAAGTACATAGTGAAAGGTCAAGTTATTAGGTATTGACAGGTCCAATACCAACATACACTGATGATTGTGCTGTCAGACGATGAAACTATATGGAATCTGGGGGTCCCTCCTTCATCTCTCTCTCAGCTAAGGGGTCCTTGGCCTGAAAACGTTGAAGACCCCTGTAGTAGAAAGTACTCATTATGCAGAATGTCCCATTTCAAGTTTTTAAATGTATAAAAAATTGATTGAAAATGCCGATCTACAAGCTCACAATGCATCGCATTGTGATGCATTGTGAGCTTGTAAATAGGCTATTTTCAAATGGCCGAAATGTATATGGGGCTGAAGTGGTTAATGTATGTTTTGTAATAATAATCAAATCTAGGAAATACTGTAACCAGTAACTAAAAATAACTAATCATTTCAAATAATTGGAAAAGTACAATATTTGGATCTAATTTGTAGTGTAGAAGTAGAAGTAAAGTTTTGTTACTGGAAATTCTCCAGTAAAGTAAAAATACCTCAAAATTGTACTTAAGTACAGTACTCATGTAAATGTACTAATAAGCTGTGCCTGTGGGCTTAAAAATAGACAGACAGAGTGAGACGAGCATCGACTGTCAAGTGCATGCCAGGCTTTTCTTTTTTTGTCAAGAATGGCATCTTGACAAAGCACCGTTTCGCAAATCAAATCAAAATCGCGTGAATATTTCGTGCTATTGACAGACAACCCGGGAAGAGAAGATCACAGAGCACATATGACTCAATCCTTGCACTGGTTCCAGACCGTAACTGTACACTACCATAACAACACGCCCCGGCCATATGAAAACAGCTCTATCCCGCCCTATATCTCAAATCCCCCTTACTAATAATAAGCTACAGGTGCAGGCCGTGTTCTTGGCCGCAGGGGCGTCACAAGGGGGGGGGGGGAGTGGGACTGAGTTACTAGGGCCCAAGGTGGAGGGGCATGTCTTCAGCTATTGAAAAATAGCAGATATACAAGCTCACAGCGCGGCACCGAGTGACGCGCTGCAAGCTTGTAGATCTGCTATTTTTGAAAAAGTCGTGAAAATGAGTGCAAATCTTTGAATATAATGTATTTTTTAAGCGAACATTTATAACTCAAATTTTGCTTCTGGGGGGGTCCCCCACTCCCTGGAACTAAATATTTTGAGATGGTGGTCCGTGGGCAAATACATATCATTTTGAGGGTCCTTCACATGAAAACGTTTGAGCACCACTGACATAGAAACATAGATTTTTCCAAAAAACCTTAGAAGGATTTGAAATATTCAAAGACTCACGATTTTTAAAAAATAGCAGATCTACAAGCTTGCAGCGCTGCACTCGGTGCCGCGCTGTGAGCTTGTATATCTGCTATTTTTCAATAGTCAAAGCACAAAATAATTGAAGTGAATCCCTGTACCCCAGGGCCCAAAATTTGGTGCGACACCCCTGGGTCTGCACGTATCGGATTCGCTTCCTCATCTCGCCTTGTTGATAAATGGCCGTCTTTCATCTCTCCCCTCTTTCCGTTCCCGACTGTTGGCAGTTGGCACTCCATTAGGAGGAACGGCCCTGGGGAGGGAGGGGGGGCCCGTGTTTTGGTTCCACTCTGGGAAAAACGTCACAGCAGCAGCAGCCGCCGCGGAAGCAACGTTCGTTCACCTGGCTGTCTGTCTGTCAGCGCCTGATCTGAAAGCGACAGCGGTTGCCGCGGCGACGAGGGTAGGCGGTACATCGCAAAACTGCAGGGGGCACCGCAGGGATCACCGGCCACCGGATCAGCCAACTAGAGCTCTTAGTCGTGCTTGTCTGAAGAGGTCCATTGTACCGCTAACACTGGGCTACTTTCAGGGCCCGGAGGGAGAGAGGGTTTAAGTCAGGCACTCACTCGTCAGGATGTGTGGAGGGTGAAAAACAGTAGGAGCAATGATGAATCATCCAGGAAGTACAGCATATAACAAGCTGCACGGTGGAGGGGCACGGTGGAGGGAAGGCCTTCGGAGTGTGTGTTGCTGGTGTTGGGTTCATACTTGTCGACATCCGCACGCGCGGTTGCGGGGGGGGGGGGGGGGGGGGGGGAGAGACAAGTAGCGCAATCAATGGCATGCCATGTCAAACGGGCCGTGGTGAGAGATGGAAGATCTCTGGAGGCCTTCCAAGCCTGCTTGAGTTGTCACAGCAGCAGCCAACACATTTCTGCTGAAGAGTAATGTGAAAATGATAGCCGCAGTACGCTGCCCCCAATGGATTTAGTCTTATCTAATCTGACACGATATGTTCAGTAATGTTCAGTCGTTACAATAACATCCCTTTATTAGTGTCAATGTCATGTCTTTTCTTTCTACCACATTATTAACCCTATGACCATGTGTGTCTACATTCCTGTTGAGTGTATACGAATGAATGAGGCTGACATCATTGGTTCATTTCACAGAATTCAGAAAACAATAGGGTTGGCCCAGACCCTGGCTTAGCGGTCCGAGGCACCTAGGCTCTAAAGTAGCCTGACAGTGCACTGCGAGTTCGACTCCCACTCCCGACGATCTTTACTGCATGTCTCTCTGCATACTCTCACCAACTCAGTGGCCTTGTGGTTAGAGTGTCCGTGTCTGCCCTGAGACTGAGAGGATGAGGTTCGATCCCCGGCCCAGGTCATACCAAAGACTCCACCAAAAAAGGGACCCAGTGCCTCCCTGCTTGGCACTCAGCATCAAGGGTTGGATTGGGGGTAATAGTCCATGGGCCATACGAGATGTCGGTATCCGAAAGGTGGCAAAGGTTACCATGCATTTTTGAAAAGCTCTATATCTGTAGATTATATTTTGATAACCCTTTCTGAGCCACAGCTAAATTGGTGTTATCAGCTGCTAGAGTTGGTGTCCCATTAATGTTACAGGAAAAAAGGAAAAAATGTATCTGCTTTAAATAGCATATGAGGGGTCAAAAAACTAGGGGTTGGTCATGATTCTGAATCCATTGCAAGCATTTGTTTTGCACGAAAAACATTCCTTGGGCTAAAAACAGCCCCACAAGACTATGGTTTAGTGATGAAAAGTGAGTCATCACTTTTCACACTTTTGTGTGGGCCGTTTTAACCCAGGGAATGTCTTTCGTGCAAAACAGACGCTTGCAATGGATTCAGAATCATGAAAAAACCCTAGTTTGACCCCTCATATGCTACTTAAAGCAGATTCTTTTCCTTGATAACACCAATTTAGCTGTGTCTCAGAAAGGGTTATCATACGAAAATATAATCTACAGATATAGAGCTTTTCAAAAATGCATGGTAACCTTTGCCACCTTACGGAATACCGACATCTCGTATGGCCCATGGACTTTAAGTCCCTGTGACATACTAGCGTCATGTCCAGGGGGTGTATTTGTACATCAAGCTGCCTCGCGCTAGTAGACGCTACAGAAACAGGAGATAAGCTCCTGCCCTATGGGCCACATGGCTCTGTAGGGCTTACTTACTTACTCTCGCCATCTCTCTCTCCCTGTTTCCTGTCCATCTCCACTTCCCAAAATAGATAAAGGCAGAAAAGCCCCCAAAATATCTCCAAGGTTAACTTAAGGGTGCCAATGCACCCTTAAGTTAAACAAGCTCAAACAAGCTCAAAACGCGCCGCGATGCGACGCGTTTTGAGCTTGTAGATCGGCTATTTCCACTATTTCTGAAATTTTTTCAACATTCACGATTATGACGATTATGACAAAATAATTGCGATAATGTCAAATAATCACGATTAGACGATTATGTAATAATTGTGACAGCCCTACTGACAGTGCACTGCGAGTTCGACTCCCACCCCCGACGATCTTTACTGCATGTCTCTCTGCATACTCTCACCAACTCAGTGGCCTTGTGGTTAGAGTGTCCGTGTCTGCCCTGAGACTGAGAGGATGAGGTTCGATCCCCGGCCCAGGTCATACCAAAGACTCCACCAAAAATGGGACCCAGTGCCTCCCTGCTTGGCACTCAGCATCAAGGGTTGGACTGGGGGTAATAGTCCATGGGCCATACGAGATGTCGGTATCCGAAAGGTGGCAAAGGTTACCATGCATTTTTGAAAAGCTCTATATCTGTAGATTATATTTTTGATAACCCTTTCTGAGCCACAGCTAAATTGGTGTTATCAGCTGCTAGAGTTGGTGTCCCATTAATGTTACAGGAAAAAAAGGAAAAAATGTATCTGCTTTAAATAGCATATGAGGGGTCAAACTAGGGGTTTGTCATGATTCTGAATCCATTGCAAGCATTTGTTTTGCACGAAAAACATTCCTTGGGCTAAAAACAGGACTATGGTTTAGTGATGAAAAGTGAGTCATCACTTTTCACACTTTTGTGTGGGCCGTTTTAACCCAGGGAATGTCTTTCGTGCAAAACAGACGCTTGCAATGGATTCAGAATCATGAAAAAACCCTAGTTTGACCCCTCATATGCTACTTAAAGCAGATTTTTTTCCTTGATAACACCAATTTAGCTGTGTCTCAGAAAGGGTTATCATACGAAAATATAATCTACAGATATAGAGCTTTTCAAAAATGCATGGTAACCTTTGCCACCTTACGGAATACCGACATCTCGTATGGCCCATGGACTTTAAGTCCCTGTGACATACTAGCGTCATGTCCAGGGGGTGTATTTGTACATCAAGCTGCCTCGCGCTAGTAGACGCTACAGAAACAGGAGATAAGCTCCTGCCCTATGGGCCACATGGCTCTGTAGGGCTTACTTACTTACTCTCGCCATCTCTCTCTCCCTGTTTCCTGTCCATCTCCACTTCCCACAATAAATAAAGGCAGAAAAGCCCCCAAAATATCTCCAAGGTTAACTTAAGGGTGCCAATGCACCCTTAAGTTAAACAAGCTCAAACAAGCTCAAAACGCGTCGCGATGCGACGCGTTTTGAGCTTGTAGATCGGCTATTTCCACTATTTCTGAAATTTTTTCAACATTCACGATTATGACGATTATGACAAAATAATTGCGATAATGTCACATAATCACGATTAGACGATTATGTAATAATTGTGACAGCCCTACTGACAGTGCACTGCGAGTTCGACTCCCACCCCCGACGATCTTTACTGCATGTCTCTCTGCATACTCTCACCAACTCAGTGGCCTTGTGGTTAGAGTGTCCGTGTCTGCCCTGAGACTGAGAGGATGAGGTTCGATCCCCGGCCCAGGTCATACCAAAGACTCCACCAAAAATGGGACCCAGTGCCTCCCTGCTTGGCACTCAGCATCAAGGGTTGGACTGGGGGTAATAGTCCATGGGCCATACGAGATGTCGGTATCCGAAAGGTGGCAAAGGTTACCATGCATTTTTGAAAAGCTCTATATCTGTAGATTATATTTTTGATAACCCTTTCTGAGCCACAGCTAAATTGGCGTTATCAGCTGCTAGAGTTGGTGTCCCATTAATGTTACAGGAAAAAAAGGAAAAAATGTATCTGCTTTAAATAGCATATGAGGGGTCAAACTAGGGGTTTGTCATGATTCTGAATCCATTGCAAGCCTTTGTTTTGCACGAAAAACATTCCTTGGGCTAAAAACAGGACTATGGTTTAGTGATGAAAAGTGAGTCATCACTTTTCACACTTTTGTGTGGGCCGTTTTAACCCAGGGAATGTCTTTCGTGCAAAACAGACGCTTGCAATGGATTCAGAATCATGAAAAAACCCTAGTTTGACCCCTCATATGCTACTTAAAGCAGATTTTTTTCCTTGATAACACCAATTTAGCTGTGTCTCAGAAAGGGTTATCATACGAAAATATAATCTACAGATATAGAGCTTTTCAAAAATGCATGGTAACCTTTGCCACCTTACGGAATACCGACATCTCGTATGGCCCATGGACTTTAAGTCCCTGTGACATACTAGCGTCATGTCCAGGGGGTGTATTTGTACATCAAGCTGCCTCGCGCTAGTAGACGCTACAGAAACAGGAGATAAGCTCCTGCCCTATGGGCCACATGGCTCTGTAGGGCTTACTTACTTACTCTCGCCATCTCTCTCTCCCTGTTTCCTGTCCATCTCCACTTCCCACAATAAATAAAGGCAGAAAAGCCCCCAAAATATCTCCAAGGTTAACTTAAGGGTGCCAATGCACGGACCAAATGCTCCTTATGAGTCACGATGACCCGAGTTCAAATCCGTTGTGGATCAAGAGACTAGCAACGGTACGGCGGCCAACAATATCTGTACCATTTTCCATCCCAAACGTATTTATCTTCCAGGCTGTTACAGTTACCAGGACGACATCCAATCTAAAAATGAAACTCATAGAGGCCTACCGTATATAGGCTCATATATACGTGTGTGTGTGTGTGTGTGTGTGTGTGTGTGTGTGTGTGTGTGTGTGTGTGTGTGTGTGTGTGTGTGTGCAGACAGACAGACAGACAGACAGACAGACAGACAGACAGACAGACAGACAGACAGACAGACAGATCGATCAATCTTCATGCTCCCACCCCTGGTCTAGTCCCTTCCTGGGGACGCTAGCAGCCAAGTTGCTAATGCTAATGGGTTAAGTTGAACGTGTGAGGCTGGCCGACATGTGCTTCCTCTGTGTCTGCATCTCCTGTGGTCGAACCTAGCGGCAGGACACGAGGCATTTCCTTCCACAGCGGTTTCTTTTCCAAGGCTTTCTGCCGTCTACTTTCTCCGTCCAAGGCTTCCTCTTGCTCTCGCACGGAGCCTCGGGTTGATAGATTAACCAGCGGCAAAAAAGGCTATGGTCTGGTAAACGCTGGCAAGAAGTACCCCTCCGTCACACACACGCACACACACAGTAACACACGCGTACACAGTTACACAGTGAACTCCAGAGAGCGCACAAACGACAGAGCCAAATGGAACCGTAAGGGTCCATTTGGCTTCATAAACACAACGGATTTGACTGTGTATTGGAGAACATAGCCGTGTGCTTTACTTCTCTCCGTCTCTCTCTCACGCACTGACACGAGCACTCACCGAGCGCACGCACATGCACGCACACACACACAGAGCACACACAAAACCACCACTTTCAAACAATATTCAAGGTCAGACACCATAACAAGGAATATTATGAGTATATTCACTGCACAGGATATCATAGCAGTGTTTGTTGAATAAAACGCTAGTGCTCGTGTTAGGAGTGTAATTTAATGCTTGACATACCTTTACAAAAAGAGACTGTTTTCTTTTGGAGAGTTTATACTACTTCTTATTCTAAATATATGATGACTGACATGAGATTGGATTAATATTTAATGGAGCACTTTTGATGGCATGAAAATGTCAATCATTTCCCACTCATTCCTGTGATTTGCAGAATTAGTGATGTAGCGTAGTGAGCGCCCCCCATTCAGTTATTACACTGGCCCGGGGCGCAGTCCGCAGAAAGAGAAAAGAAAGATAAAAAGGTAGGATAAAGGCAAAGAAGTCAGTCACAACTAAACGACACACACACACACACACACACACACACACACACACACACACACACACACACACACACACACACACACACACACACACACACACACACACACACACACACACACACACACACAACAACACGTGAATCTGGGAGTCCTCTAGGTGCGTGCAGGTGCGTGTATGACTCACCCCTGACCACCAGGTCGGCGGAGGCGGTGACGTTGTCGACGGGGGTCTGGGCGGAGCAGGTGTAACGACCTGCGTGGTTCAGCTGGGAGTTCTTGATCAGTAGCTCTCCACTGGAGCCTCCGTTCTGGACACAGACAACACACAGGAGGACAACAGACGACCCCTTCAATGAGCAGCCTCCCATACAGACAGACAACACACAGGAGGACAACAGAGTACCCCTTCAATGAGCAGCCTCCCATACAGACAGTAGTTTCTCTCAACACAGACGTCAACAGTGCACATTGGCTACTGGGGCCAGTAGCATTAGACAACGGCCACATCACTCTGACTCAGACACATAAACACAAACCATAAACAAACGCCATATGCCCATATGGGCCCACATAGACATGTCACTATATGACTCGAAATAACGTGAAATAATGCAACATAACGCTCAATTACTCTCAATCATAATCTATTGCATCGATTCATTCAATTAACTTTTGCAGCTCTGTTGTGATGGATATTATTTCATCACTTTCATCACCCCTAAAACCTGACATGATCATAAATTGCGAAACGCTCACAGCGATCGAACTTAAGCTAGTTTAGCTTACAGCCCAGCAGGCATACAGTACACGTACGGCTGTAGCAGGACTTCAACAACTCATTCCAAGGCAGAAGGGATTGAGATATCAGCCTCAGTTCTTCCAATTAAAGTGAACTGGAGGGAGCTTTTTACCCGTCGGGCTTTAGGCCCAATGCTTCATTAAGAGCTGACAGGCGAGGGACAGAATTTGTCATGGGAGAAGGAGAACGCTCGCATGCTGACCGCCAAAACCAAGGTCAATCCTTTACGAGAACAACATCTTCTCCGTGACACTCATGGTACAGTTAACTAGTACACATGCGGCATGAGTCATACTGGCTTCGCTGATACCACATAAGTGGCATTAAAACTGGAACATACCAACCTTTTTGTGACAGGGGGGAAAAATAATATGAGTGTTGAACTTGTGTACTAGAAACGTGCCGTCATCAATCATAATCACAATATGGCGCTTGGCCAGTATAGTTGGAGAGGGACAAATGAGAAACGCTAAGCACTGCTTACGGTTTTAGGGGGGCTGCACCGGGAGAGAGAGTGCATGCAGGGGCGAGGGGCCATGTCAACCATAATGGATGTGAGCGGATATTGCTATTAAACTGATATACGGAGCGCAGGCAACATCAGTCTGAGGTAGTTGGGGAAGGCATGCTAAATGGCTGCTGTAGTCACATTCATTTAAAAAAAAATGGGGTCCAATTCCATTCCAGGTAACAGTGGTGGAAAGTAAAGTACATGTAATCAAGTACTGTACTTAAGTAGAATAATGAGGTAGGTCTATTACTTGACTGGATATTTCCAATTTTCGATACTTTTACTTCTACATCTCAGAGGCAAATACTTTAGTAACTAGTTACTTGTAGATTTTGATTATTACAAAAAAAAAAACTTAAGGGGCGCCCGTCCATGCGCATACCACTTAGGCATTGCCTCATAGGCATCGCCGGTTCGATTCCCAATCCGGACGACCTTTGCCACGTGTCACTCCCCATCTCTTCCCCCATTTCCAGTCAGTCTACTGTCCTATCAATAAAGGCCCAAAAACTAATCTTTAAAAAAAAATATATATATATTATAATTAAAAAAAATAATAATAATTCTGGACTTTTACTTGTAACAGTATTTCTGTATTGTTACTTTTACTCAAGGAGAAAATGTGAGTACTGTTTCCACCACTGCAGGTATTCCAATGAAAACATCATGGAACTGGGATCAGTGTGACCTCAAATGTTTCCTTAATTATACCATATGACCTGGAAGGTCTCCATGACCACGTTTAGAACCCGAGTCCTGATATGTTGTGGTCGGGGTCAAAAAAAGAAAAAAAAAGAAAGAAACTAAATCAGGCAAAGCACTCAAAAAGCTTCTGGAACACAACAGCTTATTCGTTGTCTGAAACCTCCAGTTGAACCGTAGAGCTGTGTACAGTACATGTGTACACAATTCTTATATAATGCCAATTCACAATTATTTGAGATAATTGTAATATTTCTTTTGCATAAGAATGTTCATATATTTTCAAAAAATATCCAAAATTGTGGAAATAGCAGATCTACAAGCTCAAAATGTGTCATAGTATAGATACTATAGGTACTTTTACTCCACTACAATTATTTGAAAACCTTACTTTGTATATTTTTATTATTATTACAAAACATACATTTAACCACTTATATACATTTCAGCCATTTTGAGTACTTTTTCCACCACTGATCATTTCATGATCGTGACAGGTTCTCACCGCGCTGCGCTCGTAGTGCTGGCTCTCCTTGTCCAGGTCGATGACCCTGCCGTCCATCGACCAGACGAAGGTGATGTCCAGGGAGGGGTCGTGAGACGCCGCACACTGCATGCGCGTGTCCTCGCCCACAGTCACGTCCGCGCTGGACGGAGCCAGCGTGATCTTGGTTGCGTCTGTGTGGGGGGGGGAGGAAAGGGAGCGGTCATCAAAATCAGTGGAAAGTTTCATCTCAAGCACCCCCAAATTGACAAATATGAGCCCACCGCAGACTAGAGATGAGACGATAAGCGATATTATCGTTTATCGTGATGAAAAACACTCACAATAATTGTATCCTGAAGATTTAATTTATCGTGATATCGTCCTCTGTCATGCACTGGGATAAATTCAACTTTTATTTGCAGAGCTGCATATCCGCTACCACTTAAACCCTCTATAATTGGTAAAAGGTACTTATAATATACGTACTTGAAAGTCTTTTTTTTCACTCTCTATCAAATGTCTTTGCCAAAAAGTAGCAGATCTACAAGCTCACAATGCGTTGCGACGCGTTGTGAGCATGTAGATCTGCTATTTTTTGGCAAATGTTGCTCCCCAGGATAATGGATTTTGATTATTGCGATAATATCGTAAATCGCGATAATCGTGCCATCCCTACCCTAGACCCCCCCGTTTTGAAAAGATATCCCAGGCACCCCCATTTCGCAGCAATAGCGGTGATGCCATTCTAATACCCTCAGTTTGACATGCATTAGACCACGGACCACCAGTTGATAACATCTACACTGTAAAATGGATTAATTAATTTAACTCTTGAGAGTGTAGAAATGGAACCAAATGGACAATCTCAGAGTTACAGACCTGTAAGGGTCCATGTGGTTCCTAACTAGCTCTCGTTTAGCTGGGGACCCCCTGGAACCCCCTCAAGGAGGTCCTTGAGGGGTTCTTCGAGAAACATTGATCAAAATGTCCGTAGCAAGGACCTCCTTAGGCAAAACTTGACCATTATACAGTAATGTTCTTATTATACAGTAATGTTAAGACCCAATTATTGAAATCCCAAACACGGAATAGGCTTTGACCATGATGCATTGCTGCCTGGATACACTATACAGACAGTATATTGTTGCTGTCAGGCAGAAACCTTGTATCACCATTTTTTAACTTTTGTTCTTTCGTAAATTAATGTCCTATTTTACTACAGCATCACACAAAAGTATCAAAAGTATCAGATCTGCAAGCTTGAAACGAGGTTCTTTGAACTTCTGCTATTTTTGCCATTTCTGATTTTGAATCCTGAAAAGCAGCTGTTTTGGACATAATGTGTTTTCCAACCGACAGAGACGACAGAGTGGCATACTTGCAAGTCTCCAGGTTTTCTTCAGAATAGGAAACAGATTTAATGAATACAGAAATGCCATCACCACCTATGTGTTTCTGGTTGTATAATTGACCGCTGACCGCTCATTTTGTATGTTTGTGGAAAAAAAAGGGAAAAAAAGGATCGGAAGGATGAAAGAGACTCGGCTTTGAGGATTAGGTGGGCTTTGATGCTGAGGAACAACAACAGATGGCGATGCGATATTCATGCAGGTGATTTGAAATTCGACACAGAATGTGTTGGCCTGCGTTTGGACGAGAAACACGCAGCTTATATAACTCGCGAGGCACGCCTGGAAATAACGTTTTCATCCACGGCACCCCTGAATGACATAGTTCATTTAGAACCTTACATTTATGTCAGATTATGGTACGTACATAATGTAAATCTTTCCCCCTGAGTATACAGTATTCCACGAGGAAAACTTGAAAGAATATGCCCTAACCCTAACCCGTTTCCATTATAGAACAAATATGAATGAAAATAACTTAAATAAATAAGTGTAATAAAAAATGTAAGAACATTACCAGGGGTAGGGCCCGACAAGCCTTGTTGCTTCTCTCTACCCCCTTTTCAGGGACTTGGGCAAGTACTGTGAAATGTTTGTACAGAAATCTTTTGTATGCATATTTATACTGTTACTTCTATTTTTCTATTTTTTCAATGTATGCTTGTACAATGCACCAAAGAACTGAAAATAAACTGAACTGAACTGAACTGAACTTCCTCTTTAGATGTTTTACCCCAGCATCCCTATTCTGGGGGGGGTGGGTCCATTCACTAAAAAAGCAGATCTACAAACTCACAACTCGTCAACGTGATGCGTTGTGAGTTTGTAGATTCACTTTTGGAGCTTGTAGATATGCTATTTTTGTCAAAGACATTTGGTGAAAATGGAAAGAGAGCTCATCAAGTAGTACCACTTTGAGAAACCCTGATCTAAAGTAGTCACAAGCCATCTTTAAACTACTAGAACCCGGAAGTCCGGGTTGAAAATAGTACGTAAGTGTGGAGAGAACCTAGTATAGATACTTGTGAGACTCCACTATGAGTATAGCGGTGTATAGGGTTCAATTAATTAGTTGATCAATCTCTATCGTTGCTTATAAGAAAAGGGTGGAGCAGCTCAATGCTCTCATGTGGACAGAAGGGGGCATTAAAGAGCTTTAAAGCTCAAAAGATAGAAAGACAAAGATAATGTAGTCAGTGGTACTTCATACCAGCAGGGTATCTGCTATTACTGTACATTGCATGATCCTATCGCAGATATTTTCAGAATGCAACCATGTGTAAAATCAGACATTATGACACCATCAAGGCCCGCCAATATATATTTATGTTGTCAACGAAATCAACTGTACATTTAGACCAAACAGACCAATTAATCGATCCTTTCACTATGATGAGGTGACAGCACTACTGTAAAATATCTTATCAACAGACTTCGAGATCGTTAGCTCTCAAGCAGTGTTGCAGTGGTGATTTTATCTTTGGTGGCGCGCTATTTTAATGGCGTAGGCCGCTTAACACCTAATAATACAGGATTTAGCAGATCACCTAATGGACCTTTGATATGCATCCAGGCTCATTACTACAGATCTAATTCAAAACTTCACACGTCCTTCCATTGGCAAGACAGTAGATTTTCTGTGGATTGGCAGAACATTGAGCTTGTAGATCAGCTATTTTTGCTAACTTCTCTGACTTCAAAGATTAAGTCTATGTATGAAGGTGGATTCTGCTTTGCAATGGGAATGGAGTGGTTTCTTGACATTTGCGAGTTTTTGCAAAAATACGCTCCAGTCTCCATAAAAATTGAAGAGTGGATAAATTGCATTTGCAGCAAATGTTCAGGAAAATAGCAGTAAACACTGAAGAGTTGAAACGGCACATATGTATGTTAATTCACTCCGGTCACACTCGGCAGTCGACATCTTTAGGTGTGAAATTAAGGGTTGCTTTTTGATCGATGCAAGCGCGTGCTCCTGAAAAAAATATCTTTGGCTGTACGCTGTGGTACCGCGTGCAATGAGCAAAGCTAGCCTGGCATGGCCAGACTAATATCACTGTGTAGATATTAGTCTGGATTTCTCTGTGTGGAACCTGCATTTCCAAGGAAAAATAAAAGCCTCTGGTGATAAGCCCGCCCCATATTTGCATACTGGACCCTGATTGGTGCCCCACATCTCCGGGAGCAGTGAAATCCAATCAAAACCGAGCCGTCTCAGACCAAACCTGCAGAGGGCTTTTTTTTTTTTGTACTGGCAGATTTGTCTCGGTTAAGAAAAAGAAACCTGTCTCTTCACGTTTGATCAAAGGTTGTCACCCGTGCCCTTGGTCACTTGACTAATAGCCCCACCAGTGTCCATGTGAGGCCTGCAGAGGGTCCATAGCTCAGACACCCAGAGGACAGCTGGAGGTCTTGGAGGCCGCGGATGAAGACGGATGGTGACAGCAACAGCTGTCCCGCTAATGTCCACAACAGCTGGACTATCAGTAACCATAGCAACAGCATTTGTCGGGCCAAGAGCAACACCATAGGGCATGGGCTATTTGCACGTGTAGCCTGTGCTTGAATGGCCATTTCAATGTGACGCATAGTGAGCTTGTAGATCTATTTTCAAAAGATTTTTATACATTTTGTGAACTTGGGGGAAATGGGGCATTCTGCACAATGAGTACTTTCTACTTTTGGTACATTTTGGTACCAATACTTTTGTCCTTTTACTCAAGTACATTTTGAATACTGGACTTCTACTTGTAACAGTATTTCTACAGTACATCGCAGTATTGATACTTTTACGTAAGTAAAAAAGAAAACATGTGAATACGACAGCTTCCTCCACCACCGGTACTCTACCTGTGACAGATAGAGAGCCTGTGCTGTTAGCCTTGCCCCGGTCGTTCTCGGCGAAGCATGTGTACCTCCCCTCGTCAGCCCGCGTCACGTTGACAATCTCCAGGCTGCCGTCCTCCCAGATGAAGACTCTGGGCAGTGGAGAGAGAGAGAGAGAGAGAGAGAGAGAGAGAGAGAGAGAGAGAGAGAGAGAGAGAGAGAGGAGAGGAGAGGAAGAGAGTGCTGAGGTTTCACCACCACATGCTGACATGCAGAGATACAGCGTGAAGGATGAAAGGTAGAAGTACCCAAGGTCAGGAGGCCAACATGTTTTATGGATGTGGTGCGAGATGACGAAAGCTTGTGAAAGTGTGCTCTGAGCGCTCGGCTTTCTCTCCTACGTGGGAATGTAGAATACAGTACTTGAGCCTTATTCTCAAAAGAAATTATTATATGTAGGCCACACTTCAGAGCCCGGACAAAGCCAGATGTTGGCGCTTAGCTCCTTCCAGGAGCACAGCAATGTGGAAAAAGCCAAGCCCATTGGTTTCTACAGACCGTTTTGAAAGTGTTACCGACACTTTTTTCAGTGATTTCAAATCCGCCATCTTTGAACTTCCGGTACCGAAAAGGAACCAGAATTGACTGCTAATCGGCTGCAAATGCAGTGTGAGGGCGGGTCTTCAAAAGGCACATGAGGGCTTGTTTCCATTGTGGTCCTGTGTACTGTATTCAATTCATCAAGAGCAATATAAAGACATACAATATACAAGAAATACTAGGAGCAGTAAAAGTATATTCACATAGAAACAGTGTGGGGTCATTTATTTTGGCAATCTAGATGACTTGTCTAGGTCCAGTTGCAAATTGTTCTTTTATGGCGGTTTGGAAGGAGGGTAGGGAGTCACACTTTTTGATGGCTGGTGGCAGAGAGGAGTATATCGTCACTGTCGGGCAGAAACCTTGTATCTCCAAGTTTTTCATAAAGTAAAGCCCTGCTTCATCATACAAGACTGTCGCACAAAATTAGTGAAAATAGCAGATCTAAAAGTACACGTTGTGTGCCTGTAGATCGGATATTTCCACTATTTTAAATCATTTATAAAATTATACATACAAAACGAACGGTTTTGGACATACAGTACGAGGTTTCCAACCCGACAACAATGAAAGTCTTCAATTCAAATTAGAGTTAACTTGCCAGCGAGGAGCACCAGGCTGGCTGGGGTGGGGGAGCTTACCAACTCACTCTGTCTGCCCTAATGCTGAGGAGCTTTAGGTGGGGTTTAACGTCAAGGCTGTGACAGAGCACAGCATGTCACAGCACTCACACTGCTAAACAAAACCACTTTGCAGATTTTCAGGGCGCTGAGAGCGGCTGATCGTGTGCAAGACAGAAAGATGTTTTTCTTTTTCTTTTTTTGCTAACGGGGATTTCCCAGACGAATACTCTTATGTGTTACATCCTTGTGAAGTTGTGACCCAGTTGTGTCACATGCCTAAAAAGAAAATTAGAAGCAGAGGAGACGTGTAACTATGATAAACTGTGTCCTCGAGCCCTAAAAAAGGTAGGCCAACAGATAAGGGACAACCTCTGGTATGTACAGTATGTACTGTACTGTACTGTACATACCAGTCCATATCTAGACAACAATAACAAAAAAAACATTGCATGGATACACCTGGGACAAAGTATCCTCAGTGATGTAGCCCAAGCTCATCGGGGTTTTGGGTCTCGCAACATCATACCCATCACTTGGGTGACCCATCCGGGTTTGATCAAGTCCCGACTTACGTCCCAGTAGCTACCCACGATCAGTCCCATTAGGGAAAGACAGGACCATTCACTCCACTGCTCCAGAACTACTCTGCCGAGACTGGGAGAGGAAATATGGCGCATGGAAGGACTAGGCTCTGTGGATTGACTCCTGTCCGGGCCCCTCCTACGTCTCACCAGTTCCCCTCCTGCTCTCACCAGGTCCAAGACCTGTGCATTGCACCAGACTCCAGCCCCAGACATTTCACTCAGGAGTGGTGGATTCTTGAGCCGCAATGGTACTGCAGGCTCCACCTAGGCAACGGTGGTGCTGCAGGCTCCGCTTGCGGCTTAAATGGCCCTCCTAAAAGCCTAACCCTGGGTTTGTTGGGCTTCTTCCTGTCGGAAGACACAGGCTGGGGCGCTAACCCAACCTGCTCCCGGGTGCCGTCTACAGTCCGGCTGTCAACTGTCTCTCCGGTGGTCAGCCTATAT
Organism: Nannobrachium achirus; assembly: GCF_963921795.1. Taxonomy (NCBI): domain Eukaryota; kingdom Metazoa; phylum Chordata; class Actinopteri; order Myctophiformes; family Myctophidae; genus Nannobrachium; species Nannobrachium achirus. The sequence continues at coordinate 39,231,377 of NC_137820.1, forward strand.
ACAGTTTATATAGGCTGTATTTGACTATCCTGATACAATACTGGCCTATACATTTGTAAATAACTAGCACTTAAAACTAAATGTATTTGTAATGCTCTTTAAGCATTTCTACTGTTATGAAATTAAACACAATGACTTTTATTTGTTTATAGGGATAATGGGTGATATCACAAAACTACTCAACTGGATGATTATGTCACAGTCACAGTTCATTAAATGTTGGTAAAGAGCAGATTTATCGCGCAGATATCCTCCACTGACATGAAAACGCCCCCTTCCCATTGAAATGCATTGGCGGAACGCAGATTCCACTCTCATAGGTATTTTGGTGTGTGTGCACCCTTACAAGTAAAAGTCCGGAATTCAAAATGTACTAAAAGTATCTTCAGGCATGTAGAAGGTCTGTGAAATAAATGTGTTCTTTTTTGCAAGTGTATATGGTGTGCAGGTCATTGGATTAATGTATGTTTTCAAATAGTAGTGGAGTAGTGGAGTAAAAGTACAGAACTTAAGTAAAAGTACTTTGTTACTTTACAGCACTACTAACCTGGTTGAGTTGAAGATGAGCTCAGTGCCTTTGCTCCAGGTGATGGTGGGCTTGGGGGCCGCCTTGGGTCGACACTCCATAATGACCCGGCTGTTCTTGGCCCCGAGGACCCTCCTCACTGGGTTGTGTTCAAACGTAGGAGAACATTCTGGGGTGGGACACAGCTCATGTTATTCATCACAATCCTTGCTAGTGTCATTTACATAAACAGATGTTTCTACTGTGTGATCCAGCATGTAATTGCAATATTGTGTTCTACGGATGTGCCATTTCAAAACTTCGCACGTCCTGCCATTGACAAGGCAGTGAATTGGCAGAACATTGAGCTTGTAAATCAGCTATTTTTGCTATTTTTAAGACCTTTTCTGACTTTGTTTAAAGTGTGTGGGCCTGAACGTGTGCTGCTTTCTTCTGCTACTTGTTGCGTTTTTATTAGATGCCCATGAAAGTTAAAATATTCTCAATTTTTTCAGTGCAAGACGTTTTGATGGCAGTAGATATAGAAGGAATGGAGATGGAAATGCAGACGAAAGGTTGATACTTTGTCAAGACTCAACGTTGGCTTGAATCCATTTTTCCCTTGTGATTCATAATCTGAAAGTACAGTACTTGAGAAAATGTACTTTGTTGCTCTACACCAGTGGTTCTCAAAAGTGGATTCCAGGGACTCTGTGGGTTCCTTCAGGGGGGTCTAAATTGACCCATACAAGTCTGTAACTCTGTGTCAGAGTTAACTCCTTGAAATTTGAAAGTTTGAGAAACACTGCATCACACCACTGGTTTTCTGTGATCACCCCCATATTCCCCTGACTCAGCCAGTCAGTGGCCGCGCTGTTTTACTCACCAATGACACGCAGCTCTGCGGTGGCATAGATGACTCCGTGGTGATTCTCTGCCGTGCACTGGTATATCCCCGAGTCTTGAAACGTCAAGCCTCTGAGCTGCAATCTTTTTTTGTCGTACTGCAGGGGAAACAAAACAAAACGGGACGACAACGCATATGTAACATGGCATCAAAGTCCTGCTACTTCGCTCTTTACTTTTTTTCTGCCTAAAACGTATTATTTTTTACCCCCTCTTTTTTACCCAATAGAAATAGAAACCGTTGGAAAAAATGCATTTGCAGTACATCTTCAGGAAAAGAGCACTAAATACTGAAGAGTTGAAACAGTACATCTGTAAGTCCTGAGTTGCAAAATCCCAGCCTTCGATCGCCATCGTGGTCATGTGTTTTAGATAACGTTGCTGTCGGGCAGAAACCTTGTATCTCTCAGTTTCAAATTTGTATGTTTTCTTCGTAAATTAAAGCCTTTCTTCTTCGTACATGAGTGTCACACAAAAGTAGTGAAAATAGCAGATCTACAAGCGCACAGGTGTTTGCGCCGCGAGCCGTTGTGCACTCGTAGATCTGCTATTTTCACTATTTTAAATCGTTTTTAAAACAGTAATGAAAAAGGAACGGTTTTGGACATACAAGGTTTCCACCCGTTTGCAGAATTCAATTGTCATGTGTTCCGATGTAGTGTTTTTTGCACCCGCAGCGACAGAATATGACAGCTGTGTGAGAATGACAGTGACTTGATTTGACCAGGGAGCGCAACCTCATTAATGCATAATTTAGCTCTCTTAGCAGGAGAGAGTGACATGAAACAGGCCTCCCCAGTCCCTGCACACCCAGTGGTGGAAAAAGTACTCCAATGTTTAACTTAAGTAAAAGTATCAATAATGCAATGTAGAAATACTCTGTTACAAGTAAAAGTCCGGAATTCTAAATTTACTGGAGTAAAAGTATAAACGTATTGGCATCAATATTTACTTAAAGTACCAAAAGTAAAAGTACTCATTATGCAGAATGTCCTGTTCAAAGTTTTCAAATGTATAAAAATATTTTGAAAATAGCAGATCTACAAGCTCACAATGCGTCGCATCGCAGCACTTTGTGAGCTTGTAGATTGGCTATTTTAAATGGCCGAAATGTATATAGGGCTGAAGTGGTTAATGTATGTTCTGTAATTATAATCAAAATCTACAAAGTAACTAGTAACTATCCACAACTTTCCAACATCCCATCGTGCATTGCGCAGAATGTGCAGGCTAGCTTCCGGCGCCGCAGCCGAGACTAGAGTGATCTACAAGCTCACAACGGTTGCATCTGCGACGTGACGTGAGCTTGTATGTCTGCTGTTAACCGGAAGTGTCCCGTAAATAATGCTACAGTAAATTCTCACGGAAACAGGTGGATAAATCTCCACAAAATTGTAGTGGAGTAAAAGTACAATGTTTTCCTTTGAAATGTAGCAGAGTAGAAGTAAAAGTACTGACAATTAGAAGTACTCCAGTAAAGTAAAAACACCTCAAAATTGTACTTAAGTACAGGTACTTGAGTACATGTACTTAGTTGCTTTACACCACTGTGCACACCGCTGCCAGCGACAGGCTGCTCCCCTGGGACTCTTTTCTTTTTGTTCTTTTTCAGGGCCCTGGCAGGGGCTTGTTGTTACTATGGCGAGCTTTACACAACCCTACGTTGGCAACCCTCTCAGAAAACAAGATGTACTTTCCTGTCCTGGCAGTGCCAGTGGTCTGTCGGGAGGGTTGTGCCACCCTGACTACTCTCTGGCTGGTGCCCACCGAGTCGGGCGTGCAGGTTCTTAAGTGGCGCTCTATGTTTTAGTTTTTTTTCTTAGTATTTTGATTTCTTTTTCTTTTTTTCTACAACAACTGCAGCCGAAACGTCTCTGTCATCATGGGACAATATAAACGTCTATGAATATTACCGGTGTGCCGTCCTTCAGCCAGCTGATGCGCGGCTTTGGTTTGCCGCTGGCGACGCAGGACAACGTGTAGTCGCTGTTGATGTCTCTCTCTGTGCTGTTGATGTGTTCCACCCACTCTGGAAAGGCTGCAGAGGAGAAAGAGACGATCGCCGTTAAACTGGGGTTGGTTTTTGTAGAAAGGGGAAGAACGGCAAGGTATGGCATTCATAAAATATTCGAATATTCGAATATCAAAGTCACTATTCGACGTTGTTCACCGAAGTTGAATATTCGCTTATTTTTCTTTTTTTATTGTTTACTCTTTAACAAATATATAGTTTATAAAGCTTGGCTAGATAGGAAGTCATAAGAATGAGTTGTCAATGCCCCTGGTGGATGAATTTGTTAATGCTCTATACCAGGGCTTCTCAAACCTTTTTAGGCCGTGACCCCCAAAATAAACATATTTGAGCTGGGGACCCCCAACCCTGACAAGCACTTGGAATTGTAGGTATTTAATGTGACTCGGTTTTGCAGATAAATATTGTGAAAATAGCAGATCTACATGCTCACAACGCCTCGCGTTGCGAGGCGTTGTGAGCATGTAGATCTGCTATTTTCACAATGTTCTCCTCTTGCTTACTTAATATTTGACAGTTTGGCCAGTCCTGTCGAATATTCGACTATTCGAATACTTTGAGGTCGAATAATTCGAATACTAAAAATCTCTATTCGTGAATGCCCTATGGCGAGGCAGGCAGAAACCTCCCATCTCCATATTTTAACTTTGTGTGTGTGTGTGTGTGTGTGTGTGTGTGTGTGTGTGTTGTTGTTTTTGTAGCACCGTAACCAACGTCCATAAGTATATCATGCACAGTATGCATTATGCTGCTATGCTCACACCCAGGTACTACCTATCAATATGTAGCTAATTTGTCATTTGGTTTCTAGTTTGATCTCCCCCTTCTTCTTCCCTTAACTTTTTTTCCTATGGAAATAACAATATGATGCTCAATACTATGCACGGAAATTAATTTCACCCACTTTTTTACTTACTGATTTTTATTCTGAAAAGTAGCAGATCTGCGAACTCGAAACGAGCTTGTAGATCTGCTACTTTTGCTATTTCTGAATTAGAATCCTGAAAAGTAACAGTTTTTGACATATGAGGTTTAGACCCAACAGAGACAATATAATCTGCGGGAATATTGCAGGCATAACAAAAACTACTATAGATCCTACTGTAGATCTGTAGACAACATGCAGAGCAAGATCAGACCTGAGACTGAACATACGGTACTGTCGCTGTGTTTGGCATGGTCGGCTGGTCAAACATCAGGTGACTGGTGAGAAGAAAAACCCATGCAGTGCACAGTCTAGTCCTGCTCCACTGCATAGGGCCATTACAGCTGATATTGATCTCAAAGTGTGAGGGGTTATTGATTGTGTGTGTTAAGAGAAAGCTGCACATGAAGTATTGATGTAAACAGCAGGAAAGCAGTGGTTGAAAGTAACCAAGTGCATTTACTCCAAGTACTGTACTTAAATAATTTGAAGACCAGACTCCTGCTGAGTCTCCTATCCAAGACTTGAAAATACGTAATTTTTGGGGGTGAACTACTCCTTTAAGTACACTTGTAAGGTTGTTTTCTGGGGGGGGGGGGGGGGGGGGGGTGTCTATAAGTATGTACAGAGATTCCAATAGTTTTGTAATTAAAGGCCTTTTACAAGCATTGTAGTAGTAACAGTGTTACTGCAACTTTTACTTGAGTACAAAAATAGATAGTTTACCTTTTCCACCCCTGGTTTTTAAAGGGGTACTGTCACCTAAAGGGGTACTGTCACTTTAAAAAGTAATCTTAAAATAATGAGTAAATATTTTTATGATGTCATTGTGGGAATGCGCAATTATAAGCCAATCAAATGAATTGACTGTACTTAGACTACTTACTGTACTGGTCATCTGTTGTTGGGGGGCGAGGGGCAGATTACACTGTGACATGAGTTTCACACTATTTCAGACCGTTTTCAGAGAGACCACGTGACCTACTGTATCATACTATTATGATTTTGGGGCGTGTCAGCGAGCCTTTAAGATAAAGCTGCACACAAACTGACATCAACACCAGGTAAAAAGGCCATAAACCACCATACCACCATACCTTCCACGGTCACTCGTGCGCGGTGGTAGTCCTTCCCCTTGGAGTTGAAGGCTTCACACTCGTAGGCTCCCCCGTCCTCGAACTGCACGTCGTAAAGGTGCAGGTGGGCCCCCGCCATGCTCACCTTGTGATTGGTGGGAAGCTCGCCGTCCACCTTCCTCCAGCGGATCTGAGGGATAGGGCTGGGAGGGGGTCATAAAATATGAATGCAGCCATCATCACAGAAGACCCATGATTCATGGCATGCTGTGTGAAGTACCGATGCACTCTGACGCTTGATTTAAATGTCTTTGTTCGACGGACTCGCGCAGATGAATGCCATGAATAGCGGATGTGACGTGTTGTGCGCTTGGAGATCTGCTATTCTTTTTGCGTGCACCACTGTTTTGAGCAAAGTGGGAACACGAGCTACAAACAAAAGCACATTTTGCTCCCTTTTATTTTCAACTACTACTACCACTCACTACTACTGTATAGTGAGTTGATGTGCACATGAGTTTAATGTTAGGCGATATGAACTTTAGTTTTCTACTACTTTTCTACTAGCACTAAGGAGACAACTGCTTTTTGTACCGGTTAAAGTATGAGCATCAGTCAGCAACAGACCCTATTTGTCATTCATCGAATGTAAGCAGAAAGCAAAGAGGGAGTTGGAAGTTTACAGTAGAGTTGCATATTATGCATAAGCAGCAAACTTGCACAATGTAGTATCAATTAACCACAAAACCATTTTTTATTATCCGAAAGTAGCACAAGCTTGCAGATCACTTACTTCAGCTATTTGTCGTACAACACAACCACATGAACCCTAGCATCTCTATTCTGGGGCGATAACTCTCTGCTCACATTATTGTGAGCCTCTAGAACTGCTATGAGAAAAAAGGAGTGGAAGTATAGAGAAGTATTAAGTGGTAACGGTTTAGACTGAAGTCTCACAGTTTGCTTTTATCATGCATTATTTAGAGAGTCCACTTTATTCACTGATAGTCAGTGCTCTCTGTGCATGCTTACTTCACCAGGCAGTGATAGTCAGTGCTCTCTGTGCATGCTTACTTCCCCAGCGCGAAGCATTCCAGGGTGACGTTCTGTCCCACGAGAGCCGTGGTGTCAGGGAACTTGACTGTGATGTCAGCGGGGTACTTCCTGACAGAACCTGGAAGTTGAAACACACACAAATGCACACTTATCAGACCTGAGGCAACAAGTAGCTGCAAAAAAAAAGAAAAAAAGTTAATTTGCCAACAAAACCACGGCTCCATGGACTTTTTAACACGTAACCACTTCAAGCATCCATATTCTGGAGGTCAGTTGATTTTGGCGAAGAGATTTGGTGTTGACGGATTAAGTGGTCAAGGAACACAGTTGTAAAACATTTACAGTATATTAGACAGTATATTAATAATGTGTTTTTCTGGAGGCAGAAAATACATGACTCAGGTAAAAGCCATGTCTTCATCTCTCTCTCTCTCTCTCACACACACACACACGCACACGCTCGCACACACACACACACACACACACACACACACACACACACACACACACACACACGCACACGTACACGCACACGCACACACGCCACTGCAGTGGTGGGAAAAGTACTCCAATTTTGTACATAAGTAAAAGTATCAATACTGCAATTTAGAAATACTCTGTAGAAATACTCTGCATGTTACACATGTAAAATCTCCAAGCTCACAATGCGTCTTGTGAGCTTGTATTCTCAAATGGCCGAAATCTATTGCGTTGAAGTGGTCAATGTATGTTTTGTAATAATAATCTAAAACAAAAAAGTAACTAGTAACAAAAGTTTTCAAATACTTTTAGTGGAGTAAAAGATTAAAACATTAGCCTCTGAAATGAGGTTTACACCACTGACACACAGGCATGTTAAAATGGACCACATCACAGCCAGAGGGCGCTATGCTCCAGTCAGTTCATGTAGACAGCACGGCAGTCATAACACATGCATGCATGAGAGACTGACTGACCTCTCTAATGGAATGGAACATTCTAGCTTGTGTCCTGACCACCATTCAGGATGTGTTTGCCACAGGTGATGCTTTAGCCAAACTCAAGAATAACACAAACAATGGAATAATTGATGGGACTCCGGGAAGGGCCCCAAGGAAAACACTGTAACAGCTGCCCGGTTTGGCTCTCCTTTCCCCTCAGACACGGCCAGACAGGGGTGTCGCACCAAATTCTGGGCCCTGGGTACAAGGATTCACTTTGGACCCCCCATGAACACATTATTACGCATTATTTTGTGCTTTTGAAACTATTGAAAAATAGCAGATATAAGTTCACAGCACGTCACCGAGTGCCGCGCTGCGAGCTTGTAGATCTGTTGTTTTCTTTTTCTTTTTTTTTTATCGTGAAAATTTGTGTCTTCGAATATTTAAAATCCTTCTAAGTTTTTTGGAAAAACCTATGTTTTTAATGTCAGTGGTGCTCAAACCTTTTCATGTGAAGGACCCCCAAAATGATATGTATTTGGCCCATCTCAAAATATTTAGTTCCAGGAACCCCCCAGAAGCAAAATTTGAGTTACAAATGTTTGCTTGAAAATACATATAGGTCTATTCAAAGATTTGCACACATTTTAATGACTTTTCAAAAACAGAAGATCTACAAGCTCGCAGCGTGGCACTCGGTGCCGCGCTATGAGCTTGTATATCTGCTATTTTTCAAGAGCTAAAGTATAAAATAATTAAGGCCCCTCCACCTTGGGTCCTAGTAACTCAGTCCCACTTCCCCCCCAATGTGACGCTCCTGCGGCCAGACACACACACAAAACCAGTAAGAATCATAATGGTCAGCACTTCAAGTTTTGTGGTCCTTCAGGCTCTTTGGGCTCTGGAGACCAAATGCTTTCTGATTCTCGTCAGCGAAAGCTGCGGAGTCGTCCAACACACCAAACATGGGAGTGTTGGTTTAAATGGTGGATGTGTCAAAATGAACTGCCACCACGGGTACATCTATCAGTGGCGGAAAGCAACTAAAGTACATTTTACTTAAGTACAACGTTGAGGTACTTTTACTTTACTGGAGTTAAAGTACAATTTGTTTTATACTTTTACTCCACTACAATTATTTTAAAAAGTTTATAGTTACTAGTTTGAAGATTTTGAATACTATTACAAAACCACTTCAACCTTATTCATACTTTGGCCATTTGAAAATATCCGGCCTACAAGCTCACTGCGTTATGTGTGGTGAGCTTGTAGATCTGCCATTTTCAAAGTCTTTTTTGTACATGATGAACTTGTGAACTGGGACACACTGCATAATCACTTCTTTTACTTTTGGTACTTTAGGTATATTTTTATGCCAATACTTGTGTAATTTTACCCAAGTACATTTTGAACACCGTACTTTGACTTGCAACAGAATATTTCCTTTGGGGTATTGATACATTTACTTGAGTAAAAAAGGAAAAGGATCTGTACTTCTTCCACCACTCAACTGAACTGTGGAAGTGTTCAAATGAACTGTCATGGGTTCCATTTCAAGTTAATCACTTCAACCTTCAACCTCTTCTAGGGCTAAGGGCCGATGACTACTCCACTTTTAAGCTCACAAGGCGTCCCCAGCGCAACGCGTTGAGAACTTGTGGATTGGGCTGATCTCGACAATGATAAGAAAAACAGCAAGGCACCTAGTACAGAACCCTGGGGGACGAAAGTACAGTATATAGGGCTTAAGTGATTAAATGGTTCAAGCAGTCCAGATTTTGCCACCACGAATTAATGGCAGAGTTTTGGGAGCCTGGCTGTCTACCATATGGGGGGGGATTAGCCTATCCAATCCTCTAGATCGAATTAAAGCGTCAATAACACCGGGAAGGTTCTTATCTTACAAAACAATATCGGCTTTAGGATCAAAGAGAGGTCTTTAGGGGTGGGAGAAAAGCGATCAATACATCTACCTCTGCAATACTGCAGAGTCACATCCTGCCTGTCCGCCAGCAAGAACCCAAAAAACCTCCTCCTGTCCTGCCTTCTGCCACAACCTCTAGCACCTCATCTTGGTCGTATCTTTAAAGGCGCTGTAGTGTAAGTCAGGGGTCTTCAACAGGGGGTCCGGGACCCCTCTGGGGTCCTCAGAGTTACTACAGGGGGTCCTCCAAATCTTTGTTTGATAAGAACTATATTTTGTTCTACATTAAACACTTGAACCCTAGTAACCCTATTCTGTGTGGAACATTAGCCAATAACAGCCGATCTGCTATTCTTGGCAAAGAGATTTGGTGTAGAGTGAAAAGAAAAGTAAGTATTGACGGTTCAAGTCGTTCAATGTCTAAAAATACACAATAAACCAATAACCTACACTGATGATATTGCTTTCAAACAAGTCTAAGCTGTCTCAGAAATCTATGAAAATGTTTAATCTGCAACACAATTTTATATCCTTTGATCCTTATGTATTCTTTCCTGTAGAATCAATTTCTGCAATGTATATTGTTGTATTGTGCATCATTAATTAATTAGTCAAATATGCTAATTATCTCATTAATTATGCACAACACAAAGATGTACATTGCAGAAATGGATTCTACAGGAAAGAAATACATAAGAATCAACTGAGAAAACGTGGTACACCCTTTAATCAGGTTTTTACAGTTTGTCCCTGTCTATTAATGAAACAAGAAACACTACAGTGCCTATGGAACAAGCAGCATTTCTTTGCTGTCGGGCAGAAACCTCCTATCTCCATATTCAAACTTCTTTGTGTTTTTCAGTGAATCAACGCCCGACTTGATCACACTACAGCGTTACACAAAAACATCAAAAGTAGCAGCGTTTTGAGCTTGTAGATTTGCTACCTTTGCGGATTTGAATCCTGAAAGGTAAGAGTTTTGGACCTAACAAGGAGGTTTCCACCCGACGGAGACGACACCTTCCATAAAAAATCAAACCTCGGTTCGAAGTGGAGCGGTGAATCTGAGCAGCTATACCTGAATCTGAGCAGCTATACCCTGTGTGTGTGTGTGTGTGTGTGTGTGTGTGTGTGTGTGTGTGTGTGTGTGTGTGTGTGTGTGTGTGTGTGTGCTGTGTGTGTGTGTGTTCGTGTGTGTGTGTGTGTGTGTGTGTGTGTGTGTGTGTGTGAGTCTGTTTTTGATTCTATGTGTTCTATATCTATGTTTTTAATTCTATATGTTCTATATCTATGTTTTTGATTCTATGTGTTCTATATCTATGTTTTTAATTCTATATGTTCTATATCTATGTTTTTGATTCTGTGTTCTAGATCTATGTTTTTGATTCTATGTGTTCTAGATCTATGTTTTTGATTCTATGTGTTCTAGATCTATGTTTTTGATTCTATATGGTGTTTTTGATTCTATATGTTCTAGATCTATGTTTTTGATTTTATGTGTTCTAGATCTATGTTTTTAATTCTGTGTTCTAGATCTATGTTTTTGATTCTATGTGTTCTAGATCTATGTTTTTGATTCTATATGTTCTATATCTATGTTTTTGATTCTGTGTTCTAGATCTATGTTTTTGATTCTATGTGTTCTAGATCTATGTTTTTGATTCTATATGTTTTAGATCTATGTTTTTGATTCTATATGTTCTAGATCTGTTTTTGATTCTGTGTTCTAGGTCTATGTTTTTACATTTTGTGTGTGTGTGCGTGCATGCGTGTGTGTGTGTGTGTGTGAGTGTTGAGTGTGCCTGGCCTGCACGAAACAGCGCCCCTCCTTTAACTAGTGTGTTGTGTGTGGCCACTCAAGGTATTGCCAGGCTACGGACACGGCCAGCCAGCCAGCCACCCAGCCACCCAGCCACCCACCCACGGACATACCCACGGACATACCTGTCTATTGGGAGCGCTTTCACCGCTCCAAAAATAACAGAGAGGCTAAGAGAAGCTGAACATGACGTGAGGAACAGGGAGGAAGAAGAGCAGGTACTGACGTTCGGCCAGGGGCACGAGAGGGATGAACTTGGAGAAGACGCTCTTGGAGATGGACTGGCTGGAGACGAAGCAGGAGTAGTTGCCGCTGTCCTGAAGGTTAGGGAAGGGACCATGTGAAAATGACGTGTCACGATTAATGTGGCAAAAAACATAATAACAATTTTAACAATATTATCGCGATAGTCAAAATGTGTTTACTACTTAATTGTCTAAGTCCCGATAGTCCAGAGAAAGTCCCTATGTAGCTCACTGCCTTTCTTCTCTTACCTTTTAACGTGGTCGCGAGAATATCCATCGTGCATGATCGGACCCCAACCATGTTCGTGCGTGTTTAAGTTGTCCACAGCTTCAAAATAAATAAAAAAAACTTTGAAAAACGGACCATCCGTTCAAGAACTAGCTCCTGTCTTGTATAAACAGTGAGTGAATGAAACCATTCCATGGCTCGGAAGAAATCTGCTTCCGGTTGCCATGGTAATAGTGCAGCGATCAAATGGGTCCGTGAAGAAAGGTTCAGAGAGGTTTAGTTCCGCTTTTTTAGTGCCGGTTTTCGATAAAAAAATATACTGTATCCACCTGTTTCAGCGGGAGTTTACTGGAGATTATTTGGACCTGTTTGGACCACACTTCCAGTTTAACAGCAGATATACAAGCTCACGTCGTGTCGCAGATGCAACCCGTGGTGGGGCGTTGGAAAGTCGTGGATATATTTTAACCAAAGCTTATTAAATTCTCTGGATTATCGGCCCTGGCAGGGAGCTACATAGACAGGGTTATTTTTGGCAGGGACTGTGTTAACTCATACTGTGCCGGGCCACTTGGGGGCGCCAAAGTCTGTTGAGTGGCCAGGGTCCCTCTCATAGAGGAGCGTTGCAACATACAGGGACTCACGTAGCAGTGACGTGCATGGTCACGTTTGTGCATGTGATGAAAAAGCCCCGGATGAAAATGGCTACAGGATTGCTATAGGCTAACACTCATTTAGAAGATCGATTTTCGGTGATTTAGCCGTAAATAAAACTTTCCCGCTAACATAAGAACACAGTTCAGAGAAAATGAGCTCCAAAGATGTGAGTTTGTATTGGATTCGGCGGCGCGATGCGGCGGCGTTACCCTCTCGCGGGCCGATGTAAACAGAATTGTGGCCCCCGGGCCTGGATGGAAAATTAGACCGGGGCTTCGTTGAGGCCTCCGATTAATTAATTCATTTTATTAAAAAAGCCGGACTAGATCGGGATCGGCACCCCGGAATACGTCGCGCCGCCGACACTATAGATTGAGGTTTTTTTGGGGACCAAATGCACTCTTTTACAGGTCTGTTAGTATGGAGAGCTGTAAGTGGTACTGAATTTGCAGCTCGACAAAAGCCGATTCCTAGTGTATGACAGTGGAAAATCACAACAAAAATTTAAATATGTAATAATCGTTATTATAATCGCAATAATAACGATTATCCTCCCATCCCCTACCTGCAGGTCCACCTTGGAGATGTACAGGTTGCCCGTCCTCTGCGAGACGAAGCGCCTCTTGTCCAGCGGGATGAAGATGGGGAACTCGTTCAGCATCCACCGGAACGACAGCACGGCTGCAACGGGAACAATGCTAATACTGAAGGCACATTTTAACATGCGACCTGACGGTCGCTTATCTCCCGATTAGGGAGTCTTACTGGTTAGATTAATCGAAAAGGTAATGGATAGAATAATCACTTAGAAAATAATTGATAGTTGCAGCCCGACCTGACGAAACCTGTGCATCAAGGTCATGGCGTGAACACAGATTCAACAGCTTGGTAGAGTAATGAGAAATTGCTCGCCATCTCTCTCTCCCTATTTCCTGTTCATTTCCACTACTATCAATGAATGAAACATATCAACAAAAAAATAAAATAATAATAAATGATGCCTTTGTTTGGTGTCGAGGGGGATTTGTCATTCAAGCAGTCGTTGACCTTTCAAATAAAAACTAATGTGATGAGGAGAAGTGACGCAGTGGCATCTGTAAACACTTTAACTTGCTAATTCTGGAACGGTGGCAGAGAGGGAGGTAACCATGGTTTCCACTTGGCTGCGCTTTTTGATGGATTCATTTGCATGAGCCTGAATATGAAACATTTCTGGAGCTGTGCTGCCATATTAATAGAAACGCGTTTGATAGTAGATTGAAATGCGCAATACAGAGACGGACAAGTTACGGCAAAACAAGGCCACAACAAAAGTACAGACGTGTGTGCGCAACATACCTAACGCACATTTTTATACTCTCAGTTAAGTAAACACTGACGATTTTATGGTGTAGGGAAAGTAAAAGTGTCCACCCCAGCTCAAGCCATAATATAGAATAGAAGAGGAGCACAAATACCCTGACATGTTAGAAATAAAATACTCTTATTTATATGGCCATTACAGTAGATCTCAGACCATTAAAAAGGGACAATTCAGTCCTTTGCCAGTAGAGGGCATACTTTCATTGGATTTCAACCTCAAGAGACAAGAGGACAGCAGCTCTAGAATAACAAGCCTTTACTGTATGCTATGGGATATTTTTGGTGTTAAATGTGATGCTATTATATAACTAATTAGATGCTAATGCTATAACTTTAGGCTACAGGTCTGCCCAGCATCATAGCACTAGTGTATCATTACGGTGTCCAGGAGAGTACATACCTGGGTAATGAGGTGGAGGGGCGCAAAGCAGCACGGCCCCCTGTCCCTCTTTCACGTAAACTGCCTCCCTCTCCTCTGACGAGAAGAAATCAAGGTCTGTGAGAGAGAAAGGGATATGGAATCATTAGAGATGAACCGTCAAACAGAGGTGGTTCCGCCATGCTGTGGAAGAAGTTCTTTACATAATCGTTGCTGTCTTTCAAAGCTGATGCATTCGATAACTGGTTCCCACAACGTGAGAGTCCTCGAGGGCACCTTTATATCTACAGCTTTGACAATGGCACAGGCTTTCTGTGTATAAGGATGGTCTGGTCTCTCATTGGTTTAGAGAACTACTTTACCACCCGACCAATGTGTTGACTGTACTTCTTCAGTGAGTTCATGCAATAAAGTTTTAACTTACAAAATACAAAGTGACTCGATTTGCCTCAACATGATGGAGAATTCTGCTCAGAATTCCTTCGATAATACTCTCCCAAGCCTAATTTCAACACAATGTCCTCAAAACCTTACACAAACCTTACAAAAGAAAGGAAACCATGGCTCATTTGTACTGGTTTAGCGCAGCAATTCTCTTCATTGAAAACTACTATTAGCCCAAAATGGCTTAACAGAGTTGGACCATTCAAATTCCCACTTTGCAACGCCAGTTATGATTAAACTGTAGTCCCCCGCTTCCCCGCGCAATCACAGTTCTCCTAACATGCGTGAAAGTGCCAACTGTGGGGCAACACATTGTTGGAAGGGCACGGTGCATTTACGGATTAGAGGAGGTCACTGCCAGTGGTGGAAAAAGTACTCACATTACTTACTTAAGTAAAAGAAGCAACAGTGCAATGTAGAAATACAATAGGCTACAATACAAGTAATAGTCCGGAATTCTAAATGTACTTGAGTTACAAGTACAAAAGTATTGCCATCAACATGTATGCAACGTACCAAAAGGAGAAAGTGTTCACTTATGCAGAATGTCACATTTCACAAGTTTTCAAATGTATAAAATGTATGAAAATCAGACGATCTACAAACTCACAATGTGTCGCATCGCGGCACATTGTGAGACTATAGATCTTCTTGGCTATTTTCAACTTGTGTTGTAATGATAATCAAAATCTACAAAGTCACTAGTACTAACTAAAGTTTTTTAATAATTGTAATGGAGCAAAAAGTCCAATATTTGCCTCTAAGATGTAGTCGTAGAAGTAAAAGTACTGAAAATTGGAAATACTCCAGTGAAGTAAAAACTGTATTTAAGTACAGTACTTGAGTTAAATGTACTTAGTTACTTTACACCAGTGGTTCTCAACCTTTTCTGGCTGTGACCCCCAAAATATTTTAACTGGGGGACCCCCCACCCTGACGAGCACTAAGAGTTGAGGCATTGCATTTTGTATAAGACGGTTCTATTGTGAAAATTGCAGATCTACATGCTCACAAGCATGTAGATCAGCTATTTTCACAATGTCAGCATCAAATATTTGACAATTTGGCCAATGTTTAATTTGTCATTTTAGAGTAATTAAAAAGCCCTTAAATTGTCACTTTAGAAATGTGCAGATACCCTCTAAACACTGAAACTTAATGTTGGTTTCTTTACTGTTAAGTGAGAAAACAATGTTGCACATTAAGTCAATCATCCCAATTTGGGAACCCTAACCCACAGGTTGAGAACCACTGCTTTACACCACTGGGGGGGGGGTCAAACTCGTGACACTCACATCCGAACTGGACAGAGGCTTCTCGGCTGATGGCCGTGCCGTAGATGTTCTGGGCCATGCAGGAGTACTTCCCCACGTGCTTGCTCTTCACTGGGTTGGTGATGACCAGGTTGCCTACCACCAGGCTGTAGTGGTCGTCCGCGGACATGTCGATGTCCGAGTCGTCCAGCCTCCACCTGAGTAGAAACAAAAAGGTGTGGAATCATGGGATTATACACGGCTGATTTATGCTGGGTTATGTGCACCATGACGTCCACAGAATAAAACAGATCTACAAGCTCACAACAACGCAACGTGCTTACAGTATACTAGTAAGACGTCTCAGGGCGTCATGTGACCTCGCCCCAAAAGGGCCATCTGGCCAGTCATGTATATCGGACCAGTTACCCATATATGGAGACCCCTGCATGATAGTCAACAATGTGATGTCAGAACATGCCCATATATGAGCATTTCCAAATATGGGCATTCCCAGATATGCCATAATATCGATGACATCGGGACAGGGATCTCCATATATGGGCATAAAACGGACAAGGACTTAATTAATTTGCAAATGTGACTCGTGATGACATCAGCGATCTCCATATATGGGCATAAAAGGGACATTAAGCCAGAGCGTGATGCAAGTGTGACTTGTGATGACATCAGCGATCTCCATGTATGGGCATAAAAGGGACATCAAGCCAGAGTGTGATATCAGAGCGGCAAACCCATTCTGTTAAGAGTGGTTCCCCTGACATCAGAGCATGATGTCAGAGCGACAAACCCATAGAACCACAGACAAAACCCATAGAACCACAGTGTCAGGTGTGACGGAGGTACCGGTACGTGCAAGATGTGCCGGTTTTCATAGTGGTCGCAATGACGAACTGTGAGCATATAGATCTGCCCAGGGAAGAGCTGACCACTGAGAAATGTGGGACAACTCCCGAACGGCCGGGCCATTCCAGGTTGGGGGGGGGGGTTATTACTAACTCTTACAGTGCCAATCCCGAACTAGTTCGGCTTTATTTGTCCTTATCAGAGTGCCGATCCCGAACTATTTTTTTTCGTCATCCGTTTACACGGCCCGCGAGAGCGTCGCACCGCCGATATTTACCATCCACTCCAATGCAATCCAGGATCTTTAGAGCTCATTTTCTCTGTTCCATGCATATCCATATTCCATGCATGAGGTGTGCAAGGTTTAATCATGGCTAAATTGCCGAAAATAGGGCTTCTAAAATGCTTGGTAGCCAATAGCTAACTTCAAGCTAACTTCATCCTCTTCCTGTACATGCACAAAGGAAAGTGTTCAGGCAAGTCATGGCTGCAGGGCTTGTGCATATACCAGCACTTGACTATGTAGCATTCTATGGCCATTGGGCGTCCTCTAGTGGTGAAAAGGTGGCATTGAAAGAGCTAAGTACTGCGTTCGGCTGCGTATGTATGTTGTGTGTCTGTTTAAGCCAGTAGCCCGATCAGGGACCAGCAGTTCTGGCAACGTCATCATTAACAGTCAATGAGGGACCAGCATTCCTGGTGATGCCAGTGGTCATGCCAGTGGTGATCGCACCATGGCGTTTCCTTCTTCTTCTTTTTTTACTCAAATCTTTGCTTCTGGGGGTCCCTGGAACAAAAGATATTTTGAGATGGGGGTTGGCGGCCAAATACACATCATTTTGGGGGTCCTTGACATGAAAAGGTTTGAGCACCACTGATACAGAAACATAGGTTTTTCAGAAAACTGTAGAATCGTCCTCATATCTTAACACTTATGTTGCAATGATTTTTTCCGGCCAATGTCCCGCGTTGCCATGGTTACCATAGACTTCCATGAAATTGTGCAAGTGTGTAAAAAGTGCACGCCCATGCCTAGATGATGCACCACGTGTTTAGATGCTGTTCACAGCTTTCAAACAAAAAAATCCGCTTGGAAATCCGTTCAGGCATTCATGATTTATGGGCCATTATGTTTTCTTCAGATGTAAACAAACATGGCTGCCATGTTTGAAAGAATGGGTTGGTATGGGGGTTAAACATGCAATTTCGCGATCGCGATCATGCCTAATACATTTCTGGAGGTCCAAAAAAAAAATTTGAATTTTTTTTTTTTTTTTTTTTTTTCAAAAACGGCCCAAACTCGGGAAACTCGGGGTTGGCACAGCACTAGTACCAATACAAACTCGGGAAACTCGGGGTTGGCACCATATGTGTTAAATGGCTGGTGCCAATTGATCTCAACTGCATATGAATGTCTGAAAGCGGCGCTTGCTGATCTTGAGAGTAGACGCAATAACAAGGTCCTTTTCGGCATCTCATTCAAGACCTCAAGAGGCTTAGCTGACAGCACTGTAAATGAATGCATATGTAGCCAACACCAGCGACGGTCAAAACTAATTCCCTCTCCCCCGACACCCAAATCATGGGCTCCGCGACAGTCAAACTGATTTGGATGATGTGGTGGAGAAGCAGCTATTTATAGGGTGACCATATTCTGAAAATCCAAAAAGAGGACACTCTACCCGGCATATATATATATATATATATATAATTTTTCCCCCATTTTTTTTTTCTATTACTAGTTTACCGCTCAATTATGCCCTATACCACTAATAGCCTATTATGTATTCAATTTTGAGGGGGTTCCAATTGGACCCTTTACAAATCTAGAGATCCACTGATAAAGTATGCCTTTTGGCTCCTGTATGAACGTTCAGCTTTGTAACTAAATAAAAGAGAGGTAGCCCATTATTCAAACCGCCGTATCTTCTGCTTTACAAGGTTGTAGAAAAGATTCTGTCAATTTAGTTAGCAGAAGAGCTCTCACCTCGCACAGACTGTCTTGTAAGCTACTTTGCAGTGTTATGGGCTTGAAGCAGAACTTTTATAATTGTAAATGCCTAAATGGACACAGAAGACTACCAAGCTTTGCTGACAGAACGCTCTGCTTCTCAATGTTGGTCACTCGCACTTTTTGTGCATTTCATCAGTGATTGAAAGCCGCGGTCGTCGCGAGCACCTTCGCCTCGCCGATACGCATCCGTAGAGCCGTCTCCCGTCATTTTTAGACCAGGATTGAGGGAATAGCAGGCAAGACTTCACCAATGTAAACACAGTTGCTGAGGGAGTGAGCATTAATAGCGTTTGCAGTTCGTTTGGCTCTGCGCTGCGCGATCTGCTGCAGAGCTCTGCTCTGCTCTGCCTCTGATCTGAAAGCGATACAGGCTGAGGGAGGGAGGGATCGCAGGCAGAGAGTAGTATGAATAATACACGTTCCGGGGTTAGCGCCTCTCACAGTGTGTTTCCAAAAGAACCATTGAACGTGCATTGTAAATGTCCGTGCTTAAACCCCGGACATTTGAAGGGATTTATAAAACCCCCCCGGACCGGCCGGACAGCCCCCTAAAAGAGGACATGTCCGGGCAAAAGAGGACGTATGGTCACCCTAGCTATTTACATACATTTACATTTAAATTGAAATGGATCGTCTAAAAAAGATTTTTAATTTTCAGCAGCGCTGAGTGAAATGAGACGGAGGCACCGGTGGCGATGTTGTTGCTGACTGTCGCTGAACTGTGCCAACATCATGGCTTTGTTGGCGTGTCGTAATTTAACGTTTTAAACTCTTGTTAGCGGACTGTTGGGGAAACTAACAAACACCTGCT
This sequence comes from Nannobrachium achirus, assembly GCF_963921795.1. Taxonomy (NCBI): domain Eukaryota; kingdom Metazoa; phylum Chordata; class Actinopteri; order Myctophiformes; family Myctophidae; genus Nannobrachium; species Nannobrachium achirus. The sequence goes on from NC_137820.1 coordinate 39,250,804, forward strand.
GTGGGTGATATGAGTTGTGACAGGTTCTTTGACAATGACAAAAACAATATAGCAAACTATTCGAGATTTAAAAAAATATGCTCACTTTGATCGAGCATTGTTGGAAAGAAGCGGCCAAAACAGCTACACAATGTAAGAGTCGCGCACGCACGCACGCACGCACACACACACACACACACACACACACACACACACACACACACACACACACACACACACACACACACACACACACACACACACACACACACACACACACACACACACACACACACACACACACACACACACACACACACACACACACCATCAATGCCAAAACAAACAAAATACATACAGGGTGGCAGTTCCGGCATCACAGCCGAGTGTGATCTACATTCTCACAACGGTTGCATCTGCGATGCGACGTGAGCTTGTATGTCAGCTGTTCTCCGGATGTGTCCCACACATAATTCTACAGTAAATTCCCACGGAAACAGGTGGACAGTAAACCTATATTACTTGTATGTGGCAGGTGGGTTGGCCCTGGGACAGTATATAGTAAACATATCGTCGTTGTCGGGTGGAAACCTTGTATGTCCGAAACCATTCATTTCGTATTTATCATTTAAAAAATTAACTAAACTAGTGAAAACAGCCAATCTACAAGCACACAACGACTCGCACCGCAAGGCGTTGTGTGCTTGCAGATCTGCTGTTTTCACTACTTTTGTGCGACGGCCTTGTATGATGAAGCAGGGCTTTGCTTTGCGAAAAAAATTACAAATTTGAAACTTGGAGATACGAGGTTTCTGCCCGACAGTGACGATATATTACTTGTATGTGGCAGGTGGGTTGGCCCTGGTACAGTATATAGTAAACATATATTACTTGTATGTGGCAGGTGGGTTGGCCCTGGTACAGTATATAGTAAACATATATTACTTGTATGTGGCAGGAGGGTTGGCTCTGGTACAGTATATAGTAAACATATATTACTTGTATGTGGCAGGAGGGTTGGCTCTGGCCCGGCAGGTCATGGTGATCTTGGCCTCAGGCGACTCCTCAGGGTAGATGGTGTCCACCGGCTGCTCCTCGAACACCGGCCCGTAGCCTGGGGCGTCATCTGGGGCGACAACACAAAACAAACAGGGTCGTGGGTTAAAATGGCCAACAAACAACCCGGGTCAAAGTTCCAGGTTGAAAAGGTGGTGCTTTACTGTTATAACTTGTGGACAGGTACATAAGAGTGAAACTTATTTTAGTTTGGCTTCCTTCAGACGATGCAGCAGTTAAAAAGGATCCCTGACTAATCCCTAACACCTTAAATATTTCATTTATTTCAGAAATAGTTCATCTTTCACTCAATAGGGACAACTCCTGTCGCATTTTGATGATGTCATTTGTCCATGTGTGGTCCAGCCCTATGAAATGCATGGAATTCATGTGCAATAAAAGTATTTAAAATATTGTTTTGATGCTCATATTAACCGTAGGAAGCATTACGTTTGTTTTTATTGCACATGCATTGCATACATTCCATAGGGCTGGACCACCACACATGGACATATGACATCATCAACTTCTGACGGGAGTTGTTATATCTTATTAGCCAAGGATCCTTTTAATAATCTTGTTAATAATGTATTCAAACAATCAACTAATCAACTAATCCATCAATCATCCATCAACTTTTTTCCACCTATTGATTACTCACGCAATGGAGATCTAGACTTGAGTTCAATAACATTTTTTTGTATTTGTCGCATTCCTAAGACAAAACTTTTATTACAATAAATGTACCCCCATTGATTCCGGATGGGGACCCAAATGCATTCGGGTCCCCATCCGGAATCAATGTGAGTAAATTTACTATAATAATTTTTTTGTCTTAGTAATGAGACAAACACAAAAAAATATTATTGAACCCAAGTCTCCATGGCGTGAGTAATCAATAGAAAAAATACATTTTGGGGGTGAACTACTCCTTTAATAAGTAACAAATGTGAGTACTTTTTCCACCACTAGTTGCGTGCCAGTGTCATGCACCTAACATAGCTGTTCTACAAGCAGTACAAACACAGAACAATGCTACTGTATGCACAACTACGTAAGTATATAAACCAGGCGTACGGTAGACAAGGAATTACGCTGGCTAGACTCTGGCTAGACCAGGCGTCTGTGAGGACATGCCCCTGTAGGGGTACGTTACCTAGTACAGTATCTGGGATTTCACACACAAGTGCACACAATCACACACACAAACATACCCACATGCTCATGCACAGCACGCACGCACACACAAGTACACACACACACACACACACACACACATGTGTGCGTGCGCGCACACACACGCACGTACAATGCTTTGTAGTTGGTGCCAAATAATGGCCTGAACTGTAACTAATCTAATCCTTAAATCCATACAAACTCTTTTTCAGCCACAGATTAAAATAAATAAGCCCCTGCTTTGTTCCACACCTTCTTCAGCATCGTGCTAGTCATAACACTACTGTGCTCACTCATAAATAAATGAGTATGGTTCATAACACAGTTCTCACATATTGTACTGTAGTGCTCGTCTCTCATGTCATTGGATCTGACACCGTCAGAATTAAGCTAATGCAAACTGGAAATGATAACTTTGCTCAGTGTAATCCCGTTCCAAATGTTCATCAATGGTGGAAAGTAACTAAGCAACTCAGTACTGTACCTATACAATGTTGAGGTTCTTTAACTTTCTTGAGTATTTCATGAGTGTTTACTTCTACTTAACTATACGTCTCAGAGACAAATTATTGTCCTTTTTCGCACTACAATTATTTGACAGCTTTAGTTACTAGTTATTTTGGTAACTTTTAGATTATTAATCCAAAACACACAACGAATCCCTATGTTATACTTCCGTTATTCTAAAAAAGTTGATCTATAAACTCACCACGCGTCGCAGCGCGAGAATGTAGATCAGCTATTATCTGAAAGGTTTGACAAATTTAGAAAAATGTACTCTTCGGTACTACTTTAGTTATTATGTTTTTCAATATAGGACTAAATACATAGTATACTTTAGTAAGAGTATTTTTATATTGTTGTATTGACTTTCAATTTGCATAATCATCTCTGTCGGGTCAGGGTGGAAACCTCTTTATGTTTAAACAGGATTCAAATTCAAAAACAGCAAAAGTAGCAGATCTACAAGCTCAAAACGAGTTGCTTCGCGCCGCACTTTGAGCTTGTATATCTGCTACTTTTGATGCTTTTGTGTGACACTGCAGTGTGATCATGTGGGGCGTTCAACTAAAAACTTAAAATATGGACATTTAAGTGGTTTCTGCCCAGCAGCAACGATACACTGCATCATGACACAAACACACACAAACAACACGTTCAATAAGCCTCAATTAGTCATTAGAACAACAGACAGCCAGATCATGAGCTGTGTCATGAATAAGATATACACATAATGAACACACAATGTACACACAATGTACACACCATGCAAGGTCATGAATAATCAATGAGGTGATGTTCCTGAGCTTTGATTATTCTCCCAGATCAAGTGTGTGCACGCGCGTGTGTGTGTGTGTGGGTGAGAGAGAGAGAGAGAGAGAGAGAGAGAGAGAGAGAGTGTATGTGCAGGCATGAAAGTGCACTTTGTATATTCGTGAGCATGTCCTGTACTAACTGGGCAGTATACATGGGTACATACTGTATACACTCCTATACCTCGGGAGGTAGAGTGGCCGCCTGGGAACTGGAGTGTTCGATTTGTGGCTTTGTGTTGGAAGTGCCCTTGAGCAAGACACTGAACCCCTGTAACTGCTCCTGATGAGCAGCGCCTCATGGTAACCTCTGGGATCGGTGTGTGAATGTAATGCAATAATTGTTTTGTTCCCAGGTAGCTCAGTCAGTAGAGCACCCGCCATTCGACTGCAATGACCGTCATACAGTACGTACGATCCCGGGCACCGCAAACTCAGTGTATGAGTAGCCCGGCTTGGGTGTGGCAAGTCGTGCGGTAAGTGCTTTGAGCTGATGTCAGGTGTTGCGCTCCACATCAGCAATCCATCTCCCAGGGGTCTAAAGCATTCTAACGGAGATAGACTCCTGCGTTCTGGCTGATAAAGCCTCTCTGACCTACAGTACTTATACGAAATGCACATTATGAAGTGCTTTGGATAAAGTAGCTAATGCAATGTATGTATGCATACAGTACAAGAAATCTCTGAGTTCTACGGAAGCACCGCCGCCAACTCGAGTGCAAAGATCTTGCTCTTCAAAGCAGCATTATTGTGCTCTTGAGACATTCATCCAAGTTAGGCGCGCAGCAACGCTTAAAGACGCCGACATGCAAACTGCCACCTTGAAAACCCAGGAACAAAGGAGTCTATTCTTCCAATATCCTGCCAGCTGAGATCAGATATACGTACCTTATTCACTCCCATTGAAAGAGCCAGATATCCTGCTATAACAAAGACATGCACAGCTTATCTGAAACGCATTGACCCGGGAGGTAATGGAGGCGCTACGAGACAGAAGCCATCCTTCAGCAGTTAACCATGCGAGCGCTTGACACTAATGCAAAATGCTAATTCCACTGAGATGGCATTGAGCTATTAGACACACTAAGCGAGGAAAAACGATTTCCGACCAAAATCTGTATTTGGAGTCTGTTCAACCAAACCTCTGTGCTCTATTTTGACCTAACATGTTTATATAATAATAAAATGTTAATTCCAAAAACAACTTTGGAATATCAACAGGCATAAGTGACCCAAGGACTGCGGTTGCACACAGAGACGATAGTAGGCTATCACTGATGGCATATAGCAAGTTAGCTCTATCTGCTCCAGCATGACTGACTCCCCTTCTCAGTGGTTCTCAGTAAAAATAACAATTGATATGTATTTGGTCACAAACTCCAAACTACCAGGGACCCCCGTACAGAATATTTGAGTAATAGCAAAAAGTTTGTAGATCGGACATTTTTGAATTATAAGGTTAAAGTAGTTAAACTGATTGTGATAATATACAAATATGTTTGCTGGGAACCCTCTGGAACCCCTTCAAGGACCCCTGGGGGTCCACAGAACCCATTTTGACCCCCTAGTGCTCCACATAAACAGCCTTAACAAAGGCAAACTGGTAATTATTGAGACAAATAAAATCGAAAGACAACAACGGTGCGATATAAAATAAAAAGGCTCTCTCTCTCACTGTGGTCAAGTCAGCCACGTGTGAACAACACTCTCGGCATTGATGTGAATCCCAGGGCCTCATGCATTACTGCTGCCTGGGAGGAAATTAAACATGCACCTCATCCATGAAATGGGGCATTGAGGACCTCACATGAGCACGAGCATGTTAAGTGAGAAAATGTGTTCCGCAAATTGAGGGAAGGAGACGGAGGGAGGGAGGGAGAGGGAAAGAGAGAGCGAAAAAGACAAAAGAGACAGCAGTAGAAGCACATGTAGGTTCTGTCATTGATGGAAGTACTTGGTAACAGAAAGCCAAATTTCACAATTGGTCATGCATTAAGTATTAATCACTGTAAATGCTGCAGCTGGTAAAGAGTATCTTAAAGGACAAGTCTGCCCTAAATCACTTCTAGTCTCATTTTCCTACTTATATTGATCCCAAATGACTGTCCTTGGGGTCTATTAGGCCCTGTTGTCCAGTTTCCCCAGCAGAACGCAGCAGCTGTCATAGCATAGAGTGGAGCCTATAAGCTTATCACTTTTACACTATTATTGTTGTGGTCAAAAGTGATTTTCTTTTTCATGAATGTGTTACTAGTTGTCATTAACACATCCATGCCTTGGTTGTCCCACAAAAGCCACCACAATCTCATAAATAATGTTTTGGGGTGAGCATTCGGCCAATCAAAGTGACTATACTGGCTAATCACAGGGCATCTTTTCCAGGACTTGGCAAAACACAAAAAAGCATAACATCTGTTTAGCAGAGTGTGATGGCTTGTGTGGGACAACGATGACATGGATCTGTTTGTATGACAACTAGTACCACATTCATGAAAAATAAAAACACCTTTGACCACAACAAATAGTGTAAAAGCGATAGGCTTATAGGCTCCACTCTATGCTATAAGGGCTGCTGGGTTCTGCAGGGGAAACAGGACAACAGGGACATTTCTGCCTAAAAGACCCCATGGACTTTTTGGATCAATATAAGTAGGAAAATGAGACTAGAAGTGATTTAGGGCGAAGTTGTCCTTTAACCGATAATAATATTAATTGTGTACTCGCATGCATAATCCTTGTGAATGTTTTGTATTAATAATCAGTCAGCAAAGTAACTGGTAGTAACTAAAGTTGTCAAATGTCTTGCAGTGAAAAGAACAATAATTACCACCTGAAATGTACAGTAGTTTGGTAAAGTATAAACAAAACACTAAAGCACTGTAACTAGACTACGTCAGAACTAAAAAACACTAAAGCACTGTAACTAGACTACGCCAGAACTGTACCCAAGTACAGTACTTATTAGAAAATGTGCTTTGTTACTTTCCATCCCTGCAAGTGGGAGACGGATGGCGACAGCGAGGAGATTTGGGCAGTGGTTTTCAACCAGTGGTCCGGGAACCACTGGTCCTTGAGGGGGTTCTAGGTGATCCCCAGCTAAATAATGGAGAGTTGGTAACCAAATCGACCCGTATAGATCTTTAATTCTTGAGAGTGTAAAATGAAAGTGTTAAATTATTGTTAAACACATTAGAGAAAGTAGAAGAATTGTTATCTTGATCAACGTTTGCCTGTTATCTCAACTATCCCATATCAATACAGCATGGAATTGTGGACAAAATCTTATCTAATGATAACGAAAAGGTTTTGGGGTCTGCCTGAGTGGCTAAATCTCTTCAAATGGTGGTGTGTAGATCAAATGCTGAATAAATAGTGTGCCTTGATATGAAAAGGGTTGATAACCACTGGGGATAAGGGAGGGGACCCAGTACAAACCCTTGGGTGACCCAGGTCAATGAAATATAGGGCAGAAGTGGATAAAGTTTTTCTAGAAAGGTGCTATATGAATGCATTCCATTACATTCTTCAAGCGACCTTCTTCGACTTAGAAAATACAGCACAGTGGCATTTAGTTTAAACTCTTTACAAGATCAAAACAATCTCAATTTGCTACTTGAGGTCCTCTGAATTGCATTCAGCTCTCATGGTCACGCTGTGCTTGTGAATGGAGGATGGGTGAAATGAGTCACTGTAAGCACTGTTTCTCTAGGATCAGGGACATGCAGAGAATGTTAGAGAGTCGCAGTCGGTACTTGATACCACACTGAACTAAGCATAATCAAGTCAATACTGGAGATGTGGCGTAACGACATGGATTTCTACAAAGAGAGGGCAATTCTTTCAACATAATATGCTGCATTCCAGTTCAGGAGAGTTTGGACAAGGCAAGGCAAAACATGCATTCGTGGTCTGGAAAGGGCACTTTTTACAGACGGGTAAAAGGGCAGGAGCTCAAGCCCCCTTTGATGTCTATGTGTACACGTGCCTGTCTAGGAACGAGGGCGTCAACAGCAATGCCGAACATGTTCAAAGTAAAATATGAATGTGACACACGGTGCGGAGGGAGCGAGTCGAGGAGTGTTGGCACAGCGATTCTACACAGTTAAAATCCTCAGTGTTAATTTCAATCTTGAGTGTGAAAGAAACAGACTCATAAGGCCCATTTGGGTTAATTTTTTGTCTCTGCAGTTAAAATGGACCCTTGGGGGGTCTAATAAGAGATATGACAGATGGCAAAAGTGAGTTTTAAAACGGGCCACAGAAGCCACTGCCTGGAGATGCAGACACCTCTCTCTCCCTCTTTCTCCCCCCGCCACCCCTCTCTCTCCCCCTCTCTCTCTCACTCTCACTGCCTATCCGTCTATCTCACCAGCAGTTATTCTATCGCTTCCTCTGAAATGACTTTCCCTCCGTTTCTGTCTCTCTGCCATCACCTCACTTTCCCTGTCAATGTCTCTCTATCTTTTCCTGCCATCGTATCACTTTCCCTTTCCGTGATGGAAGTACATGTAAAAGTAAAACTATCAATACAGCAATGTAGATGTAGCTACTCTGTTACACTTACAAGTAAAAGTCCCGTATTCAAAATGTACAAAGGTATGGACATCAAAATATACTTAAAGTAGCAAAAGCTTTTAACAGAATGTCCCATTTCTGAAGTTCAAAATGTATAAAAAGTGTTTAGAAAATAGACGATCTACAAGCTGTGTCGTACCGCGATACATTGTGTTTGTAGATTTTCAAATTGCCGAAATGTACTCTATATTAGAGCTGAAGTGGTTAATGTATGATTTGTAATAATAATCAAAGTAGCTAGTAACTAAATTTTTCAAATAATTGTAGTGGAGTAAAAAGTACAATATCTGGCTTTGAGATGTAGTGGAGTAGAAGTATAAGTATTGAAAATTGGAAATACTCCACTAAAGTACCTAAAATACCTCAAAAGTAGTACTACTTAGTTACTTTACACATCTGCTCTCTTTTAGGCATTGCCACATAGGCGTTGATGCCTGGCGGTGTCGCTGGTTCGATTCCCGATCCGGACAACCTTTGCCGCATGTCACTCCCCATCTCTCCCCTCATTCCCTGTCAGTCTACTGTCCTATCAATAAAGGCATAAAAGCCCCCCCCCCCAAAAAAAAAGTATTACTTCTACTACACAGGTTCTTCTTTTGTTTTTCTTCTGAAAAGTAAAGTTTAAACTTTTGGACATACAGTACATGGCTTCCAATCCGACAGTGATGATAATACCATTTTGACAATACAAGTTTCACCACCAGAAGAAAACAGCGAAGCATGCATGGAGAAAAGAGAGAACAGCACTTGTATCCCATAGGGATGTTCTATTATGGTTTCCTCCCCCAGCCTCCATCTCTCTCTCCCTCGGTGTCATCTTTAACAAGAAACCTCTCAATCTCTTGCTTTCCATTCATTTCCTCTCCTGCACTCACCTCTTCCAACTGTCAAGCTGCACCCTGTACACTTTCTGCACAAATACAGAGGATCTTGTTGTTTCCATCTCACCTCCATGTCTCTGCCGAGTCGCCCTGACTCTCCCTCCTCAAAACATCAAATTCCTCAACACTTTTCCCCACTCATCAACAACTTAAACCCTATCGATGGCCAAAATGCAAAACCTCCTATCTGAAAAATTGACTTTGGGAAAATGAAAAAGAAAAATGTGTATTCAACAGCAAAACCTCCCATCTACTATTTCTACAATTTCTGCAGTCAACAACAACATACAGATAGAAGGTTTTTACCAAGAAATAGTTAGGCTATTATTTTGTTAAAGTGCACAGCACTGCAACTATTATCCAACAAGGTGGTAAATGACTCGTAAAAGGCACGTTGAGGTGAGTAAAATGCAACACACTCACACACGCACACGCGCACACGCACGCACACACACACACACACACACACACACACACACACACACACACACACACACACACACACACACACACACACACACACACACACACACACACACACACACACACACACACACACACACACACACACACACACACACACAGACCTACCTAATCAGAGACCCTGCTGGAAGTGTCCATCCCATTATTACACATCCCGTTCAACATTAAAAAAAAAAATAAGAAAAAAGAAGAAGAACACCTCTGCCTCTCATTTGAATATAAAATACCATAGTGTTCTATTCTAGGAGCAGTCATATCTTCCCCTGCTATCGACCTAGAATGAAACATCAATTATTCATCAAGGTAGCCTATATTAGGTGTCATTTTAGGCGTGTGACTATTACTTGTTTTGCAATACCATACAAACATCAAACAGCTCACTATTTCCGGCTTGTCTATTCCTTTATTTATTTATTTTTGTACAGTAGCGTATTTGATTGTACAGTATTTCATGCACATGTTCGTGTCACGAACCATTTGAACCCTACCGTCCCTATTCTGGGCAAGTCATAACATTACACAAAAATAGGAGATCCCCAGTCAGTGAAGTATAGGGTTAAAAAACAAGCCCCAGAACCACTGGTGCCTAAACGTTTTTTTTCCATGTTTTACTATTTTATTTTTAATTCAAATAGCTGATCTACAAGCTCACAACATGTTGATGTAGATTGGCTATTTGAAGTTTTTTTTTTTGTTTTTTTTTTTTCAAAATAAGCTTAAAAGATAAGGGATAAGGGGTTAAAGACATTAAGACCTGAGTTCGACTCTGCAAAATGCCTTTAGTTCTCACACTTTCAAGATTTTTCAAAAACTGTTCAAAAACAGCAACTGGTCAAAATCTGTAGGAGCAGTGTCCAAAAATGTGTTTTGCAAGAATCTGCCTCATGGTGGCGCTAGAAGAGGGCCATGTGAGAAATGGGTGTTGTGGTTTGGCAGCCAAGGAGTGTGTGTGCAAATTTTGGCATGAATCGGGGCAACGGTGGCGGAGATATGAGAAGGGCAAAAGTGTGACGTGTGACGTGTGACTGACAGACTGACAGCCGGTGGAGGTTTTGATAGTAACTGCGACCTGACGGTCGCAACAATGACACAGATGCATGCCTTCCCATTTTAAATGGGTTGAGTGGTTAATTACTGTAGCAACATTTCTATGCCAACATTTCAATTCAAACGAACTTCCTCTAGACTGTGTTGCTTATTTGGGCATCTGTCCCCATCTGCACATTTGTTTAGCAAATTGTTATGTGTCTCCAAGTGGGACAGAGAACATTATCCATCCTGGAGGCTCTGTCAGCCGCCATGTGGAGATGATTAGCCCCAAAGTCCCAGAGCTACATCAAGGCTGCTGCACAGACTCAACGGGAAACAGACAAGTTTCACAAACATTTGTATTGCTGTGCTCCACAACCGTGATGCAAAGCAGGGGTTGTGGAGCACATCAATGCTCCCACCGGTCCGCAGACCGGCACATGTACCACTGGTCCACGAGAAGGTGGCCGGGAATTCCACGTTTATGGATTGTATATACAAATATATGTCAGTGACATCAATGACGAATCCTTAAAGAGGTAGTCCCATAGTGTTGTACTTTTTCTGTTTTGTATGTGTCTATGGAGTTAACATTACTCTAATAGAACCCCAGGTGTGGTTATAATATGCAAATATGTCTTCCCTCAAGTCAAAAGGCCCAATTGAAATACACTGATTTATTGACATCATAGAATCATCCCCTCCTCTTTTTACCATACAACAACACTGTGGGTGTGGCTAACTCCAGCTGGGTCACCACCCACCTGAAAACCAGGCATACTTAAAGAACAGGTGGGTGTAGCGGCTGTGGCCACATCATTTTAACACTTTCTGTACACTTTTTTGAGTGTATAATCATAATACCGTACCTAATGATTATGTTGTGGGGGGTGAATCACAGCACAATTTATTTAAACACAATAGCCTACTACGTCTGTCCTACTTCCTTGGTATCTTTATCGTAGCCTTTCAGTGCGTGTTGATCAGCGGCACCACAAGCTGTATTTTGTCACGCTCACGCTAATGAAACACTAAACAGGATTATTATTTCATGTCAACATTCAAGTACAACTATTAGAAGATGTAAACCAGGTAAAGTTATGTGTCACTCTGCAAGTTTAACTAATGTTTTCCACCTGTTCAAAGTCATTTCTATTCTGATACAGACATAACCTTTTTTTTTAAACCATGTCCTTGTTGATAAAACGGCATTCAGGTCATTTATTTAACATTATGTAGTGATATAATATAGATAGGAGCTACCCACTGAGCAAAGGTCTAAAAGTGTACATTTAGACGTCTAATCAACTTCTAGTCTAGGTTTAGACGTCTAAAAAACTTTCAAATCTATACCTCTGGTAGACCAATTTTAGACGGCTCGGGGGGTTGTCATTGCCTGCCAGTCAACTGTCTTGTTTTGGTGCTATATGATGCACCATCAACCTGCATAGCCAGTACTTTTACTTTTGGTACTGTATTATTTTGAAGCAATACTTTTATACATTTACTCAAGTGCATTTTGAATATCAGAATGTTATACTTCTGACAGATTATTTCTAGATTGCAGCATTGATACTTGTCCAATGAGTAGTTCACCCCCAAATGAATTTGGGTCCCCATACGGATTTTTATTTTATTTATTTTGTTAGAAATGCGACACATATTCCTTTAAACAAATGTAAGTAGTTCAATATGTAGTACTACTTGAATACACCCATCACTGTCCACAACCATAGCTCGACTCCTATTCTGCTGCTGCACTATGAATTTCAAAAGGTCTCTAAAAGAACTGAAGAGGCTGCAGAACAACAGCCCCACGGAAAGACTTTTGGCAAGGTGTGATGATGATGATGATGATGATGTAAGCACAGACGCCGTGCCAACTCTGCCATCCTCACAGCCGCTGTCAGCTGGCGTTATGCTCCAACCTGACAGCTGTGATATAGAGCAGACCCATTTGAAATAGGATAGGCCAATTCTGAAAGCATGACAGCTTTTTCATCTGAACGACTGGATTTAACCCCGCGAGCCCTTACAACAGAGATACACAATGTCAAGGCGTGCACAACGGAGGTTTCTTTTAGTGCTGAATGTGCTGATGAAATAGCATCAGATGTTACAGTGTTTTGGGGGAATGACATTGCTACGGGCTAAATGCTAAGCACTTGGGCTGGCTGGCTAAAGAAGGAAAAGTCTTGCTACGGGCTAAATGCTAAGCACTTGGGCTGGCTGGCTAAAGAAGAAAAAGTCTGCATTGTGTCCCCAGCTAGTGTATGAGCTCGCCCACATTTGCTCCACTACAATTATTTAGAAACTTTCGTTACTAGTTACTCTGTAGATTTTGTTGTTATTACTGCAAAACATATATTACCCACTTCATCCCTATAATATACTTCAGCAAGTCTATTTGAAAATAGCCGAACTTGTAGATCTGCTATTTCCAAAATATTTGTAATACATTTTAGACATTGAAAACGTGTGAAATGGGACATCTACATTGCAGTATTGACACTTTTACTTAAGTAAAACATGTGAGTACTTTTCCCACCACTGCCCACACATGGTGCCGTGCTATGGAAGTGCATCATGGTACAGTGTGTGTGTGTGTGTGTGTGTGTGTGTGTGTGTGCGTGCGTGCGTGCGTGCGTGCGTGCGTGCGTGTGTGGTGCATAGCAGTGGTGGAAAAAGTACTCACATGTTTTACTTAACTAAAAGCATCAATACTGCAATGAAGAAATACTCGGTTACAAGTAGAAGCCCGGAATTCAAAATGTTACTTGAGTTAAAGTACAAAAGTATTGGTATCAAAATGTACTTAAAGCACGAAAAGTAGAAAGTACTCATTATGCAGAATGTCCCATTTCACATCTTTTCAAATGTATAAAATAGCAGATCTACAAGCTCACAATGCGTCGCATCGATTCGAGACACATTGTGAATTATAGCTAAGTGGTTAATGTATGTTTTGTAATGATAATCAAAATGTGCAAAGTAACTAGTAACTACAGTTTTCAAATACATGTATAGTGGAGTAAAAGTACAATATTTGGATCCAAGATATAGAGTAGAAGTAAAAGTATTGGAAATCGGAAATGCTCAAGTAAAGTACAAATACCTCAAAACTGTACTTAAGTACAGTACTTGAGTAAATGTTACTTTACACCACTGGTGCATAGGCTGTTGAATGTCTTCTCAGCCCCACATGCTTGCTTTATAAGCCACAGTAGCATCTGCTCACAAATTCAATAAACAGCAACACATCTTGGGCACATAAGCTTGCAGCCCTACCGCGCATCTGTGTCATTATGTAAACCAGTGGTTCTCAAGATGTTTTGGCTTCACTACCCTCTTTTCCTGATTTCTGGATCAAAGTACCCCCTTTACCCGCCTACAACATGTTGCTCAGAAATAGAGAAAACTATGTCTAGCATATCGATGCTGTCGGGCAGAAACCTCATGTCTCCCTATTTTTTGGGGCTAAATTAAAGCCCTATTTTTCCATACTACAAGCTTCATGTAGATCTGCTATTTTTGCTTTGGACATGATGAGGTATCCTATCCACCTGAGGCTATGAATGAACGATAACCCCCCTTTTAAAGAATATTGAAGAATATAACATTACAAATGAGAAAAGAAGTGAAAGACTTGAAATTAAAGAATTCTGAACACATTTACTCTAAAACCTTTGTCCAGTTTTTCCACTTTACGTTCTCTCACGTACACCCTGTAGTACCTCTGTGTACCCCTAAGGGTGCACGTACCCCATTTGGAGCAAGGGCGATCTCTGTTCGCGTCCCCGTCCCCACCCATAGGGGACGCAGGTTAGCATTTCACCAGGTTAACTTTCACCAGCATCGTTAGGTTAGCCACTCGCCAGGTTAACTTTCACCAGCGTCGGAAGGTTAGCATTTCACCCGCGGGGGATGAAACCTCGGCAGGTTCGCATTTCACCAGCGTTAGTTTTACTGAGGTAGGGTTAGGGTTAAAGGTTTGGTTTAGGTCCTACCTGGCGGCGCTCCGTCCTCCCGTCCCGTGGGGAGGGGATGGGCACACAATTCTCCCGTGCGGACGCGACTTGTGTTCCCACGGGAGCATCGCGTCCCCGTCTCCAGGTGCTATCTGACGGGACAGGTCCCCACTGTTGTTGGGACGCATCTCCGTGACTGGGACGCCAAAAGAGATCGCCCTCCCTCCATTTGTATTATCTCTGGCAGTCTTGGTCCCCTCCCCCCACCCAGCCATACATGTACAAATCTAAAATATAAAGTGCAAACCCTCAAGCCACGGATGTTACCCGTCCGTTAAATGGGGTAACTTCTGAAATATTACTTACTGTACTTACTAACTTAATATGTCAGAACACAATAAGTGGCCCGATCAGGAAAAGAGGGGGAGAGGATGGGGAGAGACACGCAGCAAAGGTCGTTGGGAACGGGACTCAAACCCGCAACGCACTGTCACACTATAGCCTAGGTGCCCGTCCGGGCCACATTTGTGCACTCTAAGACATTGGTTCTCAAAGTGGGGTCCGGGGGCCCCCAGGGGTCCTTGAGGGAGTTCCAGGGGGTCCCCAGCTAAATGATAGTTAGGAACCAAATGGACCCTTATGGGTCTGTAACTCAGAGAGTGTACAACGGGTCCATTTGGTTCCATTTGAGTTAAATTAACATTGATTTTACAACACTGGGGTCTCAGAGATAGAAATACCATTAAATGGGGTTCCGTAGCCTAATGCATGTCAAACTGGGTGTCCTTGAAATTAAAATGATTGAGAATCACTGTTAGAGCAGTAAAAATCTTCTCTACTGGGGGTCCCTGGCATTTATTTCTAAATGGGGGTCCGTGGGCTAACAAGTGTCAATTGGGGGGGTCCTTGATATGAAAACGTTTGAGAACCACTGCTCCAAGAGTTAAATAAACAATGAGGATTTTACAGTATAGATTGGGGTACCAGAAATGAAATAATAATAATACCAAATCATTATAATAAATAGCATGAAATGGGAATCCGTGGCCTAATGCATATCAAACTGGGACTCCATGAAATTAAAGAGGTTGAGAATCATTAACAACCATATTATGCTGCCCAGGAGCATAAGCAATAAATCCTCCAATTCTAAGTCTCGCAGGAGGACTGCCTCTTTATTATATTCCTCTCTTGGAGAACATTATGTCCAGACATAATGTCATTCTCATGCAGGTAGTGTACGCCACGATGACAAAACACTCCACAGAAACATTTCCCTGGCTGTGGGCCCTGTCGAGGAATAATTAGGGGTCATCTGCAGTGAAGACAGGCTTCTACTACTGTGGCAGTGTGCATCCCTCTTTGTGGATGCACACTGTCCTCACTGAACGTTTCCCAACGTGTGACAAACGTGATTGGGTTTGCAATGCGTTCCAGAATATGCACAACAACACAGAGTTGAATTTGTTTCAATTTGATTCACTCGCATAACCAGTAACTTCTTGAGGTCCCACCAACAAAGCTGAAGACCCGGGAAGATACTGGATCATTTTCCGCTGTAGTGGTCAAACTGTGGAACAAGCTTTCACCCCATGTTAGAGGGGTCTCTAACACTGAAAGCTCACTTTCAGACTGAGCGTTGCCGTTTCCACTAGGCAATGTGTCTACAGTATAATGTTGCACCCGCTACTACGTGTTTTTTCACCCTGTTTATTGTGTATTATTATTTAGCTCTTGGTATTTGAATATGTTTTTGTTACTGAGTGTACAGCACTTTGGTTCAACACTGTCGTTTTAAATGTGCTCTATAAATAAAGTGGATTGGATTGGATAACAGACGCCCCCGGCTGCTAATGCGCATCCTGTCCGATCAGGCCCCGACTCTAGAGGTAATCAGCCTAATTACCATTCATCCAGCATCCATATGCACATTGTAGTATAATGTCTTTGGACAATTAACCACTTAAACCCTATATACGTCACTGACCGGGGGTCGCCCCCAGGGGTCTGTACTTGGCCACCTCCTTGCCAAATCTCGACCAAAATGGCAACTTAATCGGTGACAGATGAGCTTGTAGGTCTGCCATTTTCTTCAATTAAGTTCACCCACTTTTCTATTACCCAACTCCGTTAGGATTAATGTGTGATTCTGCGAATAGCCTCAGTAGACACATGACCCGCAGACAGATTTTCATTAGGCCGCTTGTCATCGGGAGTCCCGCGAGAGAGAGAGAGAGAGAGAGAGAGAGGGGGGAGCCGTCCGTCAGTGCCACTCCCCCCCAAACTAATCCTGACAGGTCAGATACTGCTGCTGCTTTCTAACACCCCGGGGAAAACGAGTGGTGGACGGCCGGGCGCAAGCAGAGCCGGAGAACTGAGGCGCCCCGACTTGGACTTCCCCTTCTTTCAGTGTTGCGTTACAGTTACTTTTTTTGCAGCTGCACAAAGCAAACGGCTGAACAACTGGAATGAAGTGTGTGTGTGTGTGTGTGTGTGTGTGTGTGTGTGTGTGTGTGTGTGTGTGTGTGTGTGTGTGTGTGTCTAAAAGAGAACTTTTGTTCCGGGTCAGTGAATACTAGAGGAAGATGGTTTTGTCAGGACCTTTCTTTTCTTTTTCCGCCCAAGTTATTTTTGGGGGTGCTTTTCGGAAGCCTTTATTTGACAGTTACCGTGGAAGGAGAGACAGGAAAGACATATGAGGAAGCAGGGGAGTAAACATGCAGAAAATGGCCAACCCCGGGAATCGAACAAATGTTGTCAAACTTTTCTTTTTTTAAAGGGGGATACAAAAAAAACAAATCGCAATGGAACACTTGACATGGGGGTGTTATCATGGGTGAACCATCATGCACAGGAGCTCTGTTAAGACCAAAGTCTGACTGTCTGACTAGAGAGGGGTCACCTAAAACAGTGGTTCTCAAAGTGAATTCCAGGGACTCTGTGCGTTCCTTTAGGGGGGTCTAAATTGACCCATACAAGTCTGTAACTCTGACAGTGTACAAATGGAACCAAATTAATCCATTTGGTTCCATTTGTACACAGTCAGAGTTAAGGGGAGACCTTGAAATTTGAAAGTTTGAGAAACACTGACCTAAAATGTTTTTCTCATGATCCGGTCAAATAGTTGAAACCCCATGTTTTAATTGGCACTAAAAGTCATTGAGAAATGTCCTCCGGAAGGCTTGTGGTAGCAATGTCATGGAAATGAAATAATGCTTTGGAACATTCAAAAGTGAGTCGCAAGCCTCCGCTTTGTTAAACATAATGTGCATGACATACGTGCATGTCAAAATACTCTACTGTATAAATAAACATGAACTAGAACTTTTATACAGCCTGTCACAGACAACTCTAAAATAACGTAAAACTTATTTCCCACACTCTCTCTCTCAAAGCCACAGCAAGCCATGAGTCTAAACACTGGGGATTCATCGGTGGCTCTTCTGAGATCCAAAGTGTTTTCAGATCACTGCTAAAGGGAACCTTGAAGAGCCGCTTGATCTTGTAGACTCCACACCACTTGAGAGGGTTTTGGGGGGGTTCTCAGTTGCAGTTTTCCAGAAAAGTCTTTGAAAAACCTTTTCATCCAGTTCACAACACATCAAGAACCTCTAGTTTAATTGATGCTTCACAAAACATTTTTTGAAAAGTTTTTTAAAAACCGCAATGGTTCACTGATGTTTCGTGAAACTTTATGTTAAGGTTTTTCAAATAAAATGAGGGAAAATGTTCAGAAAATTCCCCCAAAACTCCTCTCACAAGCTTTTATAGATTTGTTTGTCAGGGACAGGGAAGGTTGGGTTGTACTCTCACCAAGTTAAATTGTTGTATGGTGGAGCATAAATAATGCTTTACGGTAAAGTAACTGATCTTACCTCCATAGAAGTCAGGTAAATCCCCATACATGGATGCATCTGAAACAGAGTCAAAGGTATCGAACTGTAAGGCACCGTACATAATAAGCACCTACATGTAGTGTCAACATCATTTTTTTATGTTCTCCAGTGGATGTCTCAGCCCCGATTTAGAGTTCTGCAGTTCAAAGGGTTATTGAGAGGAACTAGATCACAGATTCACATACTGTACAGTACGAAAACATGCCTTCTCTGAGTCGAGGCACCTCTTTGATCAAAACTCTTCTCAGACTATTTGAATAGCTGCGAAATGCAGCCGGCATGCTGACAAGCTGCCTTGGGGCCTGAGGTCAGAAACACAAGGGAATCCGATGCCCTTCGCGAGAGCCAGCAGTGCAAAGATCAGAAACATTCCAGGCTGCCCTTTGATGGAAAAGTTCGATCTCTGCAATGTGCCAACCCTCGCAGGACAGACACATCAACGCGGTACTGACAGCAGTGGGAGAAAAGCTCTCTTAAGTCGCACTTTTCATGTTACAGTCTCTGTACTGCAAAATGGTAATTCATATCTGTGTAATGCCAATAGGCATAAGGACACAAGGGTAGTAACACTGATAGTTCACACAT
The DNA here is from genome assembly GCF_963921795.1 of Nannobrachium achirus. Classification (NCBI taxonomy): domain Eukaryota; kingdom Metazoa; phylum Chordata; class Actinopteri; order Myctophiformes; family Myctophidae; genus Nannobrachium; species Nannobrachium achirus. The sequence goes on from NC_137820.1 coordinate 39,269,745, forward strand.
TACTATGCCCTGGATCTATGGCGGTGTCTGTTGAACTGTTGTACTGCTGTCTCTTCATTAATAGCTGTGTAATGCTAATAATTTAGATAGGGATATCCGATATTTACTTTTTTAACCGATATACCGATATTGTCTTAATTTCCGATATCAATATTGACCGATATTAACCGATACCGATATATGCTGGCTTTTTCACCAAAAGTAAACTAATTGTCAACATTACATATCTAATAAAATAGCTATAGTATCAATATAATATCTAATAAATCTAATATAATACAGTGATGTTGTTAGGTTTTCAATGAAGTGAGTCCCGGGACTCTGGTGGTCATTTGAGTCCCGGCAGTGTCTGCTGAACTGTTGTACTGCTGTCTTGGCATTAATAATATCATATCAATCAATCATCCAGTGTTGTCCCGGTCGGCCCTAAAATGTGTTACAGCCAATGTCCCCTAGCCACGGGGATGAGGATGACCTAATTCTGCTGGCTGGCTGGCTGCTGTCTGTTTTAGATAAAAAATGTTGAAATGTAATCTCCACCCTCCATGAGTCTATCTGAAACCAAAACATCACTTTTTAGGGGGGGTTTAATCAAAATCAGTTCCAGAAGAGGACATTTTTGACTAGGGCTGATATCAATGTCATATCAAAATCATGGTATGAGACTAGATATTGTCTGTGACTTTGGATATTTTAAGTAATATTATGATTTGAAGTGTCTTTTCCTGTTTTAATCGCTTATGCCCTAGTTTAAACATTATACAACAAATATCAAGCTCATGACACGTTGTGAACCTGTAGATCTGCTACTTTTGAAAATCTTTGAGGGGAAAAAAAGATGTAACAATCTATCCAGGTATTTCATCAAAGACATGGTCATATTTGATATGGTCCGTAATTATGCTGGCCAGGTCATTTTCTGCCGTACCAATTACTTTGACTGCTCTGACTGCTGGGTATCTGTCTGTCTCAATAAAAGGTCAAATATAAAAAGGGATATTGAATGCCCACTCAACTTTTTATCAGCTGCAACCACACAGCTAGTATACAAAAATGGACAAAACCTTGAAACTAATGGCTTTTGTAGAGTGATATAGGCTGTGTACTAATTACTTTCAGCATTGTACCACTTTTACATCCTTAGGGAGACCTGCGTTTTACCATGGAGAACATATTGTTCTCAAGCACCCAGTAAGTATAGTCGTAAATCTTAGCGCTAAAGTTGTAATGCTTCTTCTATAATTATGGATGTTGTCGGGCAAACACCTCCTAGCCTGCAGTAGATCCGTCTCCCTGAGCTGATAAAATGTTTAGAAGCATTGGGCTTAAGAGACTCCCTAGGAACATTGCATGTCTGTCGGTCTAAAAAAACTCTGCTGTTTTATTAATAATTCCTGAAATTCCCAATATATATATTGTCGTTGTCGGATGGAAACCTTGTATGTCCAAGACCGTTCGTTTTGTATTCATCATTTTAAAAATGAACTAAACTAGTGAAAACAGCAGATCTACAAGCACACAACGCCGCTTTGCTTGGTGAAAAAAGTACAAATTTGAAACTTGGAGATGCGGTTTCTGCAGTGACGATATATTATATATATATATATTTCTGTTTTCCCATGTAATTCCGGGCCCATTTTTGCAAGGCCACGTCCACATCTCAGTGTCCATAGATGGGGGTTGGTGCGCATGGGGAACACCAGGAAATACAAGGAAACACAGAAAACGATTGGATAAAAAGGCAAGCTTCTTAATTAAAGGCCCACTTCCCCTCTGGGAAAACCAGATCTTATTTTAGGGACAGTTTGGGACAAGATCAACACAATCCTCATAATCATATGATGCAGCATGATGCATCATATGATGCATCATGCTGCATCATATGATTATGAATGAACACAAAAAAAATAACTCAGGATTGTGTTGATCGTGTCCCAAACAACAATAAAATAAGATCTGGTTGTCCCAGAGGTGAAGTGGGCCTTTAAAGAACACGGACGACCCAGGTAATTGCTGTACCGTATTTAGACAGGTGTGAGACTTTATTAAGCACTTTGTTTGTGAAATCTGAATGTTGGTGTAGTTGTAGGGGGCTAAATAAGTCGCTCTGCCCGAATCCATGTAACCCGGGAACATGACGGTCAGGGCTCGGTCTCTACGACCATGAGTGAGCTACGAAGGGCTAAAATCGCTTTGGGAAACCCGGCCAATAATATATCGTCACTGTCTGGCAGAAATCTCGTATCTCCAAGTTTCAAAATGTGTAAGTCTTTTCGAAAAAAGCTAAGCCCTGCTTCATCATCATACACAAGACTGTCGCACAAAACGAGTGAAAATAGCCGATCTTGTAGATCGGCTATTTTCACTACTTGTCTGAACTAGTGTACTGACTGACCTGTGGATGTGAGCCAGACGGCCAGGAGCAGCAGCAGCAGGCTGGGGGGATGCAGCAGCAGCATGGTGGTGACCTGATGAGAACAACCTCCCAGCGCAGAGGGGTGACGGCTAGACGCTCAGCTGATGGGACATTAGCAGGACTGCCTGCTCTTCCTGGATGGAAAGGGGGGAGAGAGAGAGGGAGAGAGGGAGAGAGGGAGAGAGAGAGAGGGAGAGAGAGAGGAGAGAGAGATTTTTCAATGTGGGGCATCGACCACAAAAAAAAGTGAGAATGATGAATTGCAAATCCGAGAACTCCAGAAGCTGTGTTGCTGCTGTTATAATGTGACAGTTGCAGCTGCCATGTGACAGCATCCACGTTAGTTTTTTTTTTAAAGCACTACCTAGCATTACTTTGATTAATTTTTCATAATCTACAACACAAAATATTTACTTGATGTGTCATCCGTGAGCCAAATCAAACATCTTGCTCGACAACAGAAGAACAGGCCCCGGTATCAATGCACGGCGGCACCTTTACAGCGTACTTATGTTTATGGGGGAGTTTTCTTTTAGATTTGTTTTTCAGCGTTCCTGCTTTAGTTCTGATAGTGACAATTAGAAAGCCAAGGAGACAGAGAGGGGATGATATACAGCAAAGAGAGCGTCGGGTCGGATTTGAACCAGGGATGGAACGATATACATTTTTCATGTCACAATTATCGTGACCAAGATAACTGCGATTCACGATATTATCGCGATAATCAAAATATCCCCAGTAGCATCCATTATTCTGGGGCAGAACGTTTGCCCAAAAATAGCAGATCTACAAGCTCTTTAACGCGTTGCGTAGCGACAATTTCATTTGTAGCGACAATCAATTCAATTTTAATATACAATTTCATTGCATATTAAAATGTAAACTAATCTTTTGAAAAAAGCAGATCTACAAGCTCACAATGAGTCGCACAGCAACACATTGTGAGCTTATTTTCAAAAAATGATAAAGGGGTTTTGTCATAATAATCCAAATCTACAAAGTAACTACTAACTAAAGTTTTCAAATGATTGCAGTGGAGCAGAAGTATAACATTTCCCTCTGAGATGTAGTAGAGTTAGAAGTAAAGGTACTGAAAATACTCCAGTTCGATTCAGTTACTATATTGTTACACCTCTAGTATGTGCTCTTACAAGGTGTGCCACTTGGGGCAGGCGTGCTTCAGGCTACAGTACATGTTTTACATCCTGTCAAATATAGTTATGCCTCAACTAAACACACAACCACAGCAGAAGCTCCAGACATAAAACATGGCAGGAAACACATCATGCACACAAACGCAATTTGTGCGGTATGTTAACGATACACTACTGCGGGGACATACACACTGCACACGGCAAGCCTCCGTATCACAATCTACTGGGTGTCACAGCACATGACAAGCATGTCGCGTCAATCCCTTGCATGCCTGCAGGCGACCAGGCCGCGGCATCCACCAGTTAACAGCGACGGCGGCGGCCTCTGCTTCGTGTCAACCTCCGAGGCACCTTAACGTGCTTTGCCTCCATGACGGACGCTCGAAAGATTGACAGGCGAACGAACGGCTGCCAGTGCCATGGCGTGTGAGCGACCCCTTGGCATTTGTGTGGCTAAAGCCCCCCCCCCCCTCCCTCCCCGAGAGTCGCACCACAGAGAGTCGCTCGCCATCATCACTACCATGAGTACCATCGCTACTGTAGCCTACCAGACAGAAACAGGCAAAGAGCCTCGCTAGTACAAGCACATTTTGATTGCACTGCAACCCGAATGTTTCCCTTAAAACATGTAGTTCACTGGATTGAGTGGATTCCTTCAAAATTGCTATGACAATTCGCCTTTCAGGAGGCCAAAGGCAGAGGTAGTTATCGGAGGTAGATTAAATATTCAATTGGTCAATTTAGGTTTAGTCATAGTCTTTTGAATATAATGTATTCATATTTCAGTCATCTGAAAAGTTTTAGTTTGAGTCTAGTTTTAGTTGACTAAATAGTTATCATAAGGTTATCTAAATCTACAGCTGATTTTGTCAAAATAAATGTATTTTATGGTGGACCTTGATGGCGTTGTAATGACTGATTTTACAAAAAATTGGCTGAAAACAGCAGATCTACAAGCTCACAACGCATCGTAGATGTGCTATTTTCAGAGAGCGCAGCTCCAAACTTAAAATTACGTGTCTTTTAATTCTACTGAAGTCGATGAAAATTAGTCGATGAAATTAACACCGGCTACCATCACTACCAGAGAGTAACAAGAAAATCTTGTGAAACAAATGATGCCACCCAATCAATTCAAGGGCAATGATACACGACAGAAGAAGATCACTACCAGTCAGAAACGGGCTCTCTGAACAGCGTGCTGAGCGGCAGCCAGCATGGTGACATGCAACAGCTGTCTGAGCAAGGAAGACTCACTGGACCCCGCTGTCACAGACGAGGAGAGGAGGGGGAGAGGCAGACGAGCCCCTCAGCGTCTCCCAGGGGAACGGAGCCACTGGGGGAGATAAACATACAGCAGGTAACACACGTGTTCCCCTCGCTGCGTTTACACGGTTCACCCTAAACCCAACTGTTTATGACCGGCTGCCGGCACGCGAAGAACAATTAAGCAATTTTCAGCGGAGCTTCCCGGAACTACAATCATGTAAATGAAATCCTGTAATACTTTGATTCCCTTCCCCAATTAAGAGAGGATAGAAGTCTGAACCCGATCCAAGTCTACGGGTAGTGCTTCATCCCGTTCCATCCATACTGGCAATTAAAAACGTAATTGAAGTGTTAACATCTCTTTAAAAACGCGAGTGACGGTGGGTTCTATGCCTGTCCAACATTTTGGTCCGTATCTCGAAAATTGCCATAGAGTTCACCTTCATGTTCCCCGGAGGATGACCCCTGATGATTTTCGTGACCCCATGAACTCTTCTCTAGCCCCAGCCTTTAGGCAGAAATGTCCACATGCACACAAGAGCGGGTTGGCAGGAAGCACAGCTCAACAAAATAGCAACAGCTACAGCATTATTTTTGGTCAATATCGCGCAGCTCTGGTCTATATAATTGTTTCTCTTTCGGTGAACATTGGCAAAACTCGTACCCAGACCAAAAATATAATAACTCATCGCTCACATCGCAGCGCCGAGCATCAATCTACGTCAGTAAAAGCGGTCTATTCAGACGCAGGTCACGCTGAACCTGTGCTGTTTGATTAGAGCGTAATTGAACAAGAGGGACACGCATCGATTCTTTGTGCAGTCGCCTGCCTGGGGGGCATCAGCTGGCGGAGGCCTAAAAGAGGCGTGACATCTGGATTGAGATCTCAGCGCGCTCCACACACCAATGGAGTTCTATCACAGTAAATAAATGGATTATGATGCCGGCTGCGCATCCAACACACATGATCTCACACAAGTAGGGAAAAAAGCACATACTGGACACACACACGTTGGAGACAGCACATGTGTGCAGAAGCAATTGCATTTAAAAAGTAGAGCATTCATTGCACATGCAGTCTGGTAATCAGGTGCAGAACGGAAGAAACACTGATCTTTCAATCAACATAAGTGAGAGCAAAATATAGCATTGTTTGGCTCTTTCATTATTCTTGATTTCATCTCTGTCTCTGTCGGGTGGAAACATCATGTCCAACACAGTTACCTTTCAGGATTCAAATCAAAATAGCAAAAGTAGCAGAACTACAAGCTCAAAACGCTTTGATGCATTTCAAGCTTGCATGTTTTCTACTTTTGTGTGACACTGTAGCATGATCAAGTAGGATGTTAATTTACGAAAAAACAAAAAAACCTAGGGTATGGATATAGGAGGTTTCTGCCTGACATCAACTATAGAAGACCACATACAACAAGTTGATCATTATGTCTGGGGCTACAGTATGCAGCCGGCCCGGGCGGAGCACAATGCAGCGAGGAGGATTACATCTTCACACTGCCCGGTATCCTAGCAACACCATTCAAAAAGGAGTAGTTTGTGTGCTGCGTGCTGCGGGGTGCCTTGCAGTGACCAAACAATTAAAACTATGCAAACACTCATTCTAATCTTCAGCAAGGGTGTTGGTGTGCAACGGCATATCCACAGGGGGCAACTGGTCATTTTCATCAAGACAAAAGCTCTTCTAAAACAAGCTATAAATCTGCTCCCCTCACTCTCTCATCTTCGCTCTTCATCTCAGAGCGCGTGTTCGTGTGTGACTGTGTGCGCGCCTCTTTTCATACTGTACACAGCCATGCTGTAGATATAAATTATCCCTTTTCTGTAAGTCATCATGAATCATAAATGATCATAAGAGAGGCACTTAGGGGATTAGTGAAGACGATAAGATGAGTCTTGTAGAAGCGTCGTAGCAGAGAGCCATTAGGAACGGCCTCTGAATTGACATACTATAAAAATGCACCGTACATACAGACAGACGGAGAGAGCATAGTATAATGGGGCCTCATCCTCTCCCAGCACTCAAATACTTAAAGGTGTTATGACATGCCTAAAAAAATAACATTATGATACTGTATGTCACATGGTTTCTCTCAAAAACTGTCTGAAAACGGGATGGGACGCATCATAGATTGATTGACGTTTGCTCTGAATTCGCCTCTCGCACTGCCGCCATCAAACAGACCAGGCAAACGAGGAAGTGCACTCAACATAAATTGCCATTTATTTGTAAATCTGTTCATGTAAAATATATATCCCCGTTCAGATATCTTAATTACATCAATATCGTTCAAGTGAAGTAGTCTGTTTATGCTTATTTGTTGAAATGATGAGAATCGCTATGTTGATTTAGCGCTCTGGGTCCGGGAAACTGAATTATGTCCGTCTATACGACCTCTCTGCACTGACAGAGCATGCTCGCAGAGAGGAGGAGAGCTTAGATCACGTAGTTCTTCAACATAGATCAGTGGTCTTCAACGTTTTCAGGCCAAGGACCCCTTAGTTGAGAGAGAGATGAAGCAGGGACCCCCACAACCTGTTCATAGATTCAAGCTCACAACGCCTCGCGTATCACGAGATAAGTGCGTACTCATCCAGGGGGGTAATTCACCATAGCGAGTTTCATCATTTCAACAAATAAGCATAAACAAACTACTTCATATGAACGATATTGATGTAACTAAGAGATCTGAATGGGTACATAAGCCCATTTCCTGGTTGAGTAGTGCGAGCGAGGCGACCAGGGAGGGGCAGACGAAACGAAACTTCTCTCTGTGGTGGGAGGAGCCGTAGGGACAGCACAGTACGGTAGATAAGATTTACATTATATCAATCATATTACAGTAGTTAATTATAATATATTTTTTGCATGTCATAACCACTTTAAGTAAGTGTTAAAGTAAGTTAAAAGTAAAAGTCCAGACCAGAATTCAACATTAAAAGTAAAAGCACAAGTACAAAAGTATTGGCATCAAAATGTACGTAGGAAGTACTCATTATGTTGACTGCCTGCTTTCACAAGGTATCATTTGTCTAAAATGTCTAAAAATCTTTTGAAAATAGCAGATCTACGAGCTCTCAACGTGTCGGCTATTTTCAAATAGCCAAAGTTTAAATAGGGCTGAAGTGGTTAAAGTAAGTTTTGTAATAATAATGTAAATCTACAAAGTAACCAGTAACTAAAGTTTGCATATAGCTTATTGTAGTGGAGCGAAAAGTACAATATTTGTCTCTGAGATGTACTGGAGTTGAAGTAAAAGTATAAGAGAAATACTCTACTAAAGTAAAAAAAATAAAAAAAAATTGTAGCCTACAGTACTTGAGTAAATGTCCTTAGTTATTTCCACCACAGCAGCCTGAGTGAGCATCACAGCCTATAATGTGTATTATGTACGACACCATTGCTTGCCAAAAAGAAATCATCTACTGATCTTCTTGGCAAGCGACACGGCTGCAGCACAATGGACCTCCACGCAAGGTTTTGGCTCAGCAAATGTTAGCCTGTTGTTTTTAGATGCGCGTATGTGTCGCACAGCGCACTCTTTAAGTGATATATAAGCTCACAACGCATCACAGTTTTAGTGTGCGACACCAGTGTGCAACTAGGTATAATTCACTCTTTAGTAACGTGTTGCTCCTTGTGAAAGCATTACATGCAGAAGAAGCGTCAGGCAGAGATGACAGGGCTATAAATCCTCCCTCATAAATCACACCCTGGACATTTCCCGGAGCCATTACAGCTTCTGGTCTGATTTGCTACTTTGTTTTTTCGCTCCACTCCTTCAAAAGCCCTGCCGTGTATCATTTATATACTTTGACGTACAACAAATACGGAAAATAATCTAACAGCTCACAACATGTTTCACTGTGTCACATTGTTAAATTTGGAAAGAAATATATGTGCCTAAAATATATTATATGCAATGCACCCACTGCACACAAAATGTTGTGGAGACAGAGCTACATTTCTAACCAGCTGCCCACTAGGCACTATACCAAGACATCAGAGACACATACTTCCCACAGATTACACACACCCAAAGTGAGTTTGAAAACTACTGGGAGAAATACAACAATGTGCGAACACAGCAGCAAGATTTGTGAAAGAAGGCCAGCGAATGGAACCACCCTAAGGACCACACACCATTGAGTGACCTCTAGACCTGCTGCACATATAAACAGAGCTGCTACCTTTAAACACATTTTAAATATGAGGCCTTTTTGTATACCATTTAAAATCGTTTTGAGAAAAAAATGCTGCGATTTGTCCCAAAGCGACTACAAAATATTTCTATTTGTTTCAAAAAATGCTTTATACCCTGTGTATTTATAACATGTATATAATAACGAAATGTGACATAGCTCTGTTCACATGCCACAGCCTGATTAGACTTAAACGATTTAAACGTCTAATATCTCCACAAGTCCATTGGGATATCCTTTTGGACTAGCAGTCAAAATATTAGCCTTTCACGGGGGACCCCCTTTGTGTCTGTCTGCCTGTCTCGCTCTCTCCCAGGGCTGTGAAATCAGCTCAAAGACTAATATTACATGAGGGTTGCTGGAGGGGCAGATCCACAGATAGTCCCGTTGCACTCCAATAACCCATAGCTCCAGACAGTGTGCGGCTTAACACCACCCTGCAGGTCCCCCGTAGGTCACCTAGACAATATCCTCGCTGTCGCGTGGAAACCTTGTATGTCCAAACCAGAGGCGTCACAAGGGGGGGAAAAGTGGGACTGAGTTACTAGGGCCCAACGTGGAGGCGGGCCTTATTTATTTTATACTTTAACTATTGAAAAATAGCAGATGTACAAGTTCGTGCCGCGCTGCGAGCTTGTAGATTTGCTATTTTGGAAAAGTCGTGAAAATCTGTGCAAATCTTTGAATATATGATTTTTTTTTACATTTGTAACTAAAATTTTGCTTCTGGGGTGGTCCCTGGAACTAAATATTTTGAGATGAAGGTCTGTGGCCAAATACATATCATTTTGGGGGTCCTTCACATGAAAAAGTTTGAGCACCACTGACATAGAAACATTTGAAAGGATTTGAAATTTTCAAAGATTTTTCAAAAAAAAATAGCAGATCTATGAGCTCGCATCGCGGCAGTCAGTGCCGCGCTGTGAGCTTGTATATCTGCTATTTTTCAATAGTTAAAGCACAAAATACTGCGTAATAATGCGTTCCCAGTTGCCCCAAAGAAGAATACTCATGCAGTGAATCCTTGAATCCAGGGCCCAGAATTTGGTGCGACACCCCTGTGTCCAAAACAGTTACTTTTCCGGGAAATGAAGCATTGCGTTAGTTCATGCAGGGCACAGGAGTCATACATGCCTCGGCTGTAATCAGCTGTCAGGTCTGCTGATTGCGTTCAATCAGACACGCTTTTCTACACACCAATTACACCTCATTCCGTCAACAAAGTGGCCCGTTTAAATACGGCTCCCTCCTACACTGAATCTCTGCTTTTCAATCACTGCCACAACTCCTGCTGCTAGGCAAAGCTTTCCTCCACCACCCTAATCTGGGTTCCCAGACGTTTTCTCTTTTTCACCACTAGGGGAGGGTTTATGCGGACCACCCCAGCCCCCACCTTATAGTTCAGAATCTTGCATTTCTCAAATGTTTAAACTGAATGTTGAATTGAAATTCACGTGTGCATGGCTCTAAAGTAAACTGAAATGCAATGTTTGCATGCGTGCCCTAAACCAAATTCAATATGTTCTATGCCAGGGGTCTTCAACGTTTTCAGGCCAAGGACCCCTTTGTTGAGAGAGAGAGATGAAGCAGGGACCCCCACAACCTTTTCATAGATTCCATATTGTTTCATTGTTTGACAGCACAATCATTAGGGTTTTTTGGATTCATGTCAATTTGTGTTTTCAGATATTTAACCACTTGAACTGCCAATACTTCTAAACCTCTTTGCCGAAAATTCCAATGGAAGTTCCAATGGATCGAATGGAGTCATAATTTAGTCAAAAGCTCTTGTTAATACTTTTTTATTGGTTGAATATTTATAAAATCCAGTGATGACAACTCTTAACCCATGACAACCAGGAAAGATTTTTTTTTGAAAAATGTAGTTCAGAGGTCTTCAACAGGGAGTCCGGGACGCCTAGGGGGTCCTCAGAGTTACTACAGGGGGTCCGCCAAATCTTTGTGTGATCATGTTTGATCACTTGAACCCTAGCATCCCTATTCTTAGTGGAACATTAGCCAAAAAGGCGTAGTGAGCTTGTAGATCAGCTATTTTTTGGCAGAGAGGTTTGGTGTAGAGAGAAAATAAGAGCAGACTAGTATGTATTGACAGTTCAAGTGGTTAAATATATGAAAATACAACACAGATGATAGTGCTGTCAAATCTAAACAAACTGTATAAGAAATAATCCATGTACATTTTTTAATCTGCAACACAATTTTTTACGATATGGAGTGGGGGTCCCTGCTTCATCTTTCTCAGAACTAAGGGGTCCTTGGCCTGAAAACGTTGAAGACCACTGATGTAGTTTGTAGAACCAGCCTCAGGTTGTAATGGGTATAAATTCATAAAAGAAAAGAAAAAAAATACTAATAACCATCCAAAAAATATGGACATACAAGGTTCCAGCCCGACAGCAACAAGCCCCCCCCCCCAACTGGATCTTCTACGGCTGGTCTGATGCAAGCTGCATAAAGTGAGCAGGGGGGGCTTCATGCCTCATCGTCTGGGTCACGTCCAGAGAGGAGGGGGGGGGGGGGGGGGGGGGGGGGGGCAGAGAGATGGAGAGAAGGAGGGGATGAAGAGGGTGAAAACATGGAAGGGAGGAAGGAATGAAGAAAGATGGGAGGGAGGGGCGGAATTCATGGGGCAGACTTCAAACGCAAGATGCAGACGATATTCCTCTAGCCAGATGCACACACACACACACATGCACACGCACGCACGCACAGTGCATGCACACACACACACACACACACACACACACACACACACACACACACTTGCAAGCACGCACGCAGACACACACACACGCACGCACTCACACACACACACACACACACACACCAACACACATAAAGCACACTCATACACAGAGACACACACACGCTTGTTTGAATGCATGCACGCATGTGCATGTGCACACGCGCACACACACGCACAAGCACCACCACAGACATACGCATACACACAGCCACAGCCACACACACACACACACACACACACACACACACACACACACACACACACACACACACACACACACACACACACACACACACACACACACACACACACACACACACACACCATCAGCCTCATCACTCATTAGAAGCAGAATTACAATAATCCTGCAAGGGAAAGCTAAAATGAGCTTAACTCGATACCAGCTTTAATGAGTGCGAATGCATTCTCCCCACAAGAAGAACACACGGCCACGTCCATCTCTATAATAATGAAGTCATCTTTCTAGGCAAAAGCAGCAGAGATAGATTACACAGTAATCTGTGTTTCCCCCGCTAAAAAAACATGTTTTCGGGAAGTTTGTAATGAACAGCGTGTGTCACGGCTCAATGAGGAAAGAGATACGGAGATCACTGTTTATTCCAGCGGTACTTTGGGAGATGACACTTGAAACTTGAGAGGCATCAGTAGATCATATCCTGAAATGACAGTTGTTGTTGTGGCCTGCCGGAGAGCATGCGGTGGGTGTCATCTCCCAAAGTATAGCTGGAATAAACAGTGACGTTCAATATTAATTCATTCTGACTGCGAGTGGAATGGTCAAGACGGTGTTTCTGTTCTGAGATAGCGAAGATATTCTTTCACTAGTCTTTATTAGTCCCATTATGATAACCTACTTACTTTTTTACACTAATCACTTAAACCCTAAGGGCCCTAAAGGGCGAGGTCCGTAGATCCCTGATACCCATATATGGAGATCCACACGCACACAATTTTTCTAATGAATAATCAAAGTTTTAGCTATAGGAGCTGTCTGGCAGAATCACCGTTTCCTGTTGTTGGCCACCAAGAAGCGTGCTGGAATAATGTTATGTTGCCCAAGGGCACCTCAACAGAAGCTGTTTTTGATGCCAGTCGAAGGATTAAAAAATCCAGACAACTTGCAGGCAGCTTCACTCCCCTTCAGGCTTGCCCCCGCCATGCCATAGCCTCGATTTGCTCTCTCTCTCTCTCTCTCTCTCTCTCTCTCTCTCTCTCTCTCTCTCTCTCTCGCTCTCTAAGTAGGACAGCATGCCATGTCAAACGGTCACAGAAAGGCGCCGCGCGTACTTGCTTGGCACCACCAACAGTTTTACTAAAACATGCAATTTTTATTGAATGTCTAAGTGCTGCGTGGTAGAAGAAGGTTCAGCAAGGGTACAGTATCTTTGCAGGGAAATATTAAACTGACAAAATATTGCATGCAGTTTTTTGATGGGATATTCTCTCAAAACACGAACAAAAATCAAGTTACCCCAGACATACCTTCGGGTCATATGATAGCACAGTACTTGTAAATAAATCCCAGTATGCCAGTATGCTGCATCACTTTTATTATATGAGAAGTCTTGCCTATGAATTATTTATATCAGAATATGTCCAAAATGAACCGAGCAAGACCATGTTGCATCTTTTCAGCCCCAGGTCTGAAAGAGGCACTTATTAAGTTATTTCCGCCTACACATACTGTAAGGACACACTGTTCCATATATTTCTTGACATATGGGAAAAGGAAATTGGGTACGGCTACAGTGACGTACAGTACAGCGGCTTGTAAATCCCAGCAGGCAAAGACAATGATTCTATTAAATCAGAGATACAGACATATCTGTTAAATGGTACATAGAACACAGCCAGCAACCCCAAGCCTCGAGCAGCACCTAAAGATAGAGATGCTCTGTACATGATGGGTCTGGAATGAACTGGTTCACCCCCGCAAGAAATGCTGAATAAAACAACTGTGGGTTGTTGTTTTGGGGTCAGTGTGTTTGCATGCTCCAAATATATATATTTTTAATAAGGGGAGAAAAGAGAAAGAACCAATCTGCTTGAAGAAATGACACTAAATCAATCTTCCGCCGTAATCTGAAGACTTAGATTCCACCTTAGCCCGTTGCACTTGCCGTAGCCTCCAGCCTTATGTAGAAAGATGCCAGGTCATTTGAAGACCTGACATCCTATCGTGTGTATAGTTATACTGTATTACAGTTTTCTCTATTTTATTCAAATGTTGACCCCTTTTGCCCGTAATAGAGATGCCAGGTTAAGTGGAAAATTAACAACAAGAGCTTGTGACTAAATAATAATGGCATTGGAGGCACTGGAACACATTTTAGTTTCTTCTTTTTTTTTATTCCTTAAAAGTAAAAGGCGGCAGCGTACTCCAACCAGTCACAAACTCTGTTCAGCCTTGGCAGGTCAATAAGCATAAATCAAATGATGTCATAAGAACTTTGGCAGTGACTAAATGGTGCATTTATTTCACAAGATTTCTTGTTACCACCTCATGGCCTTGAGGTGGCTGTCGTCTTCGCCCCCTTGCTGACGTCAGCCTAGGCAGGGTTTGAACCACTCAACCTTCCGCATGAAGGGCATATGCACTAAGCACTACACCAACGTGTAGTGGTTAGTTCCGTTCAGTAGTTCCTGCACCACCTCCAAGATTTTCTCACTAGCCGAACACCTCCGCTAGCCTAACATCATACTGAATGGTATGTCACTGGTCAGAAGTTCGATGTTGATGTGACTTATTTTGTTTTGTTTTCTGCGTTGTACCCAAAGCTTCTGTCAGCAGCGAATAAAGGATGGTTTTGAAGAGAGGTTGACTGAGGTTAGGAAGGCACAAACAAACACCGCTGTAATACCTCTCCGAGGGACCATGAGCATAAACTGTCGCAAGAAATGGCAAAACACATCACCCTCTGTGACAAATTTGCCAGAGCACATCGGTGGGTGATGAATAAAACAAGTGGAGATCCGCTGTTCCAGCGCTGTACACAATGCTTCAGTGGGTAATAGTGGCTCCTGCGAGCCGCAGTGTTGCTAGGCAGACTACATGCGAACACAGCAGCAACATTTGTGAACTGTAGCGATAACAGGTTAGCCAATGGAATACAACCACCCTAAGGACCATCTGCGCTTTATGTACCGAGTAGACCTCTCGACCTACTGCACATAACAGAGCTGCTACCTTTAAAAGCATTTTAAATCTGAAGCTTTTTTGTATACTATTTAATTCCAAATAGCTTTCAAAAAGCTTTACACACGGGGTGCCCACTGGCCTACCGGTCCAGGCATATACCACATTAGGCTTGGTGTAGCCTGACAGCGTGTCGCTGGTACTATTCCCGATCCCGACCATCTTTGCGGTGTGTCACTCCCCTTCTCTCTCCCCATCTCCTATCAGTCTACTGTCCTATCATAAAAGCACAAAAACATATATTTGGAAAAAAAATGAAAAAAGCTTCACACACACATTCATACACCGACGGCAGAGGAAACCAACCTGCTCATCGGTAGCAATTAGGGGTTCAGTGTCTTGCTCAAGTACACTTAGTCGCTAACTCTGGGGGAGTCCGGGATCGATGACATATAAGGACGCAATGTGACAGCTCTGTTTACACAATGCTGTATCCCCTCCAACTGTATATATACGTTCCCCATTTTTACCTGTTTTTATTATATTTTGACACTTGCTTTGGCAATGTAAACGTATGTTTTCTCATGCTAATGAAGCTCCTTTTAATTGAATTGAGTGGTTAGCAGGTTTCAACAGGTACTTCATCTCAGGTATTTAAGTCCTCCAACAATAAGAACTTTGTTTGGCTTAGTTTGGAGTAAGCTTTTTGATTTACTGAATACTTTATTTGTTAGAAATCAATGTAAACAGCATGGTAGAGTGAGAGTCAGACATCAAGGCTAAAAGGATAACACCAAAAAGTCCTGGGGATTTGTTTCCATTGTTGTCCACCATCCAACAGCGACGCTATGCTTCTGTTGGCAAAACAACATCTAAAAACCTGCTTTTTTTGTTTGTTTGTTTTTTTATAGGGGAAAAAAATAGAAAGAATCAAAGCTGCTGGAAGAAATGACCCAATAAAACGTTTAAAAATGACAGATTTGTATCTTTTATGGAACACAACAATGGCTTTCAAACGGCCACCACCAACACAATACCTGCCCATCTCACGAGGCAGTGAATGCAGGGCAGATAATGCTTCTCCGAGGCATTATTTATGATATAACCCAGAAACAGACACTCCATGTCTGTCTCTCATCTCCCTCTCCCTCTCTCCCTCTCTCCCTCTCTCTGTCTCTCTCTTATCAGTCACAGAGTTCAATGGCAGCAGTCACCCTAACGTAAAGCTATTCATCCCGGCTCCAGTCAACACATTGCCCCAGGGTCACACAGGCTGACCCTGAATATCAATAGCATATACGTATACAAAACTAGCATACCCACATCCTATCTTTTTCGTTATTTAGCGCCCTCACTTAATCATACGACAGCGTCACACAAAATCATCAAAAGTAGCAGATCCGCAAGCTCGAAACGCGACATGTTTCGACCTTGCAGATCTGCTACTTTTGCTACTTTTGAATTTGAAACCTTAAAAGTAACAGTTTAGGATATTATGAGGTCTCCACCCGACAGAGACAAAATTAACAACACAGTATCTGTTTTTCTATGGGGACTATATCTCAAATTTATTACAGCTAATATAATAATGACTATGACATAATAATGACAAATACGACTGAGCTAGGTTTGTCAGTACACTATTACTACTACAAAATTGGCCTAGGGTTTCATGTCTCTTTAACCACATGAACCCAAGCGTACCTATTCTGGGTGGGAATAGCAGAGCTACAAGCTCACAATGCGCCACAAGCCAATGCATTGTGAGCTTGTACTGTAGATCGCCGGTAGGGCATGGTTTTCTGTTGCCACTAAAAAAAACTGTTCTATAGTCATGATTCACCAGGATCCTGGATGGCTTGATTCTAGGCTTAAAATAATTGATCTAAATCTCTATGAGAAAAATGAATGGTTTGACGGTTTTTGGCACCAGAAAACTAACAGCCACTGCTATGCCCTATATTGGATTGGATGGGATATAATGCCGAGCGATAACAGCTACAGTAAGTATGGGGTTTAAGTGGTTTTAAAAGAGGACTTTACTCTGTATAAGTATACCATAGTAGGCGGTATGTGCATGCATGAATGATTGTAATCATTGGCTCCAATTCCAGGGATGTGATTCATACCAGGAGTACTGAAAGACCAATCAATACCGGGATCTGCACCCTGTTTACGGAGAAAGATCCCCATGAGTGATTCCTCGAGTTACTGATGATTTACACCTGCAGCTCCACGCTCCATCTCTGTTATGCAGCATTAAACGCCACTCTGCAGCGGAGATATGGCGTCTTTATTCATCTGACCTTTCTCCAGCGATGATTCCTATTGGATGGTAAAATGGACTGCATTTCTATAGTGCTCTTTATCCAAAGCGCTTTCCACTCGCCCCTATCACACACTGGGGTGTCGCACCAAATTCTGGGCCCTGGGTACAAGGATTCACTGTGGGCCCCACACGAATGTTCTTCACAGGGGAACCCCCTTGTGCTTTAACTATTGAAATATAGCAGATATACAAGCTCGCAGTGCGCACTGCTAGCTTGCCTTGTAGATCTGCAATTTTTTTTTAAATCGTGAAAAAGTCTTTGAATATTTTTGACCCGATTCTATAGATGTCTTCTAAATCCTTCTAAAAAGGTTTATTGAAAAACCTATGTTTCTATGTCAGTGCTGCTCAAACTTTTTCATGTGAAGGACCCCCAAAATGGCAATGATATGTATTTGGCCATGGACCTCCATCTCAAAATATTCAGTTCCAGGGACCTTCCAGAAGCAACATTTGAGTTACAAATGTTCGCTTAAAAAATACATTATGTTTCAAGATTTGCACACATTTTCACGACTTTTCAAAAATAGCAGATCTACAAGCTCGCAGCTTGTATATCTGCTATTTTTCAATAGCTAAGGTATAAAATAATGAAGGCCCCTCCACCTTGGGCCCTAGTAACTCAGTCCCACTTTCCCCCCCTTTGTGACGCTCCTGATCACACACAACCTGACGGTGGAGGCAACCATGCATGCAAGGTACTACCAACCAGTAGTGGGAAAGGTACTCACATCTTTTACTGAGGAAGTAAAAGTATCAATACCGCAATTTGGATTTTGGACTTGTTACAAGTAAAAGTCTGGAATTCAAAAGTTACTTGAGTAAACGTACAAAAGTATTGGTATCAATGTTAAAGTACCAAAAGTAGAAACTCATTATGCAGAATGTTTCAAAATCGAAATATATACAGAGCAGAAGTGGTTAATGTACCGTATGTTTTGTTATAATAATAATCAAAATCTAGTTTCTAGTATCTAGTAAATAATGTTGTCATATAGTGGAGTAAAAGTAAAATATTTGCCTCTGTAGTGGAATAGAAGTAAAAGTACAGGAGATTGGAAATACTCTTGTAAAGTAAAAACACCTCAACACTGTACTTAAGTACAGTACTTGAGTAAATGTACTTTACACCACTGGTACCAACCATCCTGCTCATCGAGAGCAGTTGGGGTTCAGACTAGGGATGGTCCGATCAGGTTTTTTGGAACCGATCACCGAGCACCGATCACAAAAGTTTGAACACCCGATACCGATCAATCACCGATCCGATCAAGTTATTATTTATATATTATTTATATTTTCTAAATGTTAATGTTTTAACTTTAATTAATTAATTCACTCATGAATTCATTTATATATTTGCCTTATAGTTATTTACCAGCATTACTATGTATTTATTATCATAGCAGTAACTAATTATTCCTTCAGCACTGTGGAAATCAATACCCCAAAATGGCCTCAAGTAGGCATACTGAACGGCTGGTTGATCGGATGCACCGATCGGATCGGATCGGTGAATTTACCTTTTGATCTAAACCACCGATTATCGCCGATCACGCTTTGATCGGCCCGATCCGATCAACATCTCTAGTTCAGAGTCTTGCTCAAGGACACTTCGACATGAAGTTTGGAGTCAAGAATCACACCAGGAACCTCCCAGTCCAAAACGCCCACTCTACCTCCTGAGCCACTGCTGCACCCCATGTTATCATCCCAACAACTGGAATACGGAACCCCCCCCCCCCCCCCCCCCCCGTCTATTTAACCGTGGCGATGAAATCATCAAGGGAAACGGGGACTGCAGATATGTTTTAGTGCTCACTGATATACTGTAACACAAAAAGAAGATTTCAACTTGATAAAGACTATGCCCCATTCCGTGTTTGGGTGCTGTAATACACTAACATGGAATACTATACTTACAAATCCAGATTCAATATCTATAAATTATGTTTAAGCATGTCACACCAGGTATATGATATGAAGCAAATTGAGCTATAGAACACCGAAGTCTGCCGTAATTTACACATCCTACCTGGGTTGCGTTGTTTTTCTCCATTCTGAATTCCTATAAACTTTTTTTTATATATCGCGTCAAATAAGAACTGTGTTCCAAAAAACAGACAAATCATCCCAGCGGTTTGACTCATATGGATATGAAGCATCAACTGACGGCGAGAAAACGCTAATGTAACTGACAAATTAGTTACATTTTCACCAGAAACAGACTGACAGACAAATATGAGTGACTGACTATAGTAAACGATACAGAGCCACCTCCCAGACAATATCGCCAACGCAGAGACAGCATATTTATTTTTGGACCACAATGCTTGATGAGATGCAATATGAGACGATTTTAAGATGACAATCTATATTCTCCATAGAGAACTTCCGCGACCCAGGGGATGAACGAGTGATGTCAGGATCTTCGTTACTCTATTGGCAAAGGTCAGAAGAGGACTTCCCCTTGTTAAGGTAGTGCGCTCATCTCAATTACCTCATGCCACATCTGTCCTATATAAAAGTATATCAGCTAAGTGGTTTCTATAGGAGAGCAATGACACGCAAGGACCTTCATATCTAAGCCCCCGCAGAGAGCGTATGGCTAAATGCCATACGCTCTCTCTAGCGCAACGCAAATGATGATAATTACTAGCTGACAGACTTGCTACGCACACTCAGTGTCACCAGCGCCAGAACAGGAAGCTGGATTAAATAGCAAGCAATCCAATACAATTAAACATGAGGTGTTTTCTGAAGTTCATTGAAAGACGATCAATATCTCCAGGATATGACTGAGATAAAGAGAGAGAAAGAGAGAGAGAGTCTTGATTCCTGACCAGCTCTACATTGGTTATAGAAATATAATGAAAAAACAATAGGACCATTAATCTGAGTCGAGTCTTATTCCCCCGGCACCTTCTCCACATTATCCCCTTATGGGATTATAGCGTTAGGCCACAGATTAACTCAACAAAGAGAATATTTTTTTTGTATGTAATCATAAAATATGCCACAATCAACATGCTTAATTGCACTTTGTTTACCGGGGGATGTTACACCTTTTACTCATAAAACTGCAATTATTACCCCTCACACTTCCGGTCAAGTACAGTATCTGCCACCACAGGTACAGTATATAGCCTAGAGCAGGTGCAGTGTCATTCTGCTTACCTTTCCGTGCATCATGTTGGTGGAGCGCTATCGCCACACTAGTGGCTGCATGCGTGAAGGGATGAGCTACTTAGCAGCCTGTGTCGCTGTCCCTCTCTCTCCCCGACGCAGCCTGCCCTGCCAACTGCCCTAAATCCTCCACTCCATTGTCTGTCACACAAATGAGCTGCAATGCTGCTGGATGCACTCTCTCTCTCTCTCTCTCTCCAAGGTGCACGGGGGAGGGAGGGAGGGAGGGAGGAAGGGAGGGTGTAAAGCCTAATTCCCCGAGCAGGACGGGGAAGCATGCAAATGGGGCACCGCAGGAGAAGGCTCCCTACCGAGAGAGCACTCTTGCAGTAGGGGTTGTCTCTCCTCGGCGTGGTCTGGGCCTGGGTTTGAGCTCTTAAGCTCTCATTTCTCATTCACAGGTGCACGCACACGCACGCACGCTCCCTCCATCCTCCTCACACCCCACCAGACCAACCCATCCACCCTTGAGTTGAACCCCCCCCCCCCCCCCCTTCCCCTCTCCACCCTAGAAGATTACACTCACATTATTTGCCTGGCCGTGGGCCCTAGACCTTGAGCAGCGGTAACCTTTAAAACACTCTCATTCTCTTGTCAAGAACATTTCAGTGACTATCCAGCATGAATAGCAAACATGCCCCTTGTTGAGGATGCAAAACTGCTTTCCTAACACCCCACCAGACCAACCCATCCACGCTTGATTTGAAACCCCCCAGCTCTCCACCCTTGAAAATTACACTCGCAGTATTTGCCTGGCTGTGGGCCCATAGAGCTCACAACGCAGACAAACCTTATGAACACTCCACTCTGTCATCACACTCAGTGGCCTTGTGGTTAGAGTGTCCACCAGGCGGTCGGGGTTCGATCCCCGGCCGGGACATACAAAAGACTCCCTGCGACATACTATAGTCATGTCCAGGGGTGTAATTGTACATCATGTCCATGGGGTGTACTTGTACATGAAGCTGCCTCACGCTACACAAACAGGAGCTAGGCTCCTGCCCTATGCTGTAGCTCGGCAAGGCTTACTTACTACTCTGTCATCGTGAACATTTCAGTGACTAGCCAGCTTACATGGTGAAGATTCCTCTTGTTGAGGCATAACTGATTCCCTAACAAGTGACTTGTAAACATAAAAAAAAAAACATCCAGTGTGTATAGAGACTGTTCTGTAGTGAATCTCTCACTAGGAGCTATAAGATAAATCCTACTCGAGGGAGAGTCAAACAAACCCGCCAGCTCTGTGTTTTCTTTTGTCTGGCTCTAGAATCCCCTTTCTCCCATTCTGTTTGTCTTACTGAAGAGAGTCCACAAACAGTAATTGAGCTGTTTTCTGCTCCCACTGAATAAGATACGTCAGGGGATATGAAGTTAGCCTCCGTTTCTGAAACATAGGCTAAAACACACACACACACACACACACACACACACACACACACACACACACACACACACACACACACACACACACACACACACACACACACACACACACACACACACACACACACACACACACACACACACACACACACGCACACAGAGGGAGAGAGAGAGAGAGAGAGAGAGTAGGGCTGCATCACAAAGTGTTCCCTGACAAACACAATGGGGGCTAGCAGTAGCCAGGAGGTTACATATTCAGATAAGTGGTCTTTTGGAGTTGGGAGGATGCCAGTGTGAAGCCACAAATTGGAGCGTATTAATGCTCACGCCTCCCTTAACAAGTCTTCTTCATCGCGTGAACCCTAGCACTCCCTGTTCTGGGAACGATATAATAGAACATTTGGGGAGAATCCGAGAATATTCACTGAAAATATAACATATCAGCTAAGTCTTACTGGTTAATACTGAATTATTGACTCATTCTTTGGTTTTTTATTATTATTAAATGTCTACTTTAATATACTTGTATTATAATTGGCAGCCTGCAGTGTAATAAGATGTAAGGGCAAATGGAGTTTTCATTGACACTGGGTGATCATCACACCAGCCTTGGAAAAAGACCAAGTGAGCGAAAAGGTTGCTCACCCGTAGTTTATGTGGTTAAGGTGCCCCTGAGCAAAGCACTGAAACCTTAATCAGTCAGGCACGAGCACACATAGACATCAAAGGGGGCTTGAGCCCCTGCCCTTTTTATCCGTCTGTAAAAAGTGCCCTCTCCAGACCATGAATGCAGTTCTTACTATGGTGAAAGAAATGCAAATGCCCTCTTTCCATGCCATACCTGAAGGCAGCATTCAAGAAAATTGCCTTGTCCAAACTCTCCTGAACTTGAATGCAGCATCTTATGTTGAAATAATTGTTATTTCTGTGTAGAAAACCATGCCGTTACGGCTACGCCATATCTCCAACATGAAAATAGCAGCCTCTCTAACATTCTCTGCACGCCCCTGTTATCAGTGGAGTCACTCAACTGATAGAAGTGGATAGCTCGCAGCCAGGTATATGAATGTGTTTAACCCTCTCACCGGCAACTCCCCCCAGGCTTTTGCGGTGCATAACAATGTGCATCTTAGACAACCTTCTAGGTTAAATAAGAGCTATAAGGCTGTGTGCTCTCAAGCGGGGGACAGAAGGCAGCAAACCGTTATACAAATTCTCACTCAATGACTTTGTGGCTGCCGTGACAGCAAACTGCTGAGCTAAGTGTTGCAGGGATTTGGTAGAGAGGAGACTAGAGCAGATTTGGGAGGGTTTAGAGCTCGCAGAATGCGAGCGACTATAACTCAATTGCACTTTGTAGTTCTGCGTCACTGTATTATCATGGCGCTTAGCATTCTTAGCAATACGTCAAACACCCACCCGACACCATGATATTGACACCATGATAAATAGTGTAATTACCCTTAAAAAAAGGACCACGCCTAGACGCCTTGTGCTAGGAGAACAAAAGCAAGCAGTAGATTGATTAGATTTATTGGATTTCATGGGGTGTAATCATCCCAGAGTCCCAAATGCTCCCAGTTACAACGTTGATGCCTCTGAACATTCCATCACCATCCATCTTACTGGGGAGAATTTATGCTGCTTGCTGCTACGCTCTGAGCAAAGGAAACAGGCTTTAATTGCTCTGGATTCATTCCAGGTGCCTTACAGCTTGTCAACAGGGGATTGGGGAAGACACAGAAAACTATTATCTATTATCTGCGATTATAGTTGTTAATTTAAGGTTAACCCGATGTTGCGACCCGATGTGAGCTTGCACATCCACTATTTTCGGTGAAGAGCACACTCAGTCCCTTGCCAATTCAGGTCGAGTTGAATAAGTAAGGGTTTAAGACATACCTGAGCAAGATCAACTGTCGGCCAGGGGCCACATGCGGCCCCCACCTTCACTTAATACGGCCCGTAGGTTAATATACTAATTATTATGATTGATTTCAGTTGTTACAATTCCAAACATGCAAACATGACTTGCTTCAGTCTATATTAGTAGCTAAATGACTAATGTTTTTGTATTTAAGTTGATAACATTAAAAAAAAAGAAAAAAATACAAAAAAATTAAATGTTCCTTTTCATTATTCCAATTCATAAATAGCAAAAAAGAAAAAGAAAATCTGGATTCCAATTAAAAAATAGCAGATCTACAAGCTCAAAACGCATCGCAGCGTGACACATTTTGAGCTTGTAGATCAACTATCTTTGCTACTTTTGTGTGACATACTGTAGAGTGACAAAGTAGGGCATTAATTAAAGTTAAAATACGAAGATAAGAGTTTTCTGCCTGACGGCTATGCAATGTGGCCCTCTGGAATGGTCCTCGCCATCATTTAAGTTACCCAAAGGTTAAGAAAATGACATGCACGAGGTCCACAGGTCTGCGGATGAAGCTTACTATACTGCAAAGGCTCTCGTGAGTGACGTCACGTCACCATTCTGTCAGAAAAGAGAATTGAGCAAAAATGAAAAGAATTCTCTCTCTCTCTTTTCATTAGACGCTCTGCTGCTACTATTCTTAAACCACACGCTCTTCAGTTCATCAAAGAGCTGCAAATCTGAAATCTCTTAGAGAAGCATAATTGTGTGTGAAGCAAGCAAGCCTGAAAGCAACAACAGAGCATGGGTTCTGTGTGTCTGGCTGGCTTTCTTCTCCTATGCGATTTACAGAGGAGTTCTGACTCAGCACAAATCCACCCAGTAACAGGAATAAAACAGGATGCTCCCCCCTCCCCATCCTCTGTCTATGTCTATGTTACACAACTTACACCGTTTTCCCTTACACTCTCTCCACAGCAGTGCAGCTCTTCACTGCAACGACCATCATGAAAACAATATTTCAGTGGTTCTCAAAGAGGAGTTCCAGGGGGTCCCCAGCTAAGTGATAGATAGCGTCCATTTGGTTCCATTGTGTATGGTATAAAATAAAAAGAAAGCAGAAGAATATAATCTAGTTAGTCTAGATCGCTAGAATCTAGTACTATGAATGAGAAGGAAAATAAAGTGCAATGTTGTTTTATCCTGGAATTATCCTTTAAAGGGGAGAACCACCCATTTTCAATATTGAACTACACTATGTCATTAATCTGAGTTCCCAGAAGTTCTTTTTTTTCACCACTAGGGGGGCAAGAAGAAATTCTGGGAAGAACCATTATATCTCTGGGCCGGAAGTCAGCCCAGCTCAGAATATCTGAGTAGCAGGAAGTTGCACAAGTACGGGTAACCAGAGGCAAATATGGAGAAGGTTACCTATGTCTCAAAAAGCCCACGTATCGAGGCAAATCCTCCAAGACTACTATGTCATTAATATACCTTTGAGTACACCGGTGTACTTTACAATACAAACCCCCAAATCAATCCTCCAGTTCTAGGAAACACAGAAGGGGGGGGGAGATTTTTCTTATTTCCACATAACAACTCAAAGGTATATTAATGACATAGTTCAATATTGAAAATGGGTGGTTCTCCCCTTTAACTACAGTACTTAAAGGGCCACTTCACCTCTGGGACAACCAGATCTTATTTTATTGTTGTTTGGGACACGATCAACACAATCCCGAGTTATTTTTTGTGTTCAATCTGTGTTTTGAGATATTTTAGTATTTTAGCATGACTAGTGATGCATTTTGCATCATATGATGCATTTTGCATCATCATGCTGCATCATATGATGCAAAATGCATCACTAGTCATGTATCGGTACATCTCCACACCACATGGAAGGTAATGAATGCAATTCCCTGTTGTATAACAAGACTAAAGTCTAACTAGCAACTATCAGTTGGGTTCATCCTCCGGATGATTGTCCATTCTATGGCAATTCCATGGCAATCTAGATTTTCTTTTTTTTACATATCTTTGGACCAAAGCATTGAAGGGACAGATTGCCTGGACGGACCGACTTTCCATCCTTAAGACGCCTGTGTTTAGCAGGGCTAAAAAGGCAGCCAGGTAAAGCTCAATGCAACCCATGGGTATCAATTTGAATCACAGATATAAAACTCATATAATTGCCATATTTGTGCCATTGATTTCCCCATTTACTTAACATCTAACCTATTACTGCTATGCAACTTTCCCTCCACAGAAATCACACAATAATACAGAACCTCACAGATACCTTGAGCTGCCCAGTGACACTGTAAATCACAAATAATATTAAAGAATAGAAAATTGTAAAAAGAAAATGGGAGATTATCCATGCATATAATGCAACAGTGCAATGAGTCCAACATATTGCACATGCAGGGAGAACATGGCTGTAAGCTGAGTTTGTCAAATTGATTTGTTTTAGCTGTGTCTAGTGCCCTGCTTTCTGTTCTCTGTAATCCTGTCTGATGTGGTTTCAGCATCCTGATGATTATGAGACATGACTAAGAGCCCCACTAGCGACCCCTAGAGGCAGTGTCGCTTGCTTCTTACAAAGGGACAGAGTTCGCCTTTCCACATATTCAAGATTTATGATTTTTTTTTTTTATTCACTTTACATTTTTTATATACAGTATTTTGTATTATTCGGTCGTTATTTACACGGGTAAATCATGTTGCGATATAATACAGTACGCTGTTGGCATTGCCCTGGCCTGTCCAAAGCAGGAATAAGAAAAGTACAACGCAAATTCTTTGGTTTTGGTTCCTCAATATTGCAGCAGCAATAATAATGACAAGAATTAATAAAATCTAGATCATTATTAGGGAAATTGGTCTTCAGCCAGCCAAAAATGTCACACGTCTCCCCCCTTCTCTGCTTCCTCCACTGGCTCCTGGTTGCTGCCCGCACAGAATACAAAAAAATACTGATGCTGGCTTTCAAAGCCACCAAAGGTATGACACCTCCATACGTTCAAAGCCTGATTGAACTCTACAACCTCACCCGTGCAGGCGTGCACTCAGATCAGCTAACACAGGGATGCTGACAGAACCTTCACTAAAAACCCCAGGACAACGATCCATTCGTCCTAGAATCTTCACCCTCCAGGCCCCCAAACTGTGGAATAAACTCCCAGTTGCACTTAGAACTGCAGACTCACTCCCTAGCTTCCGCTGTGGTCTGAAGACTCACTTCAGACTCCACCTTAGCCCATAGCACTTACCTACCCTCAATGACCATACATGTAATTTAGATTTATATGTTTTATTTTTTATGAAGTTATTACTGAATAGGTCTACCTGTTCTCTTATAGCCTACTATTTCTTTCCATTTGATGTATTGATGTTAATGTATTACTGCTGATGTATTACCTTGCTTATTATAACTTTGTAAGTCGCTCTGGATTAAGAGCGTCTGCTAAATGCTTAAATTGGAAATAGAGCTGACAGTAGGCCTGGTATTTTGCCACAATTTGGCTTATTTAAATAAGAACAAAACCAAATACCCTAAAGTCTAAATATTTTACAAATCCACACCAAGCCCACAAAATGTATTATTAGAAATATAATTTTTACATAATCATTTTTACATATAAAACATATAAGCAACTTTGTCTTGATTCGGTTACATCTCTTTCCTTAAAAACAGTTATATAGTGCCTTTATCAAAAGTGCTTTACAATTTGCAGTAACATTCATCCATTAATTCACACACCGATGGAGGAGGCAACCATGCAAGGCACCAATCTGCTCATCAGGAGGGTTAAGTGTCTTGCACAAGGACACTTTCCAGATAAAGCCATTACCAGGGAATGAACTGGCCTGGGACCTTCCAGATCCCAGACCACCATCCTATCTATCTACAGTACCTAGGCAATGCCACCTGACAGCCACAGTCAAGTGCGGTAATATTTCTTTTAGTCTAAAAAAGTCTTCTAAATCCTAACAGTTTCATGAAAAACGCATGTTTCTATGTTAGTGGTTCTCAAACCTTTTCATGTCAAGGATCCCCAAACAATATGTGTTTGGCCACGGACTCCCATCTCAAACTATTTAGTTCCAGGGACCCCCAGAAGAAAAGGTTTGAGTTAAAAATGTTTGTTTTAAAATAATATATATTCAAAGATTGGCACAAATTGTCAAGATTTTTCCAAAAATAGCAGATCTACAAGCTCATAGCTTGTACAGCTACTATTTTTGAATAGCCAGAGGTATAAAATCTTTTAGCTCAAATCTAAAATGACACAGATCCCAGTTTTAATTGGTTAAGCAAGGCGCCTTCAACGTTCTTTCAGGCCAAGGACCCTTAGCTGAAGCAGATACCCACAAATATAGTTTAAAATTGTGTCAATTGTGATTTCATGGACAGCTTCGTAAACTTGCTTTATCCATCAGTGTTGGATTCATGTTAATGTGTACATAGCTAGAGGATGCAAGGGTCCAAGTGTTTGTTTTTTAGTTCCTATCGCAGAAACATTTGACGGCCCCCGCTGTAGTACCTCTGAGGACCTCCTAAGGGGTCCCGGACCCCCTGTTGAAGACCTCTGTTTTAAGCAGTTTAAAATGCCCTGTGCAGTGTTGCGTGGGAGTCATCTTGTAAAACTGTGAGATTGTTACAGTAGTGTATCTCCACAGAGGCCAGCACTGTGGTAGAGCAGCATGCTGATCAGAGAGAACGCATGCTGAACCTCCCCTGCTTAAAACTGTCTCAATCGTGGTCTAAAGGGTGGATATCTTGTTTGGGATCAAAGTGTGGGTGGATACACGAGACAAGCACTCAAGCATATTTAAAAAGAAAACGTAATATAAACGAAAGGGTATCATCTGATGATAATGATACATAACGCATGGTTGCACCTATTAAAGGCTTTTGAACTTTTCTAATTCCACTTGGGTTTTTTTGACTTTTCTGACACTTTTCACCCATATTGGTGTTATGATTGTTCCTGTTTCTTTCAAGTTCTATGGTGGGATTGAGGGACAGCATGCTCAGCATACTTAATCGGGTAATGAGACCCTGCTATTGTATGGATCAGTGTTTCAGGGACTAAAACTATGATGAAAATTGGCCATCGACCACCCTTTTTCACTGACGAAAACTAAATGATGACTCAAACTAAAGGCCTGTCCATACTTTAACTGAAACCGAACTTTCCGGTCAAAAGGTTCGGTTCGACTACAAAATTCTGAAAACCATTACACCGAATGAGAGTTCGGAAATTTGCATGTCGGAAATCGCATCGAGACAGCGAGAGACATCGGGAATATCCGGGGATGTGGCAGACAGTCAATGAGTTGAATGAGAAAGATCAATCACCAATTGAAAAATCCAGATTCTAAGACAAGACAAAATGTGCATCCGAGTGCCCAGACTTGAGTGCCCTGAACAATGCTTCATTGTCTGTTTTAAGCAATTCTTCTGTTTGGGGGTAGTGAGCGTAGTGAGCTTGTAGATCAGCTATTTTTTGGCAACGAGTTTTGGTGCAGAGTGAAAAAATACTGTATCAAGTACGTATATTCTAAGTACCTTTTACCTTATAGAGTGTTTAATTGCTCTGCAAATAAGCAGCTCGGCAAATAAAAGGTGAATTGATCCCAGTGCATGACGGAGGACGCTATCACAATAAATTATATCTCCACGATACGATTAGTGTGAGTGTTTTTTTATCACGGTAAACGATAATATCGCGTATCGTCCCATCCCTATTTGGGGGTCAAACAAACATTACATAACTGTGTAAAATGTGCCTCAAGAGACGAGTCCAATAAGCCCCCTGACCCACTCAATCAAACAGCTTTGTGTCCTCATGTTTATGGAAGGGGTGTTCAGAGGGTTTGGGTTGACTGAAGGTGAGGACTGTCAGCATTCATTGGCCAAGTGCCAAGTTTGTGCTTTATTGAGCACATCAGAGAGGGCATGAGGTAAGCAGTGCCGTGTAATTGGATTAGCAGTTCCTCAGATGGCCAGAAAATAACAATGCACCGCTTTCAACCTTGCATTGTAGAGGGTTTTTCTTTATTGTCTCCACCAGCCGAAGGCTGAGGGAGAGTATGTTTTCCCCTCCGTCCATCCGTCCGTCCGTGCCTCCGTCCGTGCCTCCGTCCGTCCGTGCGTCCGTCCGTCCGTCCGTCCGTGCGTGCGTGCGTCCTCGCAGTTTGTGAGCAGCTAATCTCAGTCACCGTTGGCCCGATCGCTGCCAAACTGAGCACACACACTCCCTGGATGCCAATCTAGAACCTCTGCCCCACATTTTTTAAATCAGCCTCATGGTGGCGCTATAACAGGCCGATTTGTGTGGCCTGGTTGTTACCAGCTAATCTCCGGCGCCGTTTGCCCGATCGCTGCCAAACTGAGCACACACACTCCCTGGATGCTAATTCAGAACCTCTGCCCCACATTTTTTAAATCAGCCTCATGGTGGCGCTATAACAGGCCGATTTGTGTGGCCTGGTGGAGACCTGTGCTCGGAAGAGCACTGCTTCTAGTTTTTTATGTAATTACTTTTTATAAGTAACGAGTGGATCGGCTATTTTTGTTGTTTGTTGTACAACAAAGTGTGCATAGGGCTTAAGTCAAGGGTCTTCAACAGGGGGTCCGGGACCCCTAGGGGGTCCTCAGAGTTACCACAGGGGGTCCTCCAAATCTTCGTGTGATAGAAGCTTTTTTCCCACCTTTTTTATATTAACCACTTGAACCCTAGTGTCCATATTCTGAGAACTTTAGCCAAAAATAGCAGATCTACAAGCGTGTGAGCTTGTAGATCGGCTATTTTCGGCAAGGAAAAGAGCAGACTAAGTGAAAGTCAAGTTTATTAAGTATTGACGGTTCAAGTGGTTAAATATCTGAAAACACAAATTGACATGAATCCAAAATACACTGATGATGATTGTGCCGTCAAACGATGAAACTATATGGTATCTATGGGTTGTGGGTCCCTGCTTCATCTCTCTCTCGACTAAGGGGTCCTTTGCCTGAAAACGTTGAAGACCCCTGGCTTAAATTAATAGAAACGCATCTGGTCGTGCAAACCCTGCCCACCGCCAGTGTCTTGTTCCATCCTGAGATATGACCGGTTATGTAACGTCCACCTGGACATTCATTGCGACCTTGATCCGTGACCATGTCGAGTCAATCTGATCTTTCCTACCAATTTCTCATCCAAATCTGCTCGTCCGTTCTCAAGTTCTATTGTTCACAGGCACACATTGCAGACGGACAGGGTAGTAATTTATACACTACACTTTACAATAAAACAAGGTCCATTACCGGGCAACATTTCAATGACCTTTTGTTAGCTTATTCAATCCTTCTGCGTAATAGTATTCCGAAATCACAACAGCTGTGGATGCAGGTGTCTGGTTTACTATAAGGGAAACTGTCCTCCCAGGGAACAGGACACGTCACCGTGGCCTACTAACCAAAACACTTTTTTTGCAGACGTTTCGTGAATTTCTCTCGACGTGCAAAAAGACAGAGAACCTGCTGCGTACTCGGGCGCAGAGGGGGGGGAAGCGTTTTTCACCCTGCTGTTGATAGTACTACATGCCTAATGAAATACAAGCACTTTATTCATGCATACAAAACTCATTATGCAAAGGTCACAGAAACGCATCGCGGCGGCTCCGCAGTGACACGGGAGCCCTCGGAGTGGAAAAACAGTCACCGCGAGTGACATTTCCAGCCCCGTTCACACAGCTCAGCCGTATGCATGTTCACATACTTTACATACATGGATGAACATTTCATATATGGAGCACACACAACGCAACACACTTATAATAGCACGTGCAGTATACTACATTGAATGATGAGGTGTGGCAGCCCCATTTAAGCACAGCCGGCTACCCTGAATGTAGGGCAACAAAAGGCCTCAGACACAATAAAAACACACATTTGTACCGCACAAATCCCACCCAAAAACAGAAAGGCAATGAATATTTGATGAAGTGTGCTGCCTCGGTGGATCAAATGTGTACGCGACGCCTGGAGTGAGAAAGAATAGTGTGTAAACATGGCCACGGATGACTTCAAACATACGCGTACAATCACACATAGCCTACAGTACACATGTGTACTGTGTGTCTGTGTGTGTGTGCGTGCGTGCGCCCCCCAATTGTGCGCACGCACACAGACACATACACACACACACACACGCGCACACACACACACACACACACACACACACACACAGAGCGATCACAACATAGGGCTCCCCAGCTGTGTGACCTGATGAAGCAAAGGATAGGAGAGAGACAGAACTGGGCTGGGTTGATGGGCAAGAGAACGGAAGAGAGAGCATGACTTCACTGAATTTCCCCCTTGGGATAATAAAGGTATCTATCTACATGGATAGATGGAGAATGACAGAGAGAGAGAGAGAGAGAGAGAGAGAGAGAGAGAGAGAGAGAGAGAGAGAGATAGAGACAGAGAGAGAGAGAGAGAGAGAGAGAGAGAGAGAGACAGAGAGAGAGACAGACAGAGAGACAGACAGAGACACAGGGGGGAGTTTCCCCAGCTGGACGTAGCGCGTGGACGGAACACATCATTCCAACCAGTTCCTTTCCCCTCCATCAGGCGCCCCAGCTGGCCAGGGGGAGGCAGTATAAAGATTACTGCATGTTTACTGTGAGGGTACCACCTACCCTAGGGGACATGGGAAGAACATGCAAACTCCACACAGAAAGACCCTTTTGCCAACCCCACCTAGGGTATGGGCACTGATGACACGGAGGAGAGAACACGGCCCTAGCACCCACAGCGTCCCCACTTACTTACTTCTTCCCCAGCGGGACGCTTAAACCCTCAATACTTAGGCGGCATTCAGACGGCGCCGTTTCCACGAGAAATCCGCAAAATGAAATATGAGATATGCCTTCCGTTCAGACGACATTGCATTTTCGGGGGTTGGAAACAGGCCGCTGTCGTCTAAGCGTGGCCTTAGTAAACTTGACCTATCACTCTGTTGGCCAACATTCTCCTCAGAACAGGGATAATAGGGTCCAAGCGGTTCATGTAAAACAATAAAATCCAATCACACAAGGATTTGGCAGCCCATCTGTAGTAACTCTGAGGGTCCTGGAACTCTGATGTAAGAGGACAGGAGGGATGCTAGAAGAGAAGAATATCTGTTCCTGGTAGAGATGGAGAGGAGGAGGTAAGGAGAGCGGGAGAGATTTGGATTCTTCAAATAGCTGAAACGGAGCAGCACTCCACTCTACACAGCATGCTGAGCCAAAACATCACCTCGCCTTCCTACACAGTAACATCCTGGGTGATGTAGTTTAAAAATAGCACCCAGGACCCTTCACAACCTCCTAGGGCTGTCACAGTTATTACATAATCGTCTAATCGCAATTATTTGACATTTATTTGACATGACAAAGTCAAAAATAGTGGAAATAGCAGATCTACAAGCTTGTACAGTAGGTCGGCTATTTCCACTATCAATGTTATTTTAAAGTATAAAGTTGTAAATCTGTAAAATCAGTAATCTCTTTTTATATTTAGGTTATGTGTCTTATCTACCATGTGCAACTTCAAAGCCTAAAAGCCTGACAGAAATGTAATTGTCAACGACAAAAACACAATTAAATCGTTAATCGCATTATTTGTGTCAATTAATGACACAATTAATAATGACAATTCATCGTCATGTAAAATGTCATAATCATGACACCCCTACAGTACATCCTCCACTCTTCATCTGTACTCTCCTCGTCTACCCTTCGTCTCTGTCGGGCAGAAAATCCCTTCATCGTCATCATCATCCACACAGGAGCATCACACAAAACAGCAGATCTACAAACTCGGTTTGACGCGTCATGAGCTCGTAGATCAGGCTATTTTCACTGTTCTATTTTTGAGCAGTGCTAACCGGTGTCTTTGGCAACAGGACTCTGCCAAAGACACCAGGAGCTGCCAGCCAGCAAACTGGTGCTGTGGAAACCAACAAATGGGCACCGGTCACGAGGACGTCCCACACTAACATATGTGGATGTACTCAAGAAAGACGCAGAAGCGCAAAGCACAAACGAGCTGGCCACTTGGCTATATGTATGGAGAACCGGGATGACTGGAAGCAACGATGGAGGGCTCGTCTGAGGACGACCTAGAGAGAGAGAGAGTGCTAACCGCTCCAACTTTGTGTGTATGTCCATGTTGTCCAAATACAGATGGCGTGTGTTTTCCAGGGGGTTTTGTATGAAATACTGATCAGTACACTAATCAAATAATCAGTATTTGACACCCCATGTGACGTCATGTGGGTCTGTCGATCATCATCAGCAGCAGCAGCAGCACCGCTCACTTCACACGGGTGTGATTTTTCATGTTAGATTTTTGTGTAGGCTATTCAAAAATAGCAGACATACAAGCTCGCTGCCATTTTTGAACATTTTTGAGAAGTACCGATTTAGATGGTTTTGGACTTACAAGGTTTCCACCCGACAGTCTTCCAGATGGGTCGTTAATTTCATCTCCTCCTTCTCAAGGGGAGCACACACCGGACACGGAGGCAGCACGGACGCGGGGCTTCAAAACATACGCTACGCTCCCATTATTTTCAATGAACTAACCCACACAGGCGGTGGCAGACGTGCGGAACTGCCGCCCTGCCGGCCGCGCCAATACGCCGCTGTTCTATTTTTCCAGCGTTACCACGCGGTGAAAATGTTCTCCCCACCGGGGGAAGTGGATGCGCCGCGCATCCAGTTGGTGTGACCACGCGGCACTTCACACGATTCAATACTGCGCAGACAGACTGCTCCTCTACACACACACCCCCCCCTTTCGCTCTCTCTCTCTCTCTGTCAATCCATCACTTCCTGTGCTCTTTCTTCCTCCTCCTCCTCGAGACCTCCACCACACATCCATTTGGCCTCTCCTCCTTTCCACGCTTCAATCATTCCTTCCCTGACTTCCTGCCTCACCCCCCATCCCCATCTCCTCTATTGTGCTCATCTCCGCTTGGTTCCTTCTACTCTCATCCATAATGGATGCTCTCTGGGTCTCCGCAGAGCGAGGTGGAGGTCCTGGTAGAGTGCCCAGTGCCACAGGAGCCGGGGCAGGGCAGCTCCTATTGATCCTCCCCTGTCGCAGTGGATCATGGGGGGGGCAGCAGCAGTAATGTGCTTTAGAGTCGTACTGAAGGAGGACTCTTTTCACTGACCGGGGTCCAATCTTCTCTTGTCGTCTCTCATCTGGTCCAGTTCTATGTTTCTGTGCAATCACATGCTTCTTCAGCCCCCCCAGTCGAAAGCCCCCTTACACACAATATCTAATCTATTGACAGGACTCTTTTCACCAGTAGAATGACATGAAACCAGTGGATCTTCAATACAGAGGTTTATTTCATGCAGTTGGGTTACAAGTAGCAGAGCATAAGCAAGCCGTGGTCGAATTCAGATCTCCAGGTTACAACACATCAGTGATATTTATACCAATAGATTTCAGCCACCTCCTCTTCTCCACTCTTTCTCAATATAGGCAAAGCTAACCATGTTATGTGCTACATTGCTATGCTCATAACCAAGTACTTTCCATAAAAACATAATTTTCCCAGAAACCGTATTCCCTGCTCACAGTGAAGCTCATCTGTCTCTTTTCCGGCAACGGTGCGTTATTTCGGATGCGTTAAAAACTGACTGGCCAATAAAAAAATTGCATTTGACTCATTATATGCAAAGACTTGAGTCTAAAACCACCACTAGTGGCCCCTAGAGGCTGTCCTGTTTCTTACACTGAACCAGAACAAAGTCATTTGAACACTCACCTACCACTTTCACTAGGGGGGGTTAAAAAAGGAGAAAAAATAGCAGGATTGCAGGGGCATATACTGTATATCGTCGTTGTCGGGTGCAAACCTAGTATCTCCAAGTTTCAAATTTGTATGTTTTTTTGCAAAGTAAAGCTCTGCTTCATCATACAAGGCCGTCGCACAAAAGTAGTGAAAACAGCAGATCTACAAGCTCACAACGCCTCGCGGTGCGAGGGGTTGTGTGCTTGTAGATCGTCTGTTTCCACTAGTTTAAATCATTTTTAAAATGATAAATGAAAAACTAACGTTTTGGTTTTCACCCGACAACGACGATATTGTACTTTAAATTCACTGAGTAAAAAGCTAATGCCATGGGGTCACCAAAACCAGGAGGGCTCATCCACCAGGGAGCATGAATGAATGTCAATCCAAGCCATTAGATTTTGATAAATCGTGTGCGCAAGTCGACAATTTATAGCCTGAGGGCGATACTAGAGGAAAGGCCATGGGGGTCACCACATTCAGTGGGGTTCATCCTCCAGGGAGTGAAAAGCCTTGGACAGATGTTCCCAGAACTTCCCACAACCATCCTCGGAGCCCCGCCCCCAGACTTGGCAAAAGAAAAATAAGAATCATCAAATTCAGAAGGGCAAACGTGCAGCTTGTCTGGCAGCGTATTTGTGAGTGTGCACACATTACAGCAGGGTTCCCCAATAGGCGGCCCGCAGGCCATTTGCGGCCCGCGGGGGGCTACTGTCTGGCCCACACCAACCCCAGTAATAATGGTGGTATAAGAGCAGCAACAACACTAGTATATCGTCATTGTCGGGTGAAAATCTCGTATCTCCAAATTTGTACGTTCTTTCGCAAATCATACAAGGCCATCGCACAAGAGTAGTGAAAACAGCAGATCTACAAGCTTGCAGATCGGCTGTTTTCACTAGTTTAAATTATTTTTAAAATGATAAATTCAAAACGAACGGTTTTGGACATACAAGATTTTCACCCGACAACGACGAAAACTGTCGTTGGAGTAGTGGGAACGCCACCATCGCCCCCTGCAATGTTGTGGCCCTCGGCTTGGTACCCTAGACATAATTCGGCCCTTGGGGAAAACTAATTGGGGAACACTGCATTACAGTATGTGTACATGCTCTTGGCCAAACACAATTGTCTTTATTTAACCACAATTCATGATAATATACTATATTTTTTCTTTTCCCTGTTTTTTTCTTCTTTTTTTTTCAAGGGAGTAACAAACTAGAAGGGTTACGTTTCAGACACTATAAACACAACATCAAACATATTAAAACACAAATAAATCATTGACAGTTGAATTTTAGGGTCAAGTCATGCTCAAGGTCTTTCAAAAACATGTTCATTACCCATGAGAGACCAACTGTGAGGGTTTTAACTTGCTCAGAACAGCGCGTCTCATGCAGAGGCGGCAGCTGTTTAGATTTATCTTGTTATCCGAGTTTTAGGAAAAAGGAAGGTTGTTTGTGAGGATCAGCAAAAAAGTAGTTTGCTGTTCTTGGCCTATTGACCACACACACACACACACACACACACACACACACACACACACACACACACACACACACACACACACACACACACACACACACACACACACACACACACACACACACACACACACACACAAAAACATGTTTTCAAAACATAATTATCAGAAGAATGTGCAATTGGCAGCTACTCTACAGCTACTCTACTGTATTTATACGCTTTCTCTGGGCTCTTGTGTTTATAGAAAGTATTTCTGTGCTGAAATTATTATGACCCAACTAATTTCACTGTAATACCAGGATGACAACTCAGAATACACAGTGTACAATGCACGCACACACAACTGTAGTACTGTTAACAATACGTATTTTCCGGACTATAAGGCGCACTTAAAAGCCTTTAATTTTCTCAAAAAACTACAGTGCGCCTTATAGTCCAGTGCGCCTTATATATGGATCATTCATTGACATTGACATTCCCTTCAGCACAGCTCCATCTGTTGGATGCATAACGCAACGGTAGCGTCTATTATGTGCGCCTTATAGTCCGGTGCGCCTTACATATGAAAACAGTTCGAAAATAGACCATTCATTGACAGTGCGCCTTATAGTCCGGTGCGCCTTATAGTCCGGAAAATACTGTACTTGTTTGCACTTGGACACACAAGCGCACACACACATATAGGAAAACATTCAATGTTACGTAGTAAGTGTGCCCAGCATGGCCCTCGGGCAGCAAGTTACTGTAGATATGAGCTCTTTTCTCGAGTGGAAAAATAGGTTTGACACTTAATTAGAAAACAAGGTCACAACGCGAAACCCTGGCCTTGTGTTTGTAGCTTCTTCTGTTCCAGAGATAACTGGCAAACACGCATGCACACACGCACACACACACACACACACACACACACACACACACACACATTCTCTCTCCCTATCTCAGTCTAGGAATAGACATGCACTGTCAATACTGAATAATATTAAGCCTAATTTATACTATGTCGCGTGACGGTAACGCTCTCCGAAGATAACTTTCTTCTCAAGCTAACAAAATGTACACTCAGCTTGAACATTTTCTTCAACTTGCACAGTTCCTCATGCAGCAGTCTGTTTGAGGAAGATGAACAGAACACTGTAATCTTTTAGCTTAACAGATTCAGTCAAACCTATATACTGTAGCTCTTTCTTGAGCTTTGTAAGAGAAAGACAGATGTGTGTGCGTGTGGGTGTGCGTGTGTGTACGGTACGTAGCCAATATACTGTAAGTCTTAGCCAGAAGTCAAGTCGTTTCTCACCCACACACTCAAGTGGACCGTTCCACCACCAGCCTCTCTCTCTGCTGGCCAAGCAGAGAGACTGTACATCATCTGCAACGATAAGTACAGAATATCCCAGCGATACACCATCTACAAGCATAAAGCCAGAGTTTTATACCTAGTTGTGCTCACACAGCATCACTGTAGATCTGCTATTTTCAGTGCATGGCACCGGCACACAACAAAGTATAAATCAGGCTAGAATATCCTAGAGAAACACCATCCACAAGTTTAAGTATAGAATATCCTACTAACTACTGTATGTGACATCACTGGTCAAACAACATAGACCACAGGGAGACTATAGGGATGGGATTGGGACAATTTGAAAATTACACGCGACAGTCAAACACGGTATGCTTAAAACTTAAAGAGAATTCTGGAATAGCCTTTTTATTATGTTAATCTGATGTTATGATATCACAGAATGATTATTACGGTTTTATTTGTATTTATTTTTTCATCTCGAGTACTCAGCAGCTTCCGAGCGTGAGCGGTGGGATTTTCTTGTTCAAATCTCTCTTTCATAATGGATATAATAACGGGCTGCCGTAAAAAAGCCGAACGGCCGCTAGATCCCACCTCCTCCAGTCAGAGCTAACATGCACTAGAAATAGATTTTCCCACCTCTGAATAAAAAGGCACTCGTCCAGAATTCTCCTTTAAAATGACACTTTTGTTAATCACCAACGCGTAGTGAGCTTGTTTTTATAATTATAATTACATAGACCGGTTCAATTAACTGTTGCGCCCCTAAATTCATAGCAACGCACTGCAAGGCTTCAAAACACTTTTGAAGTCAAACTGCCTAGTGGCCTTCGTCTGCTTGTTACAGACTCAAGTGTATGAACTATGAATGAATCAACAAGTGCATTTTGAATAGACAGGTCAATCTGTGAGGAGACAGAACGCATCAAAGGATTAGTGGATAAAATATGTCTGGGTATTTCTGTGTTTGATATTAGTCAAAGAGGCTGTAATTGCGCTGCATTGATTCATTTCGTCGTTGTCGGGCGGAAACCTGGTATCTCCAAGTTTCAAATGTGTACGTTCTTTCGTAAAGTAAAGCCCTGCTTCATCATACAAGGCCGTCGCACAAAACTAGTGAAAACAGCCGATCTACAAGCACAGAAGAGAACGCCTCGCGGTGCGAGGCGTTGTGTGCTTGTAGATCGTCTGTTTTCAGTAGTTTAAAACATTCTTAAAATGATAAATGCAAAACCAACGGTTTTGGACATACAAGGTTTCCACCCGACAACAACGATTTGGGTCTTGCAGAATGTGGTTGTGGATGTCTGCCTATGCGCATGTCAACTAGTTTGGTGGTGACGCTCTACGTCAAATGGAAATATTGATCTATATAAAATACTGCAATTCTAAGTAGCAAAGTGCTTCACAAGAACAATGTTTGCGTAATGAAGAGATTCACTTAAAGATACTGTATGTTTTATATGCATGATGGATTACAACTATAGTTGTCCACAACGTGTCAGTTTGGCATTTCCTTACACAGGCTGTTATTGCTGGGTTCCTTTGTGGCCCCAAAGGGGTTCTCTTTGTGATGCCATGCATGTATTAGTAATGCCATAAGCGTTGATTGGTCAACTATTGAAGGAACAAACATGTAGACACACAAACCCTGTTGTTGTAGATCGCCTGGCCAAAAACTAAAACTACACATTGCAGTGATTTTCCGTATTCTGATGCAAAACACAACTGCACAAAAATCAGTAGGGTTAACCAGGGGTTGACACTAAGGTCTAAGAGGCACTTGCCCATCGGGCAAGTACAGGTCATGTTCTACTTGCCCGAAGGTAATGCCCACTTGCCCGAAAAGTAAATCGTCCTTTATAAAATGATAGGTACGATTTTAATTACCGCTCAATTTAACACTTATTTCTTTACTTTCTGGGCCTGTGCGATAAAATGTCATACCTCAATACCTAAAAACAGCACATTATAGGTAAATAGTGCTCTTATTTTACATTCCACAGAACAGAAGACACAGCGCACTGGCCACATTCAGGTGTTTAGACAGATATCTCGTGTTGTAGACATTTGTGTCCCCTCTCAAATGAGCACTTGCCCTGTCGGGCAACCTGAAAGCCAACTTCACCTGCCCTGACGTTTTATTTACCTGCCGGGGGCAGGTGGGCAAGCCTTAGTGTCAATGCCTGGGTTAACCCTCTGGCAGAGAGCATAGCACGGGCAAGGCAATCATGAATCAAGCCAGTCGTTTTCGAGAGGATTTGTTTGGGAGCAAAGTGTTAATATAATGTACTGTAACTACCACATCTGCCGTGGTTGGAGGTGGCCTGAGTGGCCATCCCCAATCTTCCATTGAGAACTTGACCTGACCCTGGTGTCAGGTAGGTAGTTGATACTAGAGCCCGACCGATACATTTTTTTCCGACCGATACCGATATCCGATGTTGGAGAGTGCTAGAGCACCGATACCGATACCGATGTTTTGTAAAAATAATTTTTTATTAATTTAAGATCATTTAATTGACTGCTCGCCCCTCGGATAAATGGTCAGATTATTGCTTTTTTTTGGTGCTTTTCATGTCAAACTTTGAGTTGTGGTCGCAGTTATCAATTTCTATTGCTTGTTGGATAATAATACTCTTTTAATTTGGGGGTTCTGCTGTGTTTTGTCTCGTTTATGAATTAATATGTGTCTTTTATCCAAACGTAAAGTTTGATTCGCTCATGGATTCGCACGGCGGCTCTGCAAAGTGCAGACAGCCGCCATGCATTGCCAAGAAATTATACAACACAAGTTCTATAG
This sequence comes from Nannobrachium achirus, assembly GCF_963921795.1. Taxonomy (NCBI): domain Eukaryota; kingdom Metazoa; phylum Chordata; class Actinopteri; order Myctophiformes; family Myctophidae; genus Nannobrachium; species Nannobrachium achirus. The sequence continues at coordinate 39,310,937 of NC_137820.1, forward strand.
TCTATAGTCAGACATCTATATTTCTCTGTGGATTTTCACATAGGACTACACACCTTCCTTCACCGCAACATGAAAAATCAGAGTTAGACAGTGCATGTGGTGAGTGAACGACACACGAGAGGCAGCAGCTCCAGTAGTGTTGGTTTGCATCTTGGACTATTATACTGCACTCTGCTGGATAATTCTGGTATTGCCCACACATAGGCCTATATAACTCAGGGTTTCATGCTCTATCCGCAGACACGTTACAGACAATTAATATATCGGATTTTGGTGGAATAATTCACCGATGTTCGATACCCTTCCGATTGCTTCAAAACGACCGATATATTGAATTGACCGATATATCGGTCGGGCTCTAGTTGATACAGTACAGTATGTGAAGTTCATAAGCCCAATATCACCAATATGACCAACTCTTGGCTGAGTGGTAGATGTTTGGTTTGCAAACATATAGAAGCCTCAAAATCCTGTCTGTTACAATTGCAGTTTCCTCTTACCTTTGGGGAAAGAACGTTAAACTCACATAACGTTTTTTGCACTTGACTTTGACCTTTGACTTTAGGCACATTTTCTCTTTGATAATATCTCAGTTGGGGGTGACTCATTAGCCGAGGGGGTTATAGGATGCATTGCAAACCACATGGGCTCTAATACCAGACATGTTCCCGGTTCAATTCCCGGGCCATTTGCTACATGTCACTACCCTGCTCTCTGTACTAATAGCCTGGTAATCAGAGAGTAGCCGGTTTACCCCTCTATAGGTCTTATAACTATAATTATACAGTGTTATAAGCACATTATAATGCCTTCTAAGTATGTTTGTAATGCATTCTAGACATGGGATGAATAGCAAATCTATGTATTGCTCAGCCTGTCACAAGGACACACAACATCCCACAGTTCTCTACCCTTACTCGATGGTAATTAACCTTCATCCCACTTATTTTCTAATCATTTATAATAGGCTCAAAGGCAATGATCTTTCATCATATCAATGTAGTTCCGAGTTCAGGTCAGAGAGCAGTCTCTGCCAAGTCCTTCATGTTCATCCATATTAGAAAATAAATAGACAGTAGTTCAATATGGGCACATCTGTGTGTGTGTGTGTGTGTGTGTGTGTGTGTGTGTGTGTGTGTGTGTGTGTGTGTGTGTGTGTGTGTGTGTGTGTGTGTGTGTGTGTGTGTGTGTGTGTGTGTGTGTGTGTGTGTATGTGCGTGTGTGTGTGTGTGTGTGTGTGTATTCATAGGAGAATGGATCGCACACAGTGGCAAGAGTTTATTTTTCTTTTTTTATTACATGTCAAGATGAGAAACAAACGTTTGGGCTATCAGCCTTCTTCAGTGTATCTCATACACTGAAGAAGGCTGATAGCCGAAATGTTTGTTTCTCATCTTGACATGTAATAAAAAAAGAAAAATAAACTCTTGCCACTGTGTGCGATCCATTCTCCTATGAATACGTGTTGATCTAAAAGGACACTGCACCAGTCAAGTCAAAGTGCGGCCGTAACCAAAAAGTCTATTCATTGTGTGTGTGTGTGTGTGTGTGTGTGTGTGTGTGTGTGTGTGTGTGTGTGTGTGTGTGTGTGCGCGCGCACACTGCATGTCATGTTCAGGTGATGCAATTATCAGCCAAGTGTCACACTACAGATTGTGATCAGCATTATGCAAAGATCAAAGAAATGAAATCCCCAAAGTAGCAAGAACCCCTTTCTCTGTTGTCCAAACGTTGTGTGTGCTGTACTGTATGTTGGATTGGGCCATGTTGTGTCAGTGTGACACAGTCTGGCCCATAATCCTCCAACTCAGGGGTCTTCAACAGGGGGTCCGCGACCCCTAGGGGGTCCGCGGAGGTACTGCAGGGGGTCCGCGAAATTATTGCTTAAAAAAAAAAAAAAAAAAAATGTTTTTTTTTTCTTTTTTTGCCTTTTTCCACATTTATGTTAAAAAATAAATCATGATTCTATCCATTTTGAATAGCTTGAATACATGATTACTATGCAATTGACAGATTGTTGATATTATTGACATTGGTTCTCAGTTAACTCAGTTAGCGCCGGGCGACTTTACGAGCGACTAGTTCACTATGGCGTTTGGTGCCGAGCGACTCGGAGCGACTTTTATATAAAAGCATTGTTTAAGCTTTTAATATGTGTTTATAGACGGAGCGAAATGGTTAGCTTACCTCAGCTAATGTCCACACGTAAACCGTGAAAAAAAAGGATACGATTATGACGTCACCTTTAAACCAGGGCTTCCTGTTGACAACAGGCCTCTGCTAGCGTTAGCCTCAATGCAACCATCCGACCCTCACGTAGCTTCACTAGGTCGGATTTTGATTCTGAAACTTTCTGTGTGGCATCTATATACGTCCCGATGCCCATACCAATGGTGGTTTGAGACGATCAAGCACGAATTGAACAGTATTGAGCTGAAATGGTGACCGGCGGCCCGTCCATGTTAAGTCAATGAGGACCAAGTCAGCGTCTCATCCTGTTATGTGGATTTAAACAGGCTTAACATGGGACCATGTCAGTGTATGGTGTATGGTGGTCTCTAGTGGTCATCTGGTGGTATGGTATGGTGAACGTGCATTCGTTAAGGTGGTCTGGTTAAGGTGGTCTGGGGGGATACAAAATAGCTATTTCCTGGCGTTATAAGCGCACATTCATATTCATATTTTGGAAATCTGGCCCTGTATGAGTTAATAAGTAGTATGTTTAGAAATGGTAGTGGTACGGCCCACCCTGCTCGCTGTATAACTTGTACTTGTTTAAAATAAAAAATATGTCGTAGCCCCGACCCCCCCACCCTACGAGGTGGTAGGGGGTCCCTGCTCCATCTCCCCATCAGTTTGGGGGTCCCCGGCCTGAAAACGTTGAAGACCCCTGCTCCAACTCATTAGAGAAGATATATTCCATGTGCTGTCGTCTAGGGCTCTAGGCCCTGCCTCCTTGACCCGTATCTTCATAATATAGGTCAGCAGGAGCATCCGAGAGACTGATATGTGTCACATGCATACATAATGCTGCTCTTTTTGTTTCTGGAGCGAAGACACAATCAATCACGCCCTGCAGCAGTGACAAGGGAAGCCTACCGGCCACGTTCCAACACAACGGACCCAACAATAGACATTTGCAGTGAAATCTGTTGTTCATTTATAACTCAGTACCCCTGAGGCCGATTCTACAGATGCCTTCTGAATCAGTAGTTCTCAAACCTTTTCGTGCCACAAGGACCCCTATAATGATATGTATTTGGCCGCGGACCCCAATCTGAAAATGTGTTCTGCCAGGGAGAGAAGAGAAGATTTGTGTAGTTTTTTTTGTAGACTTTTCTAAAACCTTTAAGATTTTTCATAAATGTTCAAATATAGCAGATGTACAAGTTTGTGAGCTTGTATATCTGCTATTTTTAAATAGCCAACGCACACATCTAAAAATGACACTTTTCCAGGTCAAAGCTTTAAGTACCCGTATTGGCGTGAATATAGGACGACTCTGATTATAAGACGACCTCTATTTTTCAAATATAATTTTTTATTATAGAAAAGCTCATACAGAGATTACATTCTGCTGTATTGTATTGCGTTAACCATCAAAGTCAAACATTCACAATTCAGACTCTGAAAATCGGCTCCTCATATGTGTATCAGAATAGACTACAGTCCATTACTCACAGAGGTCTTCTGCTACTTATTATAACTATACTTCTACGCTGGGGGATAAAAAACACTACATTTCCCATCAAGCTTAGCGGCCAAACAGCCCGGTTTCCTCATTCAGATTGGTGTCTCTGTGCTCCATTCTCTATACTGTGGCAGATGCATGATAGCGATAGACGATCCATTGTAAACAGGATCGATGTTATTGACTAGGCTGCTAGGCAACGTTAGCTTCAGTTGCCGTTTGGATTAAACTTCACCACGCTAAAGATCACGCGCGCCCGTCATTCACGCCGATGATCGCGTGCACAAAGCACACACACGCACGCCGGTAAGTTCAATGCATTTACCGTAATAGAGGCGCGGATGTGTAATGACAATGGAAAATGTCTAGTCCTCGATTATAATACGACCCCCTATTTTGAGGATGTGTTTTCAAGAAAAGAATGTCATCCTATATTCGGGCCAATACGGTACATTTTGATGCCAACACCTTTGTACTTTTACTCAAGTACAACAGAGTGTTTCTATATTGCAGTATTGATACTTTTACTTAAGTAAACATTTGAGTACTTTTCCCACCACTGCCTCCAAGTCTGCTAGTCAATGCATTTGATAACGTTTTTATTGGCAAAGCATGATTGCGACCGTCAGGTCGCAGTTACTTTCACAACCTCCACCGGGGCTGTCCCTCCCTCCCTTCCTCCGTCTGTCTGTCTGTCACACTTTTTGCAGACACTTACTCCTCCACCGTTGCCCCTATCCATGCCAAACTTTGCACACACACTCCTTGGCTGCCAAACCACAACCTCCGATTTTTCACATGAACCTCTTCTAGCGACACCGTGAGGTTGCTTTTTGCAGAAACCATACATGCGACCTGACGGCCGCTTATCTCCCGATTAGGGAGTCTTACTGGTAGGCTTTGTATGATATACATGATGACCCTTTTTGTGATATCCATGGCACAAAACATTTTCCGTGGCCAAGCACGAATACGAAAAAGTCTGAAAACTACTGATTTAGAGGTCTTAATGTAACATACTGTACAGATTGGTTAGAATAAAACAAGTCCCGGACTGAGCAGCCTTTAAGCTCTGCGTTTGGGACGGTAGAGAGAGGACCGCGTCAGTGAGTCACACACTCTGAGCGGAGCGAGGCACTGCCATGGAAGGCTGTCACTAAATAGGCCGATTTTCATGCTCGCTGAACAACACACAAATACAAATTAAAGTGGGGTGGCTAAATGCAAAGAGACAAGTGGGAATATGTCAGGAAAGAGGTTGAAAAGCAGCGTTGAGGAACTAACAGTGAGTACATCCGCTGTCCGAGAGAACAAAATGTGTTAACTCGACTGACTGCGAGGTTTACATTTTTTTTAAATAAAATCATTACCAGAAGAATGTGAAACTGGCAGTACACGCTGTGCTCTCTCTGTGAGCTTTGTTATTGTTTGAATATCCAATTTCACACTGCAGGAGACTATTTATTGAAACCTTATGCATGTCCAAAACATTTTCTTTTAATTATTGTTATTGTTTTGTGTGACACTCTCTTGAATGATGAAGTAGGAATTTGTTTTTAGTGAAAGACGGAAATACAAGGTTTCCGCCCGACGACAACAACGATCTGAGGAAAGCATGAAGCAGCTCCACTGGGTCTCTTGTTTGTAACAGAAAGTATATTTTCATGCTGAAATGATATACCAATTTCACTCATTTCACAATGATTCCTATAAATGAGAAGAATATATATACATAATGTAAGCACGGTTAAGATAATATTTGTTTGTACTCAACTCTAGCATCCCTATTCTGCGAGGAACACTTGCCGAAAATAGACGATCTACAAGCTCATAAAGCTTTGCAATGTACGGGTACTGTAATACGTTGTGAACTTGTAGATTGGGCAATTTTTGGGGGGAACGAGTCGATATTGTGACATACCGTAGCATCTGTTCGACGGTCCATTCTTTCAACGCGGGTGAATGTTAACCTGGTGAAAAGCTAACCTGCCGACGCTGGTGAATGTTAACCTCTATACCTAAACCTAACCCAAACCCTAACCTCAGTAACCGTGACACGGCTGGGAAAAGAATGGCTGTGGAATGCCTTCCCTGACTACCTGTGAGCACCCCAGTCCGTTCATTATTATTATTATTATTTTTTTTTAGAAGAATTGTTATTTTGATCAAGGTTTGCCTGTAGTGGCATCTCTCAATACAGCATGGAATTGTGGACACAATCCTATCCAACAACAAAATAAAAAAAAGAAGCTAAATCTCATCAAATGGTGGTCCGTGGCTCAAATGCCAAATAAATAATAGACCCTGATATGAAACGGGTCGAAAACCACTGCTATATAAGTGTGTCACATCATATCTGGCGAGCTAGACGAGCTTTTGTCCCCCCTGGGTGGAAAAATAGGTTTGACACCTAATTAGCAAACAGGGTCAGCCCCTGTTTGTGAAACCCCCGGCCCTGCTTGTGTTCTTCCTCTGTTCCAGAGAGCTCCTCTCAGTGTGAGGAGCCTGAGGAGGAGGCAGGTGAGGCCAGAGCTCATTAACCACTTAACCCCAGCGTCCATCACAATAACACTTAGACAGTGATGGAAGAAGTACTCACATGTTTTAATTGCGACCGTCAGGTCGCAAGTTACTATGAAAAGCTCCACCGACTGTCCCTCCCTCCCTCCCTCAGTCACGTCACGTTACAATTTTGCCCTACTCGTATCTCCGCCACCATTGCCCCTATCCATGCCAAACTTTGCACACACACACTCCTTGGCTGACAAATCACAACCTCTGCCCCTAATTTCTAACATGGCCCTCTTTTAGTGCCACCATCAGGCAGATTTTTGCAAAACACATTTTTGGACACTGCTCCTACAGATTTTGGCTTAAAATCACGCGAAGCGGTACACAGTATCTATAAAGCCATGTCATCAACATGGATCTGTCCCATTTCCCATATTCCCTCCTGATTGGATTGCCTTCTAAAGTTTGTGTATGCGACGTGACGGTCGCTTATCATCGCTGCGCATTGTGAGCTTGTAGATTGATTATTTTCAAATGGACGAAATGTATATGGCTGAAGTGGAACTTGTGTTTTGTAATAATCAAAATCCTCAAAGTAACTAGTAGCTAAAGTTTTCATATAATTGTAGTGGAGTAAAAGTACAATATTTTCCTCTGAGATGTAGTGGAGCAGAGGTAAAAGTACTGTACATTTTAAATACTGAAGAAAGTAAGAAATCCATCAAAGTAGTACTTAACGCTTCCAGTGCCAGCCCCTAGATGGCGCCGTTGGAATGCCAGACTTTCTCCCATAGGCGAGCGCTTCAGCATCCAGGGGCTCACGTTGCAGTGACGCACGTGCTCACGTTCGTGCACATCATGGAAAGGTCCCGGATGTTAATGCTAACAGAATAGCTATTCCCATCTAGTAATTTTAAAGATCATTTTTAGGCGATTTCGCCGTAAATAAACCTCGGCGCGCATCCCTAAAAACACAATCCAGAGATATGGGCCTCCAAAGATGTGGTTTTTCATTGGATTCGGCGGCGATTCGCGGCTACGTTCGCGGCTCACGGCCGGCATGGCTTCCCCAGGATTTGGACCACTGGATTTTACATTTAGGCCCAGGCTTCAGAAGGCCTCGGATCATTTTATTCATTTCATTAAATATCCCGAACATGTTCGGGATAGGCACACTGGACTACGTTCCGGAAGCTGCGCTGAACATTTGGTGAACATTGGGGGTCTCAAAAATGTATTTTAAACCATTTTTAATGGAATATATCGTCGGACCATGTAAAATGGCTAGCTGGCTAGCCTAGGACGAGCCAGGACCACCCACGACTATACAAGCAGCTCAGGGTAAGTCAATTAATAAAAAAAAAATTGTATTGGACTGAAAATATCCCGAACATGTTCGGGATAGGCACTAAATGAGTTAAGTACTTCAGTTACTTTACACCACTGGAATCAAAGTCACTGACACTTCCACAATACACACTAGGCATACAAGGGAGCAGAATACTGTTCTCCGCAACTCGTGCTTGTTGTCACATTTAGAAACAATAGATTTGTTAAAAAGAGAAGTTAAAAACATTAAAAAGTAGAGAGAGCTGGAAAAAAGAAAAGTTCTGATGCATTCAAAGTGCAATATAGATACAGTGCTATTCAAAAGTGCTATTCATCTCCCAAGATGTTGGTTTTTATGGCGAGCTTCCATAATCCATAATCTAAGGGGGGAACGTGAGCTTATGGATCGGCTATTTTTGGGGCAAAGGGATTTGGTGTAGAAGGGGAAAAAAGTGGAGTTGGGGCGTGGCTACGCCGGTCCGGGCAGGCGGGCACCTAGACTCCTATAAGTGGCCGGACAGTGCATCGCGGGTTCGAGTCCCGTTTCCTGACTATCTTTTTCGCACGTCTCTCCCCGTCACTCCCTCCTTGTCAATGTCCACTATAAGCTATAAATGAAAGGCAAAGAAAAGGGAAAAAAGGCAGTTGTCTGCCAGGTCTACAGGGGTTTAAGTGGTTATAAGAGGATGCAGAGCATTGTATGTAATAAAGACAGTAATGTTGTACTAACAGTAGCAGAGTCAAATCCAGCGCTTACCCTCCCACACACAGTATGCTGATGTTTAACCACTGTGTTTCATGAGTGTGTGTGTGTGTGTGTGTGTGTGTGTGTGTGTGTGTGTGTGTGTGTGTGTGTGTGTGTGTGTGTGTGTGTGTTCTATCTATCTTCACTATACTGGAAGTGTTAGCTATTAGTTGGGAAGTCAAGCCGTCTCCCACCCACACACCATCCAAATGGACTGTTCCACTACCAGCCTCTCTGCTGGTAACATGACATCACTTGTACAGGGAACATAATTGTCGTCACTGTTGGGCGTAGAAAACTTGTATCTCCATATGATTTTTCCATATGATATAGTTCACTATTACTGTATATTGTCAGGTAGAAACCTCCAAAACCGTTCCTATTCAGCATTCAAATTCTACAAGCTAAAAGGATCCGCTAATTTTGATGCTTTTGTGTGATGCTGTGGTATGATCAAGCAGCGTAATTTATGAAAAAACACACAAAAAGTATGGAGATAAGAGGTTTCCACATGACAGCAACGATATACACTGTAATACGTACTTCATATCGTTGTTGTCGGGTGGAAACCTTGTATGTCCAAAACCTCCCTTTTTTGTTATCATTTAAAAAAACAATTAAAAAATAGGGAAAATAGCCGATCTACAAGCACACAATGTTGTGTGCTTGTAGATCGGCTATTTTCACTACTTTTGTGCAACGCGTTTGTAGTTCATTTATGATTAAGTAGTTAATTTACAACTTGGAGATGTGAGGTTTCTGCCTGACAGTGACGATATGACTGTGTCATGCAAAAGGACCAAAACGCAGCCAAAAAAAAAGCAGGTTTGGACATACAAGGTTTCCGCCCCCACAGTGACCATGTTAATTCAAATCTAATCTAATCAAATCTAATTTAATCTCATGACAAAGGCCTCTCTTTTCAAGTCCACCAGACACCAGCAGTGACGCCTGCTCTATGCTTAGTCGCGTGCTGGTGTCTGTCGTGCACCGAAAACAGCAGATCTCAGAGCTCACCGCGTGCCACTCTGATGGCACTACGCTGTCTTGTAGATCTGCTATTTTACTGTGCTTTTTAGTGGCTTGAGAGAGAGAGAGAGAGAGAGAGAGAGAGAGAGTCTGTTTTCCATCCACCCTGGCATGGCCGGACATGCCTGTTGTTGCCGTCCCTCTGTGAAACCACATGGTAACACCCACGCACACATGCGCGCGCACGCACGCACACACACATACACAGACAAAAAGAAACACACACACACACACAAAGAAAAAGGGAAAGAACAAGAAGAAGGGAAGAAAGCTGAAGCGTGGGAACTGAGGAGAGAGAGGCAGTAGATTGATGGCATGGAACTGCAAACCGCTGAAGGCTTGAGAATAATAATTTAATTTGGCCGCAGCCATTAAGGTCCCTGCGTCCCGGCGGCGGTCACTGTGGGTCGCCAGGCTGGGCTGTGGCTCCGATGCCGTCGCAGGACCCTCGCTGTCACCCAGGGCAGCGTCATCCGCAGCTGCACGCACTGGAGAGCAGCAGGGAGAATTAGATTGCGAGATGTGTTCGCTTTTAATATTTCAAATGTCCTCCTTTCTCTCTCTCTCTCTCTGTAGAAGCACACATGGGGGAGGGGGAGGCGGAGGCGGCGGGGGGCGTGACTGATTGTTCTCTGAGACGCCAGCGAGAGAGAACAGATCACCAGACATTAGGAGGAAATCATGTCTGCCTCTGATCACAGACTCAGAGGACTAGGGATGGATGAGTGCGTGCGTGCGTGCGTGGGTGCGCGTGTGCGTGCATGCGTGTGTCTGTCTGAGAGTGTGAGTGTGCGCGCGTGTGTGAGTGGAACTTCTTGTCTGGCTCCTCCCAGTCTGCAGGTCAGCAATATGTCATCCTCTATCAGATTACTACAACGCACTCACACACAAACACACCTATTTTCACAATTTCAGCCTCTAATATTTGACCAATGTATGATTTGTCTTTTTAGATGTATTAAAAAGTCCTTAAATTGTCACTTTAGAAAAGGGGAAGATACCCTCTATACACTTAAACTTTATGTTGGTTTGTTCACAACAATGTTTCACATTAAGTTAATCATCTGGGGACCCCCCAAAATAATTTGGGGACCCCGCTGGGGGTCCCGACCTACAGGTTGAAAACCACTGGATTATCATAATGAAATGTCCAAAATAGGTGACGCCAGGAACGTGGTTCAACTTCAAGCATAGGGTTCTCTCACCAAACCACCTCCCCTTGTATGAAGCTCACACACCTGCCGCCAATGAACTGATTTTTCACACATTTTCAATTAACCCTAACCCTAACCGTATTAGAAAGACCATACTTGTACTTTTTTAATGAAAGTATAAAATATTAAAAATATTAAATTATTTCAGTCATTTCTTTGTATTTAAGTTATTTAACATGCAATCCGTGGAATTTGTGATTATTCTATTCACATCTTCACAATGATCAATGCCAAAAACACAAATCGTTAATCGCAATCGTCAACTTAAGTTTGGTCATGGTGACAGCCCTAAGTCTATTATATGAGAAGCACTACTCACTCAGTAGGCCCAGGCCCACGCTGCTGGCTTGTTTACTCCACAGTGAAGGTTACTCCGGCATCTCATTACATCCAACGTCAAGCCTAGTGGAATATCAGACACCTCACATTACTATTGATGAATAAATAATAGCAAAATGTAGTACTAGCTAGCTCCTTGCAGACCATGTAGAGCGTGAGCAGATTTACATGTCCCACCTTCTCCTCATTATTACCTGCGTCAAGGACAAGAGCCTCTCCTCCATGAGATTTCTGTTACACTAACTGTTTGAAAACAAGAGGCCTTGTCCTTGTCCAGACCTCCTCGAGAGGTTCAAAGTACACAAGACAAAGCCCGCTTTGTGAGTCCATTGACTGCCATACTGTATTGGACCGACTGCCAGCACTTTCAAGCCGCGCCATGCATATTCATTGTCCACCCATCGGGAAGTCTGCCTGCAATATTAGCCGTGCCACTGTGCAAGGCAGAATGTTCACATTCGCATTGTTATTCAAACATTTCGGATCCTCAAAAATGTGAGATTAGATAAATATCCTGCACTGTGAGTTTTATGATGACTGCTGGGATTGCCAATATAAATACTTTTGAGCGAACACTAAAGCATATTGTCACTGTCGGGCAGAAACCTTGTATCTCCAAGTTTCAAATGTATAGGTTTTTTCACGAAGTAAAGCCCTGCTTCATCAGACAAGGCCGTCGCACAAAGGTAGTGAAAACAGCAGATCTACAAGCACACGGCTGTTTTCACTAGTTTAGTAAAAAAAAATTAATGATAAAAACTCACGCTTTGGGACATACAAGGTTTCCACCCGACAACGACGACATCCATGGGTTCATTTGTTTGCCTTCCTTCAGTGTAAGTTGTGATATTGATGGTACAGGATGGCCTGTTATTTCACTTACTATTTATGATGCAAATATAACAAACAGGGCCTTTTACCTAGATGTGAATTAACCATTTAAACTCCATACTTCACTGACCAGGGTCCAACAGGGGTCTATCCTTCCGTGGCCACCTTTTTCCTCTCTACAAAGGTTGCTGATAATAGCCCATCTGCTCATAGCGCACCTCGATGAGTTAGGTGAGCTTAAGGTTGGTCTATTTTCGCAGAATATTTGCCTGTATTAATGGCAAATATTGAATAGTTTTGATAACAGCCTAAAAATTTGCAGTTCAATCTATAAATTCAATGTTTAAAGATAATATAGTATATACATATAAATTATAGACCATAAAATATGTGAAACGACCAAATGTTGTGTTTTTTTTCTTTTGTATCGATGTTTTGTTATTGTTTCTGTATATTATAAGACAAAAAGGGTAGGCAACGGCTTCAGCCTAACCTTTTCGGCCCAAGTATTGTCTTTGTAATGTTTGCTGTGACTAACTCTGTACATGGCTTGAGACTGGAATAAAACCATTCATTCAGTCACATGCCCAGAACAGGGACGCTAGGGTTCAAGTGGTTAAAATCCGGAACCATCAGCAGGTCGGGCCTCTGTTTACCGTTGAAGCACATGGCCACACACACACACACAGTGTGTGTGTGTGTGTGTGTGTGTGTGTGTGTGTGTGTGTGTGTGTGTGTGTGTGTGTGTGTGTGTGTGTCACACACACACACACACACACACACACACACACACAGCCAAGACGGCCTGTTGGAAAACAGTATGTGAGCAGACTGACAATGAACACCACCTCCTGGGCAAAGAACCTGAGTCATGACTCATCTGCTGTCTCTGGCCAAGTCACACTGTGTGGTCACGTGTCAGAAGAACTCACAACAGGTGCCTGTGTAAAGAAAACAGAGACGAATGGAGGCAGGTTCTTTTTAGGGTTGGGATCCTTTAGGATTTTAACGATTCCGGTTCCTTAGCGATTTCCTCTGAATGTGATTTCCCCTTTGTACACTTTGAGTGGACAAATGGAACCAAATGGACTTTTACAGGTCTGTAACTCTGAGAGTGTACAAATGGAACCAAATAGACACATATAGGTCTGTAACTCTGAGTGTACAAATGGAACCACATGGACCCTTACAGGTCTGTAACTCTCAGTGGAAAAATGGAACCAAATGGACCCTTACAGGTCTGTAACTCTGAGAGGTAAAATGGAACCGAATGGACCCTTACATGTCTGTAACTCTGAGAGTGAACAAATGGAACCAAATGGATCTGTAAGGGTTCATTTGGTTCCATTTGTACACTCTCAGAGTTATGGTTATCGGTTCTTCAAATGAAAAGGTTTGAGAACCACTGGTATTGTAATTCTATATCAGACTGACACTGTGATAAGAAACGGTACCAAATGTGATGGAACCGATTCCATGTGGTCACAAGCTCACAACAGGTGCCCATGCCCAAGAAAACAGAGATGAATGGAGGCTGTTTCAATTGAAAGAGAGTGACAAGATCACTGTGACTGGGCCTACAACAGTGTACAACACGCCAGTCTTTGAAAACTCAAAAGACGAGCAGCACTCCTTTACTGGTCCTTGTCTCACAGCTTGGCTGTGTGGCAGGGGCGTCACAAGGAGGGGGAAAGTGGGACTGAGTTACAGGGCCCAAGGTGGGGGGGGGGCCTTAATTATTCTATACTTTAGCTATTGAAAAATAGCAGATATATAAGCTCGCTGCAAGCTTGTAGATCTGCTATTTTTGCTTTGGTGCGACACCCCTGCTGTGTGGTACCGAGGAGGAACAGATGAGTGGGAGTATTTTCTGGTTCCATGGTGTGGCTTGATTAGCATTTTACATAATCGCCTTCCCCACAGTCATGGACCTGTTTGAGCAGAGTGCTATAGAAATGCACTGTTAGCTGATATAATAACTTGTTAGTTGCTGTATGTTATTTAGATTGTATGCTATTTAGACAGACAGTAAGGTCTGACTGCTATCCTAGTTATTGTAACACCTCATCTTTTTCTTGGCACTCTTGTTTGTTGACTACGGTACTCTGGTTCATGCCACTCACTCCAATCGTGCACTGTGTGTAAGCTGCTGGATAAGAATGTCTGCTAGTGCTACAGTATAATGTGCCAAATTTTTAAATGGCGTGTTTACTGTTTACGATATTAAGTATGAGTCTGTGCGTGTATGCGTATGTTTACAGTGTGTGTGTGTGTGTGTGTGTGTGTGTGTGTGTGTGTGTGTGTGTGTGTGTGTGTGTGTGTGTGTGTGTGTGTGCACGCTCTCCACCCTATGACCCTGTGTGTGTACAGCATGAATGGAGCTGTGTGTTGGAGATAAGACGAGCCAGTTTGTTTGGGGTGGGGGGGGGGCTTTCACTTAAGCCTCCCCCCATGCACTCGACCTCTAGAGAACCTCTTTTCCCCACTATACCTCTCACAAAATAATCCACCATGTCTTATAGCACCCGCACCCCCATTTGGAAGTCGTCCATGAGCTACCTCTGCATGGAGTCGAGCAGTAAAAAGCCTGATTTACGGCACGGCAATGTTGGCACGCGGAAAATAGCTGATCCTAAGCTCGGTAATGTGTTGCGTTTTCGGTGTGCGACATGACAGGGGCAAGTATAAATTACAGGTGTAATGCACATCAAAATGCATGCAACTTTTTCAGGATATTATGTTGTGATTGCAATGCCGCCTGGCACCTTCTGAAGTCTAGACGGCTGGTAATGAGGCTGCCAGTATCTACACTGACATCTTCATCATCTGTTCACTTCCTTACGATACCCTTCCTCCATGTCGGGAGGGAAGAGTAATCTTCAGTGATCACGATTCACGATTGCGATCTCTCTCTCTCTCTCTCTCTCTCTCTCTCTCTCTCTCTCTCTCTCTCTCTCTCTCTCTCGCTCTCTCTCTCTGTCTCTCGCTCTCTCTCTCTGTCTCTCTCTCTCTCTCTCTCTCTCTCGCTCTCTCTCTCTGTCTCTCTGTCTCTCTCTCTGTCTCTCTCTCTCTCACACACATATTAGCTGCTTCATCTCCAGGCAATTTGCTGTGCCTAAGTAAACTGCAAGAATCAGGGACATGCAGAGAATGTTAGAGAGGCAGGGGCTGACATTTCTAAAAGGGTCTTTTGGTGAAAATATTGAAAATAGCAGACCTCCAAGTTGTGAGCTTGGAGGTCGGCTATTTTCAGTGCTTTATACCACACTGAACTAAGCATAATCAAGTCAATACTGGAGATGTGGTGTAACGGCATGGATTTCTACACAGAGAGGGCTATTCTTTCAACATAAGATGCTGCATTCAATTTCAGGAGAGTTTGGACAAGGCAATTCTCTTGAATGCTGCCTTCAGGTATGGCATGGAAAGAGGGCATTTGCATTTCTTTCACCATAGTAAAAACTGCATTCATGGTCTGGAGAGGCCCCCTTTGATGTCTATGTGTGCACGTGCCTGGCAAGAATGTCAGCAGCATGAATTAGCAGATTTTTTTTACAGAATCTCTAGCATCTAGTACTGTACAAGCTCAACCCAGAAAATGAATCTGAAGTGTATGCAGAGCCCTAAAATAGTCACCAGCTCACCTAAAAAGAGATAGTATTGTCCAGGGACTTTTGGGGTAGTTTGTCAAAAACTAACATTGTGCCTCAAGCTTTTATGTAGCACGAGCAACAGTCTAAAATCCCTGTTCGCCAGACCTTAGAGGTTGGGTTGCTTCTTTACACCCCAGGTACTGTTCAAAGTTGCAATTTTAGAATTTATTTGGACCACAATGTTGGCAGGACAAGTTTAACCACATGAGTCCTTGTGTCCCTGAGTGAGTTGATCACTTGGTAAAAAAAAATTGCAATTGGACATTTTGGCCCAGGTGCCGTGCTAGAGGAAAGGCCATGTGGCCACCAAATCATGTGTATGTATCATGTCATGTGTATGCCCGATTAGGGAGTCTTACTGGTTTGTAAGATACTGTATCTTGCTTGGGACCAAAGTGTTGGACAGACAGACAGACATACGGAATGACATGGCCCTCCCTAAGAGTCTCGCTGCCATAGAGAGGTGGTGGTTACATCACCACCGGGTGATGTCGAGGCCAGATGTGACAACAGCATCAAAAAGCGTTGTCCCTAAACTGTCAGCAAGCGTTGGCGGACCTCATTCAAAAGACACAAGCTTTGTATCGCGGGGTCCCCCTTTCATTCACCCTCATTAGGCATGCAATGACGACGGTGTTCGTTTGAGAACCCTTTGAGAGAGAACGAGTTTGTTAGCGTGAAACGGAAAACCGTCCTGTTTTATGTCGCGCTCGCCTACATCGAATGCTAATGCCACCCCCACACACACACATCAATGGTCCCTGCAAAACAAGACGCTGAGGAAGGACCAGGGGCTTAATAGGCACTGACCAACACCACACCAGTGGTGTAAAGTAACTAAGTACATTTACTCAAGTACTGTACTTAAGCACAGTTATTAGGTATTATCTTTTAATTTACTGGAGTATTTCCAAATGACTTATACTTCTATACCACTAGGCTACATCTCAGAGGAGAATATTTCATATAACTACAATTATATGAACATTTTATATAATATATTATATTATATATATTATATATATATACATTATATATATTACCTTGTAGATTATTACAAAAGACAGTAAGACACTAACCACTTCAACTGTTACTCTGTATATTATATTTCGGCCATTAGAAAATAGCAGATCTACAAGCTCACAATGCGTCGTGATGCAACGAATTGTGAGCTTGTAGATCGGCTATTTTCAAAATAGTTTTTATACATTTTGAACTTGGGGACATTCTGTATAATGCCTACTTTTTACTTCAGTACTTTAAGTACATTTTAACACCAATACTTTTGTGCTTTTACTCGAGTACATTTTGAACACTAGACTTTCTACATTGCGGCATTGATACTTTCACTTAACTAAAACATGTGATTGTGAGTACTTTTTCCACCATTGCCAACACCACACAAACACACCAGCACGGCGTGGCACAGCACACAAACCAAGAGAGAGAGAGGACACCGGCGGCCCACAGCCCCGGCGCCTGGCCCTAGCCATGGCCTTTTATTTCTGGTTACGCTGGTGGAAGGAATGAGGGGGAGACCTCCAACCATTTTGTCCTCCTCTGTTCATATACTCATTAGCCCTCTCTCTCTCTCTTGTCCCCTCTATCCCTTTCACTCTCTCTCTCTCTCTCGCTTTTCTCCCCCCCCCTGTTCCCTCTCTCTCTCTCTGTGTCCATTCACAGCCACGTCATTGAAAGCCTTGAGCGGGGGCCGGACTCGGGAGAGACAACAGGCATTCTAAATGAGTGTTAAATCAATACGGGCAGAGTGCAGCCATGACTGTGGTCATTATAGCAATATAGCAAGGCATTCATAATAAACAATCAGCTGTGGACCGCGTGAGCGAGCACAACGCGACCTAACATGTTCCCGATAAATACAGTTGCCTGGAAAGATTCTCGTTGATGGGCTGCAAGTTCTGGTGCAAGTTCTCAGGGATGATGGTGGGAAAGCGCAGCACAACACGAGTTGCTTCGATTTTTTTGAAGAAGACAGACACGTGGGAGGGAAGGGGGGGCTTGTTGTTATTGGATATATGTGCAGCGAATTGGATTAGAATGGATATATTGACGCCGAGATGAATGAGATAACCTGACACTAAAAAAGATGGGTGGTCTTAGATTAGCGCTGGGGGTAAACATACAGGGAGATTGAATAATGGGGCATAGCAGTGGGACTCGCTGAGGCTCTGGCCGGCCCCCGGGAGCATACTGTTAGTGCTATGCTTCCCATCTCTGCCAGGCGTAATGGGATTTCTGGAGTTTAAATGCACTTCACTCACTCCGTGCAGCCGGTGGGAAGGTAAACTATTGATCCACAAACAGCGCTGTCCAGGGCCTTAAACGGAGGGAAAACAGATCCCCGGCCCCCTCTAAATGCATAATGGGGAGCTTCCCTAGAGCTCAGTATTCCCTCCACGCGCAACCTAAAGGGGGTCCTTTTGGCTCCTTGGCTGGCTCTGCGATTAGCCTTCCATCCGACCATCTCACACAAACAGACCCTCCCCCTCCTGAAAGGCTAGAGGTCAGGCTGCTATAGAGCTAGCGCTGCAGCACCAAGGGCATTTCTGATTAGTGAAGGAATCCCTTCAGCTTCCCTCTTCCGTCTTTCGCTCTTCCTCACTGATGCACAGCTGATGATGGAGAACTCATTACGGCTCCGGCCTAGAACACAATTATGAGAAATGAGGACGATCTGTCAGGGCAGCCAAGGCATCTGACATGGCTGCGTAAAGACGACATCCTCACTCGGGATTAAAAATGAAACCACGATAGTATAGCAGCAGGCGTGCAGCGGAGGAACTAGCAGTGATGGAAGAAAACAGTAGGTTTTGTACTTAAGTAAAAGTATCAATACCGCAATGTAGAAATGCTAAAGTTAGTATGGGCGTGAAAATGTACTTAAAAGTAACAAAAGTAGAAAATGCTCACAGTCACTATGCAGAGGGTCCCGTTTCTCACAAGTTTTCAAATGTATAAAACTAGAATATCGCCCGCCTTTGGCGGGCGAATCCTAGTGTTCGCACATAAATCCTTAGTCTAGTTGTGGGAAGAAAAGGATATCATCATCATCATGGCCCCAAATAACTTTTAAATATCTTGCAATTGGCGACGAGTCTCGACTCTTAATAAATCGGCAAGAGTGCCTCTCATTTTCAATACAAAGGCTAAGCTATATAAGCTCTCCATCATCAGCAATAGTAGTCAGTGGTGCGTGTTCCCCACACTCCCAAGCCCCCACCGTTGCGCTTAGGTTCACCGGGAAAAACTCGGTCGCGAGAGGCGACATGGGTTCTGAAGGCAAAGGTGGAGTCAGTGACGTAGCGGCGGCTCCGGCAGAGAAGTATAGGTTCCACTTGCGCAAAGGCACGTCGCATCCGCATACGTCAGGGACGTTTACTTGAGAGACACGGAAGAAGGAGAGACTGTAAAGGATAAGTGATTGTCGTCTCAGGAAGAAGGACAGACCTTTCAGGAAGAATGATATGTGACGTAGCACCGTTCGCGGCTGAGGCAGAAAAGCGGGGCAAAGAAGGTAAAAGAATGCATAAAGAGACAATAAATAGCGACAGTCCAAAAGCGAGAGGTATGATTGTGCTGTTGGTTAAAGGGTTTTGGGAATTGGGCCGTGGGTCTGTGCTAACATAGCTGCAGTGTAGCAGCGGGATACAGTACACGGGGCGTGATTAACTTCTCAGGGAGTGGCTAACTTCTAAATTGTATATAAGGATATATTGTCGGTGTCGGGTGGAAACCTCGTATCTCCAAGTTTCAAATGTGTACGTTCTTTCACAAAGTAAAGTCCTGCTTCATCATACAAGGCCGTCGCACAAAAGTAGTGTAAACAGCAGATCTACAAGCACACAGCGCCTCGCGGTGCGAGGCGTTGTGTGCTTGTAGATCGGCTGTTTTCACTAGTTTAAATCACTTTTAAAATGATAAATGCAAAACGAACGGTTTTGGGCATACAAGGTTTTCATCAGACAACGATGATACCTGTATATACAAATCTTTTGAAAATAGCGGATCTAGAAGCTCACATTGTCTATTTTCAAATGACCGAAAGTACAGAACGTGAGTAAATGTACTTAGTTCCTTCCCACCACTGGGAGCTGGTGGTTTGCATTGGAGGCAGAGCTGCTGGTCTCTAGATGGAGTTGTGTTCCTCGTCTTCTTTGACGTGTCCCTGATGCCATAGCAACAGGCTCCCAACCCCCCCCCCCCCCCAAGAGAGTGACTCTGCAACACGGAAGGAGAACACTCGTGTCTCTAATTGGACAGCTGCCTGCAGTATACCGGTCTCTATATCGCTGAGTTAAGCCCGGTTTATATACACGGCTGCCGTTTGTAGCTTGTAGATCTGCTATTTATCAAGTGTGCGACACCAGTGCACAACCATGTATAACAGGGGTCTTCAACGTTTTTAAAGCCCAAGGACCCTTAAGCTGAGAGAAAGATGAAGCACGGACCGCCACTATGTTGTCGTGTAAAATTGTGTTGCAGATTTACCTTTTTTCAAAGATTTGGCGGCCCCCCTGTAGTAACTCTAGGGACCCCCTAGGGGTCCCGGGGTCCCAGACCCCCTAGGGGTCCCAGACCCCCCGTTGAAGACCCATGCCTCAGGATAACAGGGCATACGGGTGTTCATAAGAAGAGTCCCATCATGAGGACAAATTGACAAGGTTTAGACTTCATCCAAAATAGCCCTATTACTGAGAATAGATGATGACATTCTCCCCAAGGACAGAGGCTACATTAGCTCTCTTGTGGAGGTATGGCTGGGAATAAGGAAGGCATAATGACCTATGATTATCGTCACTGTCGAGCAGAAACCTTGTATCTCCAAGTTTCCTGCTTCATCATACAAGGCCGTCGCACTAAAGTAGTGAAAACAGCAGATCTACAAGCGTTGTGTGCTTGTAGATCGGCTGTTTTCACTAGTTTAAATCATTTTTAAAATGATAAATACTAAACAAACGGTTTATGGACATACAAGGTTTCCACCCGAGAACAACGTTATATTTCCCCATCTCCTTTAACTACATGAGTGTTGTTTGCATACATATTCCGGGGTAGACGTTCCATGAAAATAGACGATCTACAGGGCTCACAACACGCCTTGTGGGCTTGTGTATCAGCTATTTTTGGAGTAGAGTGAAAAAGGTAGCGGACCAACTACAGAGCCATGGGGCACCCAACCAGTCAATAAAGGGGTAGTTCACCCCAAAAATGACTTACTGTATTTTCTATCAAATAAGACACCCCAAGGGCGAGAAGCGAGGTCGCGCTGAGATCACGGGGGCTGTCACAATGTCCATATATAGATGTGCCATTTCAAAACTTCACACGATCAGCTACACGATCAGCACTAGATCAGCACTAGATCAGCTATTTTTGCTAGTTTCTGCAAAAATAAGCTCTGTTCTCCGTAAAATCAAAACAGGGAAAGAAACCGTGGAAAAAATGCAGTAAATACAGAGGAGTTGAAACAGCACATCTGTATGGGCATTCCCAGATATGGGCTTAATCAATATTAATCATCTCCATAAATGGACAAGGACAGCCATGTACGGAGCGTGACATGAGGAGTACTTTCTGTCTTGGCCATAGATGGAGCGTGACATGAGGCGTGACTGACTGACGCACAGGAGCTGCAGGTTTTCAAAGTAAATGTTTCGCAATTACACACCACATGACGTCTTGAATTCATGGAGACTTTTTTAGTTTTTTTGTCGCATTCCTAAGCCAATAATTTGATGACCAGGTCATCATGATGTGTGTAATTGATAGAAGATATCGACATTGTCGGGTGGAAACCTTGTATGTCCAAAACCGTTTGTATTGTATTCATCATTTTGAAAATTATTTAAACTAGTGAAAACAGCCGATCTAGATCTGCTGTTTTCACTACTTTTGTGCGACGGCCTTGTATGATGAGGCAGGGCTTTGCTTTGCGAAAAAACGTACACATTTGAAACTTGGAGATACGAGGTTTCTGGCCGACAGTGACGATATGTATTTTTTGGGGTGAACTCATCCTTCCAGTGGTTATGGCATGAGATGGAGTTCAGTGATGTCATTACGTGCGCATCCCGCATCAATAACTCATTCAAGTCGCCCAGGGACTCATTCATGTCATGGTCCTGGGGTCCCGGGGATGCGCCTCCATTGGAGTCCATGTTAAAATAATTTACTTCTTCTACTTAAGTTGCTATATTAGTTTAGATAGTTTAATTCGTTTTTTAATGTATTGTGTAAGATAAACACTGTAAAGATGTATTATCAGTTAAACCTGGAACAGCTAAAAACTATTTTCACTAGTGGTTCTCAAAGTGGGGTCCTGGGTCCTTGAGGGAGTTCCAGGGGGTCCCCAGATAAATGATAGTTAGGAACCAAATAGAACTTTATGGGTCTGTAACTCGGTGAACAAATGGAACCAAATGGACCTGTTCCATTTGTACTCTAGTATTTTAACATTTAATATAAATTGGGGTCCCAGTGATATAAATATAATTAAATGGGTGTCTGTAGCCTAGTGTATTTAGAAATCCTAGTTCTAAGTTCAAACATTAGCCAAATTGTAAAATAAATATAAGAAATAGGCAAACATTTTGAAAATAGCCGATCTACAAGCTCACAGCGCTCGAAAACATTGCATTGAGGACTCATAAAACTTTTCTGGGACCCATTTGAATGACCAACTGTGGGTCCCGGGACCCATTACATTGAAAACCTAGTAACATCACTGGGAGTTAGCCACTGTGGCTCTGTGGTAGATCTTCACATACACGTTTAAATGCACGCCGTTGAAGATACTCTGAATTTCATATCATGTCCTGCAGTATGTGGTGGTTTCCAGACCGCAGGGCAATGATTTCACTGCAGCCAGTCGTTAACCTAATCCAAGTACACTCCACTTGTCTTGTGATTGCATTTTCATGTCATAGCTTGCATGACAAGAATAGCATAATCGCAAGAATAGCTGTAATGCTCATCTTCACATTAAACACTGCCAGGGACTGAAATCTGCTGTTGTTCTTAGACACAGACAGATGGTTCCCTTGCGTCTGAGAGGAGAACTCGGCCCACTGTGTGTAACACGATATTTCTGCTCAGTCAAATACTAAGCTAATACACATAGGGTAAACGGACACTTTCTGCAGTGGTTTAATTAAAGCCCGTTCTTGTTAAGATGCTTAAAATTGACCACTTAATTAGACAAACTGCCCTCTGAACTCGTTAACCTTGCAATGTTGTCACGTTTCTCTTTCACGGTAATTGTGTTGTGGCCTCTTTATACAGTATAGTTGCCATACAGCTCTTGATAGTATTGTCGAAAAACTGAACACAAAACCCTGCCAAGTCTGACAAGCTAATAATGACCTGACAGTCCATTTCTTATCATCGGCTGTCATTGTCACGGCATCGACACACAAAAGCCAAACATGAGCCAGAAAGAGAAGAGTTTGAGAACGGTGCTCTTGACCGCAATTAGCAGCGGAAGGACGAGCGTTTTGCAATCGACTTCTAATTTATGTGACACAAATCCCGAATGGTTTAGTTTGAATTGTAAAGTCTAAAAATACCTCAGAGGAAAAGTCAATTGCGACTAATGGGAGAACAAGGTTAACTCACTCCTGTCAGTTTTTAACCCAGTTACCCACTTGTAATCCGCTTGTGCTCAAATGTAACCAACCATCTTGTCTCAACGATCGTTGTCTGACCAAAAAGACCATGTCTGCATCGAAAGTAATAAACAAAAAACAGCATAAAAACTGGCCAAAATAAGAAAGAAAGAAAGAAAGAAAGAAAGAAAAAAAAAGTCGATCTACAAGCTCACAACGCCTCGCAATGCGAGGTTTTGTGAGCTCAAACTAAATTACAGGCTCACCCAATGTGTCATATCATGATGAGTCATCTTGTAGATCAGCTATTTCCACCAAGTCCACCCAATTTAGTCGTTATGCCAATTGCTTCGTTGCCACACACGTTTATGTGCCAGTAAGGAGCCCCCACCAGGAGGATGTAGAGCCTTAGTTCCTACTCCTCCCACCAAACGCTCCCTGCTGACAGGTGCCCCCCCCCCCCCAGCACGTAGGATTACATGCAATGACCAATAACACCCTCGCCGCCCCCGGCTTTCCTCCCACAAACACAGGGCAGTTGTGTTCGCATAGACGCCCGACAAAGCCAGATTCACCACGATGGACTCAAACCCACAACCTCCATGTTGCCCAAAATAGGGACAAGAGGTTGAAATAATTTAAATAAAGTCACAGGTTGCAGCTTTTACAGAACAAAGAGTTGCTCCAACAGGGCAGTGTTGATTTCGTCGACTAAAACCATGACGAAAAATGTTTGTCAACTACGTTTTTTTAGACAGGACGAAAACGAAATAAAAACGTAAGCTGTGATGACTAAAACTAAGAAACTAGACTAAAACGTTAGGGAGGGACTAGTAGAGAAGAGAGTCATTTTATGTTTGGTTGCTCTCAGGTGTTGTGTGCTGAAAATAGCAGATCTACAAGCTCACAACGCATCGCGCTGCGACGCGTTGTGAGCTTGTATTTTCAGCACACAACCAAGTGTAAAAACAGTCATTACGATACCATCAAGGCCTGCCAAAATACATTTCAGTTGACTAAATCAACTGTAGATTTAGTCGCCTAAAATCTTATGATATTTAGTCAACTAAAATTAGACTAAAACTAATACTTTTCAGGTGACTAAATTGTGACTAAAACTAATACTTTTCAGGTGACTAAATTATGACTAAAACTAAATTATATTTTATTATTCAAAAGACTATGACTAAAACTAAATCAAAATTTGCTGTCAAAAACAACACTGCAACAGGGACCCCGACAGATAACTCACCCATTGGCCGTGAACCTGCTACTGCTGCTCAGTACATTAAAAGCGTTTCTCACAATCTGACATTGATCAATGTCATCTTATTTGACTTGTGAGCGGTAACGAAAGATATGCAGCCATTCCCGAACGAACAGTATACCTCCTTGTCTCTCACGCACATTATCTAAATGGAACGAGGGCTAATCTGATTTGGAAGGAGACATCGCTCTCTGGCTGATGGACAAGCTGGAGGAAACCACTGGAGTGACGGAGGAAGCTCAGCAGCACCTTATCAGCAAAACAAAACTCATCAGATAAGAAGGGGCAAGCAGCCTAAAAACCTTCAAAGACAACCAGGTTCATTACATTACATCTTCTAGGACAAAGAGGAAAGTATTCATATACTGGCCCTGGCTCAACATGGGTCCTGGGACCCCCAGGGGTCTTTGATGGGGTTCCAACATGTGTGAACAACACAAACCAAGGGCTCTAGTATAGGCCGCCTCAAAAACAAACATCTGCGCACACACGCACACACGCATGCACGCACACACACACACACACGTGCAAGTGTACTGTACAGTATATCGTTGATGTCATTGTCCATATTCAACATTTTTGTATTTTTTCATAAATGAACGCCCTAATTGAAAAGTAGAAGATCCACAAGATTGTAGATCTGCTCATTTTGATGCTTTTGAATTTGAGTCCTGAAAAGTAACAGTTTTGGACATGTATGAGGTTTCCACCTGACAGAAAGGATATACAGTAACTGCACATGCATGCAGGTTGCATGCCTGCACACACACACACACACACACACACACACACACACACACCACACCACACCACACCACACCACACCACACACACACACACACACACACACACACACACACACACACACACACACACACACACACACACACACACACACACACACACACACACACGTGCGTTCTCTAAAGCGTCTTGAACCCAGCTTAGTCTAAATAATTAGCAGTAATTATGATGTACTGGGAGATGCGGAAGGGCCCAGGTGGTGGGCAGCGATCTCACAGTGTGCAGACTTTGGAGCTACGGTAGATAACAGTCAGTGGTCCCAGAAATAGAACACCAGGCCAGGAAGCAGGGAGATTCAGTCTGTCTATTCAGTACAAATTAGTCCTTTTGCCCATTTTAACATGTGTGCTCTGAAGAATTATGTGCCGAGTTTGGGTTATGTGGTGTGCATAGTATATCGTCACTGTCGGGCAGAAACCTCGTATCCCCAAGTTTCAAATTTGTATGTTTTTTTTCGCGAAGTAAAGCCCTGCTTCATCAGACAAGGCCATTGTGCAAAAGTAGTGAAAACAGCAGATCTACAAGCACACAACGCCTCGCGGCGCGAGGCGTTGTGTGCTGTGTGTTGTGTGCTGTTTTCACTAGTTTAGTTAATTTTAATGATAAAAACAAACGGTTTTCCACCCAACAACGACTATATGAAGAATTGAAAGTAGGAGTCTCAGAATTAATGTTGGAGGAGAGGTTAGGTTTAGGGACGACCCAGACGTATCAGTCATCTCCAAATTTGGGCACTTTTTCAGCTTACCATGGCAGTGACGCATGCGCAGTATAGGCGGCGGTATCAGTTATGTCAGTTTATCTCCAAATTGTGGCACTGTTTTTAGTATCAGTGATGTCAGGTCAGACAGACAGACATTCGGTCGTTTATTAGTAGGATCTGTGAGGTGAGAGGAAAAGGGTTCTATTGATACAGAAGATGTAGATACCAGACAATCTATGTGGATTATCATTACATTATCTTAATAATTCCTATGATTTAGCTACTGTATGACAACGGAAAAAAGCATAGTACTGTTAAAGGACCCTAATGTTAACACGCAATTGTGCTTTCTTGGGTTTACAGTAAATCCTATTAGTAGACCTTGTATCTGAACTCTACTGTCCTGTGCTTTTCCTATGCAAACTGCTAATAAAGTATTCAATCAATCAATCAATGCTTATTTTACAGCATTTCTTTTTCTATGAAAACTATTTCAAAAACTGCGGTTTGGGAGGGGTGTAAGGCGAGCGAGGAAGGAATATTCTTCCACATGCATCCATCCACGCAGTGAAATCCTCAGAGTTGATTTATCCTTTATTAGCTATGCATGTAACAAACATACCCTTAAGGGTACGTTTGGTTATATTATTTGCACACAGGGATGGGATGATATGAAAACGACTTGACACGACTATTGTGGCAAATATAATTGCGATTAACGACATTATCGCGATAATCAAAAATGCTTATAACTTTGTCAACCACTTGAAACCCCAGCATCCCTATTCTGGAGGGAACGTTCATCAAAAATAGCCGCAACGCTTTGTGGGCTTGTAGATCGGCTATTTTTGGCGGATCGATTTGTGTAGAGTGAAATGCACACCAAATGATCAAGTATAGACGGTTTAAGTGGTACTGAATTTGCAGCTCAACAAAAGCGAATTCTTGTATGACGGAGGACAATTTCACGATGAATTAAATACGATCATCGTCACGATAATAGATAATAACGACCATCGTCCCATCTCCAGGGTCCATTTGGTGCTAAATGATATTGTTGTGTGTGTACTAGGCCACGTGTGCGCAGAAAGGAGGGAAGAATGGACAGTGGGGAGAATGGACGTGTATACTGTCAGCCTGGCGTGTGGTGTGTGTCATGCAGACAAACAGAGATACAGCAGCCGCAGAGGGGAGACTGAGGGCCCTTTTCTGCTCTCCAGGCATGAACAGAGGAGTGGTCTGTGTTTCCAGGCAAACACAGAAGACGTCATGTCTCTCTCTCTCTCCCTCTCCCTCTCTCTCTCTCCTTTACTGGTGTACCATTAGTGCATCTCTCTCTATTGATCGTCCACTGTGTAAATTGCTGAGCAATCCAAAGACAAGCATCAAGACGAGAGAGCGTCACATGTTTTATCAGCACCACAGCAGCCGGACAGACAGGGCAAGGCACTGGACTGCACCACTTAATAGGTGTGTGTGTGTGTGTGTGTGTGTGTGTGTGTGTGTGTGTGTGTGTGTGTGTGTGTGTGTGTGTGTGTGTGCTCTAAAGTATATACTAGGGGTCTTCAACGTTTTCAGGCCAAGGACCCCTTAGTTCAGAGAGAAAAAGCAGGGACCCCCCAGAACCTGTTAATAGATTCCATATAGTTTCATTGTTTGACAGCACAATCACCAGTGTATTTTGGTATTTTGGATTCACGTCAATTTGTGTTTTCAGATATTTAACCACTTGAACCGTCAATACTTTATAAACTTGACCTTTCACTCTGTAATTAGTCGTCTCTTATTCCCCCTCCATACCAAAGCTCTTTACCAAAAATAGCTGATCTACAAGCTCACAACGCCTCACAGCGCGAGGTGTTGTGAGCTTGTAGATCTGCTATTTTTGGCTAAAATTCTCAGAATAAGGACACTAGGGTTCAAGTGGTTACTATAAAAAAAAAATAAGAAAAGGGTTTCTACCACACAAAGATTTGGAGGACCCATTATAGTAACTCTGAGGACCCCCTAGGGGTCCTGGATCAAAAGACCCCTGGCATATACTGCATAATACGCACACTAGGACGCATTATTATTATGATGCTGCTGGCATGCCCATGTTATGTGTGCATGCGTCTCTGTGCACTGCAAATGTGTGATGTAAGCAGCTTCCCGTTTGCATAATTCATTTTGAAGGAATAATTAAACATGTCTAAGGGACAAATGCCTTTGCCAACGCAACTGGCATTCAGTGCGTGCCCATAGAGACGTTGCCCAAACTGCCCCACGCTGCTGCCAAATGCCAGAGCTGCCAGTCAACCAAGAGTCCTTTCACTCTCAACACACAAAATGTCTATCTCACTCTGGCTTAATGCTTTTGACTCTTTGCCCAATAAGGTTTGGGGCCGCCCACCAGGGAATTGGGAGGGGACATCTGGGAACAAATCTAATCTCCTCCCCCCCAAAAAAAACGCAAATCTAATCTCCAAAATCAACTCTTAAAACTACCATAATCTTACTTGACAAATATCCAAGAAGATTACACCTCTTGTCCGTCTGCCTTGCATTTTAGGAATGAAGACTGTGACGTTTGAAGTAGCACTCTTCTGATTCTATGGTCCTGATGAGTGCCCCCGATAGCCAAGTGAGCACACACCATATGGGCACAGAATGCCCTCACCATCAACCAATGAGTCCCCAGTTCTGTCCGGAAAGTGTTTTTAAAATACATGACAAGTTTGTACATTACACACCATTACATTCAAGATAATAAGAGACATTAACTACAATACCAACAATCCCTCAGCACTCTGCTATTCTGTTTCCAGTGCTCATGTGTTAATATGGTGTGCTCCTTTCTCTCACCCTCAGTGTAGGAGTTGCAGTAGCTCAAGATTTAAAGGAGTAGTTCACCCCAAAAATGACTTTTCTTCTATTGATTACTTGTGCCATCCATGGAGACTTGGGTTCAATAATATTTTTTGTATTTGTCGCATTCCAAAGACAAAAAAAGTATTATAGTAAATGTACCCCCATTGATTCTGGATGGGGACCCAAATACATTTGGGTCCCCTTCCGGAATCAGTGGAGGCAAATTTGTTGTAATGACATTGTTGTCTTAGGAATGCGACAAATACAAAAACATATTATTGAACTCAAGTCTCCATGGCATGAGTAATCAATAGAAAAAAAAGTCATGTTGGGGGTGAACTACTCCTTTAAGAGTGTCTGTCTGGGAGCCAGACATATTGCATATAATGATCTATATTTTCGTCCATGCCTCAACACTTATCCCTAAACTTCTTTGCTTTATTTTTTACCATTTTAAAAAATATTTAAAAAAAGGTCAAATAGCCGATCTACATTGACACGTTGTGTGCTTGTAGATCAGCTATTTGAAAAATGTAAAAATATTTTTCGAAATAGTAAAAATGGCAAAATAGCTAGGATAAGGGGTAAAGGCATGGACGATAATAGGGCCCAATGTCTCCAACTCTCCCTCCACTATGTCAGATAAATGATGCCATGAAAAATTGCTTAATATATAAACACACAACAATCATAATAAGAGAAGATGGGACGAGCTCTGCATTTGTGCCCGTGTTGAAGCACACAGCTGTGTGTTAGGTTACCGTGAGTAAACTGACCGGAACACCATGTGAGGCTGACACCCAAACGCTTCATTACAACGCTGTCACATTTTTGCAACTTAGGCATTTCAGCAGATACTCTTTATCCAGCGCAACTTACAAAAGGGTGTGAGAGAGATCAGTGTCAATGGCGTGAAAGAGCGTAGGTAGTAGAATGCAAAGAAAAATGATTTAGCGTCTAACATTTATTTTGAAAGGAGCACTGTTACATAAATGATTCTGCATCAAGCCCAAAGGACTCCAGGGCAGCCTGGGATGCTGCCTGCAAGTAGCACAACTTATAGCTACTTGAGAACATTTAAAAGAAATCCATACTATCTATCTACACTACTTTGTAAACAACAAAGTACAGAAAGTGGATGCTGCCGTTAGTTGCCTTAAGGCTGGGTAAATTCAGTGACCTAAGAAAGGGTGGGGGGTCCGTGTAGCCTAAAGCCTCGATCAGAGTCGGTGTAGTGTGGTGTAGTCTTTTTGAGTCATAAAACTACAACGTTAACGCTCAAAAAGACTACACCGCACTACACCGCGGTGGTGGATAGCCTTCTACCGCGGACCCGACTCTGATCGAGGCTTAAGGATGCATTAGCAGCACCGTCCCTTACACAGCAAAAGAATCTCAGTGTTAATTTAACTCAGAAGAGTGTACAAATGTGTTTCAAATCTGTGCACTCTGAGGATTTTACTTCATTTTGTTGTGGCGATCATGTGGCCATCATGTGATTGATCATCAGATTTATTTATGCCTCTGGTTTGATCCAAACTGCCTTCTCCAGGACACACAACAACAGCCGGAATGTTTTCCAGCAAACAAAACAGATCCATCAAATGTCATTTTGTTCTCTCTAGTTGGATAATATTGATTTTCTTTTTCATCATAAATCCCATTTACAAGCTCATAGCACTTTTAAATCACCGCCATGGCGGTGGTGGTGATGTGAATGGAGCTGTAGACTCTCCTGTAGAGAACATATTTGAACTACGGTTGAATAACTCCAGTTACTCTGAAAGTTGGTGAGTGATACTGTCATCACTGGATTCAAGTGCTTAGGAGTGTGCTAGGCCAGTGGTTTTCAAGGTGTGGGGTCCAGCCAGGGACCCCCAGAGGTCCTTGAGGGGCATCCACACCAGGGGGTCCCCCCCGAGGGCCCAAAGGAAAAGTGCAATTTCACTATAATGGAATTATTACTGTACAATTATGACATTTTCATTTGAAATATTTTTATTGTCCCTAGGACAGATGCATTTGAAATGGGGTAGTCAAAATTGATTGAATACTAATTGAATATTAGTCAGACATTAAAACTAAAAGGATAACACAAAGAAAGTCATGGGGACTTGTTCTATCGTGATCCAATTGATCAACATAGACCATGCATGGCTAACAAAAATCAACACAATAATACATATACAAATACAAACACTAGAGTTATATGTACAGAAAAGAGATGGGAAAATTACAACTGGGCTACCTCCCCTTGTGGTCTCCTGATGTTTTTCAGGCTAGACATAATAACTCTACAGTACCAAGAGACAGAACACACTACAGCTTTAGCTAGGGTGACCTTACAGTAAGGTCGTGTGTGCCACGCATGGAAGAAGGACAACGCGACAGAGCAGGTCGTGTTATATACACCTGGTGATTTTCAACTAATTAGGACACCTTCAGGCAGCGAGGGAGGAACTAATTAGTGAAAAATCACGGCTTGGAATGAAAACCTTGCTCTCGCTCTCTCTCTCTCTCTCTCTCTCTCTCTCTCTCTCTCTCTCTCTCTCTCTCTCTCTCTCTCTCTCTCCATCCACCATGGCCCATGAGTGGGCACAGCACCCTCAACAATAATGACACCCAAGGGTCCCTAGGGTTCCCCTTGCAGGTGTCTGTAACTCAGAGAGTGTACAAATGGAACCAATTCCATTTTCTACACCCTCTGAGAGTTACACTTCTCCACTCCCAGAGTAAGATTAGCCGACAACTGGGGATTTTGCAGTGTAGCCTGAAACGTCACAGAGATTACAAAAATAATAAAGTTAATGGGGTCAGTGGGCTAATAATACGCTCAAACTGGGGGTCCTTGAAATGAAAAAAGGTTGAGCATCACTGCTCTAGGCAACTACAGTGGGTTTCAACCCTTTTCATATCAGGGTCCATTATTTATTTGGCATTTGAGCCACGGACCACCACAGACCCAAAACTTAGAATATTTTGTTGTTGGTGGATAAGATGTGTGTCCACAATTTCAGTATTGATTTGGTAGCCTACCACAGGAGAGATAAAAGGCAAACGTTGATCAAAATAACAATTCTTCTGCATTCTCTAATTGTGTAGACTTCTTAAGTAATGCAAATTAAGTAATGCAGGTGTTTAACAATAATTGAACTCTTTGGAGCTTTTATTAAACCCTCGGGTCCATTTGCTCTCATTTTAAGCTCTCAAGAGTTAAAAGGTCTATAAGGGTCCATTTGGTTACCAACTCTCCATCATTTAGCTGGGGACCACATGGGACCCCCTCAAGGACCACTGGTTGAAAACCACTGTTCTACTACAGTAGCCTATTCATGTTAGGTGATAGGACGCACCCATTTAGTACAGTCAGTGTACAGTATCTCTGCCTGTCTGGCATCCAGGTGTATACTGTATAGAGTAGACCTATTAATCCCCATGCTATTCCACTGCTGTTGCATCTCATGCAACCTTTGCCTAAATGCCCTCGAGATCAAATAATGCCATACTAAATGCCACACTAAAAATGTTTACAGTCGGGGTGTTCCCACCTCGTTGACTATAAAGCCATGACAGGCATTATATTCGTGTGTGTTTGCGTAATAACTAATTAGCCTCTGCTAATGGTCTCCAGAACGATCCAATGGGCGAGATGTACATAGGCTACTTCAAACAACCACATGTGGGATATATTGGTTCATTGTAATTCACACAGAAAACCTGCCCGACAACTGCTCAGTCAGTGCACAGCATCAGCAACGCCTGGGATTGAGGCAGATCACTGCTATACAGCAGCATGATCCATTCATTAGTATCACATTCGTTCAAAACGGCACTGCAATGATCCGTCTACAAATTGAACAAGCCTAAAACGCCCATAGTTTAGTCAAACACACATGTACATATAACATTCTGCATTGCGGTAATGCTCCATCCATGAGATCCATCCCCACACAGCAGCGGATATCACTTGTAAACAACACTGATTTTCGGGATCTGTCAGTTGCAACGCCCGGCTTTTCCCCCCCACAACCCCAAACAGACGTTTAAAAGAGCCGAACGAGGCGGCTGTAATTCATGCTTTCATTATCCTTACCTCCCCGTGTAGTAGTGGTGGTGGTCCCGCTGGTCCGTGTAACCTTCACGACACACACGCGCACCTGCTCATCAGTAGTAGCAGCAGCAGCAGCAGCAGCAGCACCGCATCGCCGGACGAGAGAAACGTCCAGGACTGGAGGAGGAAGATGATGATGGGATGGTGGTGGGTGAGTGTTAAAGGCTGTCACCTGAGGGGGGCGCTGGACCTCAGTCTGCTTGGCTGCTCCAATGCATGGGCAAAAAGAAAGAAAGAAAGAAAGAAAGAAAGAAAAAGTACTCCGACAGTACTCACATGTAGGCCTATTACTTAGGTAGAAATACCAGTAAGACTCCCTAATCGGGAGATACAAATAGGCCAAAAGTTTGTTTTACCAATTATCAAGACATACGGGCAGTTGACAGTTTGCCATGGTTACTCATTGAAGTTGAATCTCCATATATGGAGATAACCTACGCATCACACTAAGTCTGACCTCACCAGCCCATATTTGGGCATGAGCAACTTATGTCTCCATATATGGAGATATGATGACATCACACAGTCCTCAGCCGATGATGTGGCGTGATGTCATACAATACACAAACGAGCCCTACAGTATAAAGGGGCAATTCTTGCCAGGAAAGAAGCATTTCTTCGACTCAGACCTTATCGCCAGGGTTGGCTTATAGCAGCTGTCGGTAGGACCATATATGGATTTTGTTAGTGTGGATCTCCTAACAGGGCATCATCTGGGATACAATCCCTTTTATGCCCATATATGGAGATCCCTAACAGAATCCCTTTCATGCCCATATATGGAGATCCCTAACAGAATCCCTTTTATGCCCATATATGGAGATCCCTAACAGCATCCCTTTTATGCCCATATATGGAGATCACTAACAGCTAACAGAATCCCTTTTATGCCCATATATGGAGATCCCTAACAGAATCCCTTTTATGCCCATATATGGAGATCCCTAACAGAATCCCTTTTATGCCCATATATGGAGATCCCTAACAGAATCCCTTTTATGCCCATATATGGAGATCCCTAACAGAATCCCTTTTATGCCCATATATGGAGATCCCTAACAGAATCCCTTGTATGCCCATATATGGAGATCCCTAACAGAATCCCTTTTATGCCCATATATGGAGATCCCTAACAGAATCCCTTTTATGCCCATATATTATGGAGAAATCCCTGCTCTGAGTATCTGACATCAGTGTGATGTCACCTGTTTATGCCCATATATGGAGATCCCTGCTCTGCGTATCTGGTTGCTATGGTAAACAGTTGGTTGCTAGGGTAAAAAAACATGGTTGCTATGGTAAACAGTTGGTTGCTAGGGTAAACAGTTGGTTGCTAGGGTAAAACCATGGTTGCTAAGGTGGTTGCTAATGTACACTAACAAACCAGCAACAACAGACTGTTGCCACAGCAACGTACACAAAGGTTTGTGTACACATGTAGTGTGATGTCATACTGATGCGGAGATATGAGCAGGGCAAAGGTGTGACGTGTGACGTGTGACCGACGGACGGACGGACGGACGGACGGCCGGTGGAGGTTTTCATAGTAAACTGCTCCCTGACGGTCGCAATCAATACTGCAGTGCAGAAATACTCTGTTACAATTCCGGAATTCAAAATTCACTTGAGTAAAAGTATTGGTATCAAAATATAGCCTACTTAAAGTAAACAACTAAAAGTGCTCATTATGCAGAATGTAGCTTACCATTTCAAGTTTTCAAATCATCTTCAAGCTATCTGTAGGCTACAAAATGCCCTCGGTTATTTTGACAATTGACTGACTGTCAGTCAGTGCAGGTGCGCTGCACAGGTGCCTTGATTTATTCTCAGTCAAGAAAAAAGGAGTGCAGAGGAGAGTCAAACATAGCAGAAACAGCTTGGAATGTGTATTTTCTTTAAATCTAATAAGCTACTAGTAAGAGCCTCAGGGCCATATGTCTTGGACATCTGGCCAGTAATGTACATCAGACCAGTTAGGTTCAGGTTCAGGTTCAGGTTCAGGTTTATTAGTCAAATGCATATCCATACAGGTATAGACATACAATGAAATGCTTGTGCCAAGAGCACTCTTCGCCTTATTACACACAAAAAAACAAGACAACAACAGGTCACCCAGGACAACCCAAAAAACAACAAAACAACCATACAGTGTAACAGTGTACAGTTTAAAAACTGCGTATATTGCACATGACTACCTACGTCTCGCTTCCATCTCTTCGTTAAGCATCCTGATTGCTTGAGCATAAAAACTATTACTGAAACGGGTGGTGTGAGATTTGATGCTCTGGTAACGTTTTTTGGATGGGAGGAGATAGAACAGGGAATGGGCGGGGTGACAGCTGTCCTTTAAGATGTTCTCTGTCTTTTTCTTACAGCGTGTGTTATAGATTGTGTGTAGCTGTGGTAATTCTGTGCCAATGATTTTGGCAGCTCTCTTCACAATTCTCTGTAACTGTGTACTGTCTTGAACAGTCACGTTACCAAACCACACTGTGATGCATCCTGTCAAAACACTTTCTATGGTACAGCGATAGAAATTAACAAGAGCCTTGGTGCTCAGGCCGGTGGCCAAATCTCCTGAGGCGCCTCAGAAAGTACAATCGCTGCTGCGCTTTCATAAGGATACCTTCGCTGTTTTGAGACCATGTGAGTGAGTTTGTTATGTTACCCATGGAGACCCCTGTTACTCATCCATGTACCGTATGGAGATATGCTGTGAGAGCCCAAACGTGCTTACCGACTCAGTTATTATGTGAATGTCTATGACATCTGACATCATGCCCTTTTATGCCCATACATGGAGATCTCTGTCTGTAGAACCAGCCACACAGATATGGGCTGTCTTGACCAATGGCCATATATGGTATGTGGCCTCATATGGGCATTCCCATTTGAAGTCTTGTTAGATATGGGAACTCCATATATGGGCATAAAAGGGATTCTGTTAGTGTGACATCACTGTGAAGCCAGAGCATGATGTCAAAGCAGATCGAGATGTAGTAAAAGTAGACATAAATTGGAAATACTCAAGTACAGTACTAATACCTAAAATATTTACTTAAGTAAATGTACTTAGTTACTTTACGCCACTGTCTGCTGGCTTCTGCCTCCATGGGCCAATTGTCAATTTACTGAAGAAGCATCCTTCCAGGAACAGACAACGTGCTCTCATCTTCTTAAGTCACTCCTGTCTGCGTCATCCTATCGTTTTTCATCCTAAGGTTACCAACTTCTGCAGTTGATAAACAGGCATAGCCTGGAGTAGTAGGCCTAAGGTTTAGGAATGCACAGACAGATGCCACACATCACACCACAATGAATTGGCCCTGCCTTTATGGTGACCTTTCTGTTGTGGTGGCTCGTGTGGGGCAATAAAGTAAAGACCAAAACGAGCGTCTTAATGGGCCTCCGTACTAATTACGACGCCTTGCCCATGTTGAACCCATCATTCTCCTGGGTGTTGGAATTCAATCTCGGCTGTAAACAACACGCAGCAAATAATCTGCTCTGGTGGAGGCCAATAAATAATGCAGAAAGCTTTGAGAGAGTGTATAGGGCAGACTGACAATTTATTAAAAGGATTTAGCCTATTTGGGGGAATTGGAAGAGGAATATCAAAGATCTTATAGCCTAGATCTTATAGCCTAGAGTAGAGACGTCTTTATCAAGTTGAATTTTGCTGTTGGCAGATCTATACATTATTCAGAGTTTTGACTATACATGGCCTGCTGTTAGGCCTACTCATGGATTTTTCAGGTTTAAACCACAGACTCTCCCACCCTGAGGCATGTCACAAGAAAAACAATCACACCTAGTGTGAAGTGAACGGTGCTATTTATGAGTTAATTTCATCCAGCGTCCCGCTAGCCAATCACAGTGCGTCCTGCGAAGCTTGGCCAATGGGACTCTGGGCGTACAACACACTTTGAGAAGTTTGTGCAAGGATGTAGGCCAGATGTAGGCCACACTTCAGTTTACTCAAGCCCCAGAAAATGTTCCCACCGTTCTTTGACCGGACAAAGACAGATGTTGGAGCTATAGCTCCTATTTCAGGAGCACCTCTCAAAAAAACAAAAAACAAACATCAATCCACTGAAAATAACTAGAGAGGCCCACAGTAGCCTAGCACTGTGTCACTGCATCTAAATAGAACAGCGCACAGCACAGCCACAGGCCTACTGCCTAGAGAATGAGGAGTGAGGACAAAGCTACGCATCTCTGAAGGATATTTGTACTCCACTAATCCAAGAC